>NW_024412401.1:23419338-23421697 GCF_014898765.1 Herpailurus yagouaroundi | reverse complement strand
CCCGCACAGGGCACGTTGGACATTCGTGAGGTTAATTTAGGTTTTCACAGTGATGGGGGGGCACCTCCTCGGATTTAGTGGGCTTCGCTGGTCGCTTTTTGTCCTGCTGCCAGCAGAGCAGCTCCCCCATATCCAAGGAGTTCCCTTTGTCCCAACCAACATGTGACTGTCTTGCCAGTCATTCATGTAGCTGAAAGCCTCTGATGTATAAACACAAATAACTTTTTCGTAGTTTTATGTATGACACGTTTTCCAGGTTATTTGATCTGTGAATTTCAGTTCAGGAAAGTAAAGGGAGGGGTTACAAAATATTCATTATAAAAGAGGGTGCTGGGGGCACCTGGGTGGCTCAGTCAGTTAAGCATCAAACTCTTGATTTTGGCTCAGGTCATGATCTCATGGTTTCATGAGTTTGAGCCCCACATTGGGCTCTGTGCTGAAAGCATGGAGCCTGCTTGGGAGTCTCCCTCTCTCCCTCTCTCTCTGCCCCTGCCCCGCTTGTGCTCTGTCTCTCTCAAAACAAATAAATAAACCTAAAAGAAAAAAGAGTGTGCTGGGTCAGATAGGGGTTGAGTGCTGCTTCTAGAAATCCCCCAACAGCCATTCTTACCCAAAGAGAAGCTGAACAAGACATTCTTGTTTACTCCAACAGACAGGGATGAATGCATGTCTTTATTAGAATTCTGCATCACCCCACTCCCAAATTACCTGATTCTCCCTAGCACTTACAACATGCTGAGGAGATTAAACACTATTTTGTGAGTTCTTCCTGGAGTTCACTTAGCCCATAAGTAGAAGATATGGTCTTCTTTCCAATTCTCTCTTCATCCTCTTGCACTTAGCCTTTTCCATTTAAAACTGGAGCCCCTGATCTCAGTAGCAACTTCCTTCAAACAGGGTGTTTTATATTTGCAATTAGAAAATTATAGCACCTTGGGGTGCCTGGGTGGTTCAGTCTGTTGGGTGTCCGACTTCAGCTCAGGTCATGATCTCGCGATTCGTGAGTTCGAGTCCTGCGTTGGGCTCTGTGTTGACAGCTCAGAGCCTGGATCCTGCTTCCGATTCTGTGTCTCCCTCTCTCTCTGCCCCTCCCCTGCTCACACTCTCTCTCTCTCAAAAATAAATAAACATTAAAAAAAAAGAAAAAAATTATAGCACCTGGAGGCTAGCTGTTGCCTAAGAAAGGAGCTAACAAGGTATTGGCCAGAGCAAGCCACCAGAGGAGATTTCCTCCAGATAAGTGGTTCTTAATATGAAAGTAACACAGTCTGCAAGCACTAACACAGCATTTCCCTCTCTTCGTGCAGTACATATTCCAAAAAAATGGATTTGAAGGTTGGTGTGTATATATATCATATATATGAATATATATATATGATATATGATATATATATATGATATATGATATATATATATATATATATATATATATATGGTCCCTAATCAGAACGACTGCAGTGTTCTAGCGCTGGGCACATTTGGGCTTACAAGAAATATTTATTCAATGGATGAATAAATAGAAAAGTGCTCAAGTCCATCCTCTTTCTACAATGCTGTGCTGTCTCTATGTATACCTGATGAATGAAATAAGGGACTGAAGAAGCAAGCAAAGCGAAATGCATAGAAAGTATAAAGACAAAGTAAACATCCCCCCCATGAAAATCTCTAAGGCAAGCTATAGACCTGCATAACAGAGGTTAACAAATGGCTTGCACCAAATCCAGGTACCAATTTACTGGCTGACAATTGTTCAGAAAGAGACTTGATCTTTACTTTGCCATTCTATATCCATGGAATTTTTCTTTTCACGTCTCCAAATGTTTCCAGTCAATTCTTCCAATTTTCTTCTCTGCACCCTTTCCATCCTGGGAAGGCACTGTGTTCACCTCCAAGCCTGGTGGACCCTGGGTGGTAAGGTGGAGAACAGGCTGGAGGAGTGTGACCTGATACTTTTCCAGGTGCTTGCTGACAACAGGCCAGACAACTAGACAGACAGCCCTTACAGACTATTTGCAAAATATTGTTCCTCTGCACGGACCACCTCTGTATCAGTAGGGAACTCCCCCTTGTGTATGAGCCCTGCCCTTATTGGGAAGACAGCTATGAATGTCAAAATGCCATTTTGATCTAAAAACTCTCTCTCTAGAGTGTCTACCTGTGAACTTTAGTGTTACCTGTTGACTAAAGAGAAAGAATGGAAACCTCCCTAAAGCGGGGGTTGTTTGGTATTTGGAGAATGCTGTCACAACCTTCTTAAAATCTTCTCTTGGTCAATTGCCACACTTACCTCCTCTAAGCAAGCTTTAATTAATTGAATTTCTTGAAAGTGGCACTCAGAAAAAAGTTCTAATTTCCAGCT
>NW_024412401.1:23314721-23419328 GCF_014898765.1 Herpailurus yagouaroundi | reverse complement strand
AATTTCTTGAAAGTGGCACTCAGAAAAAAGTTCTAATTTCCAGCTGGTTATTTCTTTGCAAATAAACAAGATCCATTTAGAAGGTATTTGTAAGTCAGATAATGGCCAGTTGTTCTAAAGAGCAGAATTGGTAACTGGTCACAATCTTTCCTTGGGTGTTTTGGAGCCTATACTGCTAAAGTTGAAAAAAGCATTGCTCTGGGTGATTCCAAGTCTCAATCCTGATCTTGTAATGTGTCTGGGAAGATCAAGTGGCCTCTATTTGAAACTATAAGATTTGTGGGTGGGTGTTATGACATGTTGCATAAACCCTATTGCTGGAAAGCTGATTTTATAACTTGTGTGCAATGTTTACAACATCACCAGCAACCTGTTTAGGGCTGTGGTGCTAACAAGATAGAAGTGAAATGGAAATCTAGGTCAATGTTGTATAAACCAGTGTTCTTGGACTTATTCTTAAAGGTCTGAGGTTCTCAATAAGAATGCAAAATATTTACATTTTCATTTAGATGATTATTTAAATAAATACAGCCACATTTTGCATCTTCTGATGACTACTTTCTAACAAAGCAGTGCCATGCTAACAGTTATATATAAGATCTTTATGAGGAAAACTACAACTCTTGCAAAAGGAACCAAAAAACCATTAAGTGGAGAGATATTCTATGTTCATGGATAGGAAGACCCAATATTGTCAAGATGTCAGTTCTTCCCAACTTGATCTATAGATAAAGTGTGATCCCAATCAAAATCCCAGCATGTCATTTTATAGACATTGGCAAACTGATTCTACAGTTTATATGGAAAAGTTAAAAAAAAAAAACAGAATAACTAATACAGTATTGAAAGAGAAGAAAAAATTGGAGGACTGGCATTATCAGACTTCAAGACTTTTTATAAATAAAGCTACAATAATTAATATAGTGTGTTATGGTTGAAAGAACAGACAAATAGATCAATGGAACAGAATAAAGAACCCAGAAGTATACCCACAAAAATATAGTCAACTGGTCTTTACCAAAGGATCGCAGGTAATTCAATGGAGAAACAAAAGTCTTTTCAACCAATGGTTTTGAAACAACTGGACATCCACATGCAAAAAAATATATATATATATATTAACCTTGATACAGAACTTTCACAAAAATTAACCAAAAATGTGATGTAGAATGTAAAACTATAAAACTCCTAGAAGATAACACAGGAGAAAATCTAGGTGAACTTGAGTTTATCAGTAACTTTTTATTTTATTTTTTTAAAGCTTTTACTTATTTTTTTTTAATTTATTTTTGGGACAGAGAGAGACAGAGCATGAACGGGGGAGGGGCAGAGAGAGAGGGAGACACAGAATCGGAAACAGGCTCCAGGCTCTGAGCCATCAGCCCAGAGCCTTCCGCGGGGCTCGAACTCACAGACCGTGAGATCGTGACCTGGCTGAAGTCGGAGGCTTAACCGACTGCGCCACCCAGGCGCCCCGACTTTTACTTATTTTTGAGAGAGAGAGAGACACACACACACACAGAGAGAGAGCACATTTGCACACATGCACATAAGTGGGGGAGGGACAGAGAGACGGGGGTAGAGAATCTTTTTTTTTTTTTTTTAATTTTTTTTTTCAACGTTTATTTATCTTTGGGACAGAGAGAGACAGAGCATGAACGGGGGAGGGGCAGAGAGAGAGGGAGACACAGAATCGGAAACAGGCTCCAGGCTCTGAGCCATCAGCCCAGAGCCCGACGCGGGGCTCGAACTCACGGACCGCGAGATCGTGACCTGGCTGAAGTCGGATGCTTAACCGACTGCGCCACCCAGGCGCCCCTAGAATCTTAGGCAGACTCCATGCTCAGTGTGGAACCCAATGTGGGGCACAATCCCACAAACCATGAGATCATGACCTGAGCTGAAATCAAGAGTCAGATGCTTAACTGACAGCCATCCAGGTGCACCTGCCAGTAACTTTTTAGATAAAACACCAAAGGATTGATCCATGAAAGAAAAAGTTGATAAGCTGAACATTGAAATTAAAAGTTCTACTCTGCAAAAGACATTGTTAAGAGAATGAGAAGATAAGCCACAGACTGGGAGAAAGTATTTGCAAAACATATTATATGATAAAGGACTAATACCCGAAATACACAAAGAACTTTTCAAACTCAACAGGAAGAAAACAAAAATTAATTATTGAGGGATGCCTGGGTGGCTCTGTCAGTTAAGCATCCAACTTCAGCTCAGGTCACAATCTCATACTTTGTGAATTTGAGCCCTATGTTGGGCTCTGTGCTGACAGCTCGAAGCCTGGAGCCTGCTTCTGATTCTGTGTCTCCCTCTCTCTCTGCCCCTTCTCTGCTTGTGCTCTCTCTCTCAAAAATAAATAAATAAACTTAAAAATTAATTATTGAATTTAAAAATGGGCAAAAGATCTGAACAGACACCTCAGCAAAGAAAATATGAAGATGGCAAATAAGCATGCCCAAAATACACAAAGAATCCTAACACTCAACAATATCTCAACAAATAAAATTTCAAAAGCAAAACAAACTCACTACCTCCAGAAAAAGTATCTCAAACAAACCATTTTAAAAATGGGCAATAAAAAAAGGGGCAACAGATCTGAACAAATATGTCATCAAAGAAGACAAGAAGATGGTAATAAACATATGAGAAGATGTTCAATATCATATGTCATTAGGAAACTGTAAATTAAAGCCACAATGAGATACCACCAAACACCTATTAGAAAGGCTGAATGCAAAAAATCCCTGGGGGCACCTGGGTGGCTCAGTTGGTTAAGTGTCCGACGTTGGCTCAGGTCATGATCTCATGGTTAGTGGGCATGAGCCCCACATCAGGCTCTGTGCTGACAGCTTAGTCTGGAGCCTGCTTCCAATTCAGTGTGTTTCTCTCTGCCCCACCCCCGCTCGTGCTTCCTCTCTTTCTCTCAAAAAATAAACATTAAAAAAAAAAAAAGAAAATTAAAAAAAAAAAAAAAAAGCCCTGATCATGTCAAATGCTGACAATAGTGTTGAACAACATTCCTGGTTGGAATGCAAAATAGTACAACCACTTTGGAAGACAATTTGGCAGTTTCTTAAAAAGCTAAACATAGTCCTACCATATGATCCAGCAATCGTGCTCCTAGGTATTTACCGAACAAGTGTTGGAAACATGTCTACACAAAAACCGGCAAAAAATATTTAACAGCAATTGTGAATAATAACCCCAAACTGGAAGCAACAAAGAGGTCCTTTAATAGGTGAATGGATAAACAAGCTATGGTACATCCAGATGATGGGTATGATTCATCAATATAAAGAAATGAGCTATCCAGCCACAAAAAGACATGGAGGAACTTTATTATTATTTTTTTTCAATATATGAAATTTATTGTCAAATTGGTTTCCATACAACACCCAGTGCTCATCCCAACAGGTGCCCTCCTCAATGCCCATCACCCACCTTCCCCTCCCTCCCACCCCCAATCAACCCTCAGTTTGTTCTCAGTTTTTAACAGTCTCTTATGCTTTGGCTCTCTCCCACTCTAACCTCTTTTTTTTTTTTTTCCCTTCCCCTCCCCCATGGGTTTCTGTTAAGTTTCTCAGGATCCACATAAGAGTGAAAACATATGGTATCTGTCTTTCTCTGTATGGCTTATTTCACTTAGCATCACACTCTCCAGTTCCATCCACGTTGCTACAAAGGGCCATATTTCGTTCTTTCTCATTGCCACGCAGTACTCCATTGTGTATATAAACCACAATTTCTTTATCCATTCATCAGTTGATGGACATTTAGGCTCTTTCCATAATTTGGCTATTGTTGAGAGTGCTGCTATAAACATTGGGGTACAAGTGCCCCTGTGCATCAGTACTCCTGTATCCCTTGGGTAAATTCCTAGCAGTGCTATTGCTGGGTCATAGGGTACATGGAGGAACTTTAAATACATATTGCTAAATGAAAGAAGCCAGTCTGAAAGGCTACATACTGTATGATTCCAACCATTTGACATTCTGGAAAGGGAAAAACTATAGACAGGGTAAAAAGATCAATAGTTGTCAGTGATTGGGAGAGGAAGAGAGGAAAGAATGGGTGGAACATGGGGCCTGAGGGTTGGTTGTACAACTGTTCTGCATGATACTATAATGGTGGATACATGGCACTAAAGCATCTGTCAAAATTCATAAACCATGTAACACAAAGACTGAAACCTAATGTAAACTATGGACTTTAGCTGGTCCGTAAATTTTAATAAATGAATCACACTACTATAGGATGTTAAAAATAGAGTAAACTGTGGGGGCAGGGGATGGGATATATGGGAAACTGGTTTTCCTTGCTCAGCTTTTCTATAAACCTAAAACTGCTCTAAAATATGAAGTCAATTAAGTATTAAAAAGTTTAAATGAGATAATATTTGAGAAATATACATAGCACAGAAAGTCAACTGTAGTTTATCTACTTTTATTATTAATTCATTGCAATTATTTATGTCAGGATCAATTACTTTTTATGTAAGTTGATTTGGGATTCATATCATAATTTACTGATTATAGATTCTGCTATTGTAAATTTTAGGGATTATTATTTAAAAAAATTTTTTTAATGTTTATTTATTTTTGAGAGAGAGAGACAGAGAGACAGAGTGTGAGCAGGGGAGGGGAAGAGAAAGAGGAAAACACAAAATCCAAAGCAGGCTCCAGGTTCCACACTGTCAGCACAGAGCTCTACGTGGGGCTCGAACACAGGAACCTTGAGATCATGACCTGAGCCAAAGTCAGACGCTTAACTTACTGAGCCACCCAGTCATCCCTAGGGATTATTATTTTTAATAATAATTAAAATTATGCATATCAAAATGTTTTCCAAATGTAGTTTTTCTTCCATTAATCTTTAGTCCATGATAAACTTTGCCACGAGAAGTTTTAACTACTATTAGTTTTATTTTCTGCGTATTATTTTTCCTAGTATTCACCATGAGGGTCAAACATGGTGGGGTCAACAGATTCTATTCTTTGACTTACAGACATATGATTTTGGCTCAGCTTTTTAGGAACATGTTGCTTGCCTACAAGACTTCACAACCCCACCTCTCTCCACCTCATTTATGAAATAGAAGAGGGTTTTCTGAGGTCTTCTTATAAGGGACAAGCAGTTAAATATCAACACAATCCCACTCACACACTGGTTTAGAACAGACTTTTTGTTCTCTCTGTGAATGAGTGAACACCAAGGAAAGAGAGGCTGTGGATGCCCCACGCACCTGGAAATAACCCCCTCTCCTCTTCATCTTGAAGTTCTGTGTAGGAAAGAGCACTGGTAGTTTCCACATTTTCATTCCCACTTTGCTTAAAAACCAGTTTTGATTTGGGCAGCAATTCAACAAATGAAAAGACTAAAGTTCTTAACCTCTCTGACAGCTAAGAGTGACCAAAGTTTAGGTCAATGACATGTGAACAGAGTATGATGGGGGACTTTGGGGAGGCTGGTCAGATGGGAGGGCCTCTTTTCCCTCCTTCTTTTCTCCTGCCTGCAGTCTCAAGTGTAGACCTGGACCATGGACAGCCTTGATGATAGAAACCACAGGCTAAGATGCTGGGGAAGGACAGATGACCCGTGGTCTTCCATGATGAGCAGTCCAGGACCAATAAGGACGGCCTGCCTCTAGAGCTTTTTTGGGTTTGGGGGGTTTGCTTTTGTCTTTGGTTTGTTTTATTAGCAAATGTCCTCCACCATAGGGGTTGTAGGAAAGTTTTGTGAATACAGAAAAGGGCAGGTTAAGAGGACGGCCCCTCTCCTGGAACATAAGTGATTTTCTCTGGTTATTGTCAGTAAGTCACAAATAAGTCAGTGCTATCGTCCAGTTGCCTGGGGTGGGGGTCACTGGAGTTGTCCCACAACAGAAAAAAGAGCTCTTTTATGTGAAAGAGATAGAAATCTCTTTGTTTGTGCCACATTATTTTTCTACTGGATTTTCTACTATACATAGGCAAATATAGGAGCTTTGCCATTGTATCACTATGTGACCTTGTACAAGATAGGCCCTTTCTCTGGGACACAACCCTTTGTGCATAGTGGCAGAGACAGGTATGCAGGCAGCTTGTATGATTCTGAGACTTGGTGCTTCTGCCTGGCTGACATTCATGCACTCTTCTGTTGGGAACAGGACATTAGTGTTTCTTTAGGGAACTGCCCCTTCCCCACCCTTCATCCTAGTGGCTGAGACTGACAGCCCTTGCTGGGTCCAGTGGTGAACATATGACCCAGGCCTCAGCAGCTGTGGGGTGCACAGAGCTGGCTGAAGGAGACCAACCTCATGTGTGGAGCTACTAGTACAATGTACACGCGTACACATCAGCTTGCGGGCTCATGTATGCACTCTTCTTGGGTCTTGGACCCCTTGTGTGTGCCTGGCCATGGACACAAAGCCTGGCTACCATACACTGTGTTCCTTTCTGTACCCATATCACTCCATCTCAACACTCCAACCTGTTTTGAAGGAGCTGGACCTCACTGAGCATCCACTTATGTGGTTCTGTATCAGGCTTTTATTGCACAATTAGGAAACTGAGGCCAAGAGTGAGTCAAGGACCAGTCTGGGGCCCAGGAGGTGGGCAGAGTCCAGAGGATAAGGAAGGGCTTTGGCCTTGTAGGCCAGGGCTCAACACATCCTGAAAGAGTTTACTTGGTGATGAGAAACTCTAGGATGCCAGGGGGCCCCTGCCCACCTCCTCTTTATTGTGGAGGTCATTTTCCTCTCCACATACTCACATGTGCTCAGGCACATTCACTCACACTGACTTCTCGGGTGGGGAACATGGAGGCATGGTCAAGAAAGAGCAGACATGGGAGAACTTACAAGAGGGAGAATGGAAAGAGGTTGGAGGCAGCTCTATCATGGGGCAGTGGCATCCATTTCCCTAACTACCTGCTCGATAGGGAAGTCCCTAAGGTTCCAAGGGTAGCTTTGGGAGAAGGACTGGGGTCTTGCAGTCCACTTCTGTGAGCACCTGGAACTACAATGAGCCCACAGTCCCTAGTGTGGACAGTGGCTACAGGAAAACAGGTCAGGAGGTAGGTCAACGACAGGCCAGGGGACAGGCAATGCAGGGTGGGGGACAGGTGAGGAGGACAGATGTGTCTGGTGTGTGTGGAGGAGGGTTAGAAGGGGCCCAGAGCAAGGCCAAGGCTTCTTCCAGGCTCCCCTTCCCCATGACCTCATTCATGCTTCTTGGGATCATCTCCAAAACAATGGCTTGCCCCCAAGTCTTTGTCCACTTTTGGGGAACCAAAAAGTATGCTGAGGCGCTATACTGGCTGTATACCTTTGAGGAGGTTGTCTTGACCTTCTGAACTTGAGTTTCCACATCTGTAAATGGGAGCAAAAGCCTACCTCATCAAGTCATTAAAACAGGTAAAGCATAGGAAAATCCAAACTGATGCAAAGTCAAAATGCAAACCAGGTAAAAGGAACAGGAGTTGATGAAATCAAGGAAGGAATGTAAGCAGTCCATCCAAGTGCCACAAAAAGCTACTAACAAATGAGATCTGGCGTGGTTAGGCCATTTAATCAAGGAAGAGAAAATCAGCAAGGAAGATGCAAGATGGAGGCTTCCAGAGGGAAGGATCTGAGTCTCACAAGATTTAAGGGGCCCCTAGGAAAATTAAGGAGTCCTGGAAGATTTTCCTCAAAATGCTATAATTTGGTCAGGCAAGTTGCCAGGCAGATACCCAATCAAGACTGGATGAATTCTTTGTGGGTTGCATGGTTGCAATTATCTTACACTTTGTTAAATGTAAATATACCCATGCCCAGATAATTTTATTATTTCATTTTCCAAGATGAAGTGCCAAGCATGCCTATTGGAATTATGTCCTCTGAATTACTGGTCTCTATTTTAAGTGGCCCAATCCTGTGACCCACCAACCCTGATAACCACATGGAACCCCCTTTAACCTCTGTCCTCCTTACCCATCCACGTGGGCAGGGACCACACCATGTCCTGGTCACTGATGAAGCTACTGTGCTGGGTATAGAGCAGGGATGGATGAACGGATGGATGGATGGATGGGCGGACAGATGGATAGAGAAGGAGTCCATAAAAAATGAACCTTTATGTGGGGTGGGTTGAGGGTGTCACAAGTACAGGCCCTGGATGGTATCCACGGAGCGCTTCCAGCTGTCCTTCCAGCGCTGAGCCTCCTTCACCTGCAATGTGTTGTCGTCCTGGATCTTCTTCAACTCCTCTTCGAATAATGCTAAATATTTCTGGGAGCAAACCAGCAGGAGGAGGCCAGATGAGGAGGGACTTCTGGACTCTGGGACCTACAGGAATGCAATACCCCACTGGCGGGTGGTTTTTAACCTACTCCAGACACTGACAAGGGTTCCAGAAATCACTTCTCATGTAATCTGCCCAGCAACCCATTCGGCAGGTCCAGTCGTTTTATAGATGGGGAAACTGAGGCTCAGAATCTTGCCTGGGGTCACCCAACTAGAAAGAGGCTGAGCAGGGACAAGGACCCATCCCCATGATTCCGGACTCTGCACCATTCCTAACTGCCATCCCGCACTATGGCTTCCTTGGAGCTCAGGGGACTTGGTTTCCATGTAAGGCTGATCCCTCCACACCTTGAGCCCTTACTGAACTCGACAGAGGTGTCCCCTCTGCCCAAGCTTGGCATAGTGGCCAGGGAAGGGCGTGGGCTCTCCCCCAGTGGGGTCAGCCTATCTTGTACCCTGGGCAGGACAAGATTTCTCTCTCGGCACCAGGACCAACACTGCCACAGGCAGCATCTGGATGCAGCCTCCTCTTTAGACAGGCCCCAGGGGTGACTAATAGGCACTGGGCTCAAATCCTGCCTTTGTTACTTCATAGCAGCACGAGGGGGACACATTTCTTTAAGCTTCAATGTCCTCATCAGTACTAGGTGGACAATTCTTTCCATCATGGGGCCATTATGAGGAGTCAGTGAGATGCCTCATGTTGAGAGAACCATGGCAGGTGCTCAGTAACTGCCAGCTGCTCTACCCACTGCCTCCCACTGCCCCCATGGCCTCTGTGCCTCTTACTACTCTGTCCCCTCACTCTGACTCAACTGTTCTTCCAGAGGTCTTCCTTCACCCCTCAGTCTGGGTGGGGTGTCCCTCAGCTGGGCTCCCCCTGGCACTGGGGCTCATGCCATCAGACCCACACTATCACTGGGATTGGACATGACCCACAAACATGAGTCTGTGAACATTAACTGTCTTGAGTGTTGACACTGTGCTCTGGGGCCCCCTGGCAGGGGTCACCTTCCCCATGGGCCAAACATGAGGGCACCTTGGGACGGGAAGCTCCCTTCTTCCCAAGGCAGCCAAACTGAGCTGCCCTGTGCTCCCTAGGACATGCCCATCTGCACCCTGTCTCTCGACTCACCAGGTAGACAGCATCTCGGGCTTCCACAGCCGCCAGGTGGCCCAGGGTCGTTTTGGTGGTGATGATGGATGATGTTTTCCGGAGGAGAATCTTGTTTTGGATGGTGACTTCAGTGGGTTTGATTCCTGGCCACTTCCTACAAATAAACATGCATGTAAAAGTCTGACATGCTTGTCATCATCCTTCACAGTGCACCCTCCAATCCCAGTGGAAACGTTTGGCATATCTTTGCCTTTTTTTATTTTTTAAAAGATCATGTTTTAAATGTCTTCCTTAAAAGAAAAACCTTACTGAGCATTTAACATTAAGTTTCTTCAAGTTCTTTTTCCTACTTTCACACTGAATCTTGGGTTCTGCACGGGAGAGAGGAATGCTCCACTTCTAGTTGTCTCCCTTTTGCAGGCCTCAGTTTCCTCAGCAGTGGGCCAGCCAGGTGGCAGTCACCGATTCCTGGCCCATTTTTCCTACTGTGTTGGGCAAATCACCGCCTTACTTCCTCTTCCAGAGTCACATTCTTGGGGCACAGAGAACAAGGACTTTGACAGCTCTTATCACACATGCAGCGCTCCACAGTGCGACCAGTGACTCAAGAATGTGCCCCAGACTGGGATGGGCCTCCCTTTCTTTGGGGGCCCCTTTGTGGGTCCGTATCAAAGGAACTAATAGCTGGTGAGCTCTTAACTGTGTGCCAGGGGCACTCTAAGTACAATCTCATTAAACTTTCTCTTTGTAATACCACAGAAGGTGGGCTTCCATGCCCATTTCACAGGCAAGGAAACTGAGGCTTAGCACATAATGCCTTTCCAAGGCTTCCAGTTGCCCCTGACTATGGCGCTGCCTCGTGCTCCAGCAAACTCAGCCATTGGTGGTATTCTTTAATGCTCTTGGCTCTTACCTGCTCCCCCGCTCAATCAGGGGCTTCTCACTTTCTTCCTTCAGGGAAAGCCTAGCGAGTTTCCTCCGTATGAGGATTGATGTTTTCTGTTTGGTAGGCTCCATCCCTGGCAGGCAAAAGACAGGTTATGACCATAGCCTCACACACGGGCTGAGATCAAGGGGATTTCCCCGACCCTACGTTTAGAGGGATGAGGGCTTGCTCCCTTCCTCCCGACTTGGAGTGTCCAGTGGGAGGCAGAGCCCAGTCCCACAGAGAAGCTGAAAGCACCATATCTGAAGGCCCGGGGGGGTGGGGGGGCTGGTGATGGGAGGTGTGATTTAGGCGGTCTTCCCAGCTCCAAAGCCCAGAGCCCGACGCTCTGACCTTCACACAGCTTCCACAAGCCTCCAAATAAGCTTTATAGACCCCTCTTTGGCTTATACTAGCTCAAATGGGTTCTGAACTATCCCTGGGGCAAACACATTCAATGTTGTCCCTCTGATATCTGGCTCACTGACCTGTCCTTTCAAGTGCCTTCCTGACGGGGCTGCAGCAGCCGAGTGACAGTCAGCAGGCAGGAGCTGCCCTGATCTGCCAGGGAGGACAGGGCCAGGCTGCTTGGCCCAGAAGCCGGAGTTACAGCAGGAGAGGCCTCCCTGTGACTGGTACGGGGCTCTTCCAGCTCCATGGTTCCTTCCAAGTTACCAAGAGTGGCTTCCCTGCTGCCTGCTCTGCCCAGCCTCCTTCAGGCCTCATCTCTAGTGCCTCTGCAGGCCCTGCTTTCCCAAACAAGGCCTGCACTGGACACAGAGACTTCCAATATGGGAAAATGACCACTACCTCAAAATGCATATACATTGGGACCCAAAAAGTCCACTTCCAGGAACCTAGAATAGAGATATAAGGATGAAGATGTTCCCTTCAGCACAATTATAGGAGTGAAAAATTGGAAATGGCCCCACGTTCAACAGCAGGGGACTAATGAATAAAGTGCAATGCACAGCAAGTGAAAATGCTCAAGAAGATGATTGACTGGCTTGGCCAATGTCCACCCAAGGGCGAATTAGGTCATGGAAGAACACTCACCCTGTAACACACACACACACACACACACACACACACACACACACTCAGGTCTGTGCCCAAAAGGAAAGGACTGGAAAGATAGGACAGCAAACATTAAGGGCACTTAGTTCTGAGTAGAAGGACTGTGTTCTTCCCTTTCTTTGTAATTAAGATTGAGTTTTTAATTAAAAATATTTTTTTAAATGTTTTTATTTATTTTGAGAGAGAGAGAGAGAGAGTGATCAAGCAAGGGAGGGGCCGAGAGAGAGGGAGACACAGAATCCGAAGCAGTCTCCAGGCTCAGAGCTGCCAGCACAGAGCGTGATGCAGGGCTTGAACCCACGAATTGTGAGACCATGACTTGAGCCAAAGTCAGACGCTTAACCAACTGAGCCACCTAGGCACCCCAAGTTTTTAATTTTTACAATGAATTGTCTTTGTAATAAAAACTTTTGAGAGTGCACGTGTGAGCAAGTCGGGTAGAGGGAAAGGGAGAGACAGTTAAGCTGGCTCCATGCTCAGAATGGAGCCTGATATGGGACTTGATTGATCAAACCATGAGATTACGACCTGAGCCAAAATTGAGTCAGACACTCAATCAGCTGAGCCATCCAGGGATCCCAAAAGCTCTTAACAATAAAAGTAAAATATTTTAATTACTCACTAGGTAAGTAAATGGATAACATTTACTATATGATTTAAACCTTGGGGTGCCTGGAAGGCTCAATCGGTTAAGCGTCAGACTTCAGCTCAGGTCATGATCTCGCAGTTCATAAGTTCGAGTCTGGCATCAGGCTCTGTGCTGACAGCTCACAGTCTCAGCCTGCTTCAGATTCTGTGTCGCTCTCCTTCTCTGACTCCTCCCCTGCTCATGCTCTGTCTCTGTCTCTCTTTCTCTTTCAAAAATAAACAAAATAAAAAAATATTAATCTTTATATAGTTATAAAAGCAAAACACACGTTAGAAAAAGTTTAAACATCACCTAACGGGGGAAAAGAAAAAAATTTAGGAGTCTGTCACCATTCCACCCACCAGGGGTGATCATTGTCAACAGTGTGGGACCTGTCCCTCAGGCTCTGTCTTTCTCATTCTGTGTCTGTCCCTCACACAGATTCACATACATATATGTGAATATATGTTTATCTCACATATGCACTTTTTTAAAAAAATGGTATCATAGATAAGTACTAATTGTGAACTTGCTTTTTCCCATAACAGTAGTCCTTCCTGACTCTGCACACTGGCACGCATAGACACACTGACCCCCTTTAACGGCTGCCCAGTATGCACTTGTACATCGGGACCATAATTTACTGATCCAATCACCTACACGTGGATGTTAGTGTTGTTTCCAGTTCTTTGCAACATCAAATGGTGCTGTGATGAATATGCTTGGAAAGATATCTTTGGAAAAATTGTGTAAGTATTTCTGTCAGATATATTCCTAGTGTTAGAACTGCCGGGTGAAAGGTATACATCGTCTGAATTTTGACAGGTGCTGACAGAGGGCTCTCCAAGACAGGGATATTGATGTACACCTCTCCAGGGGTCTCTGTGGTACCTGGGCTTTCTGACATTCTCACCAGGGCTGGGTGTCACTCAATTTGCAAACCTTGCCAGGCTGTTGGTGAAAAATGATATCTTAATAGTGTTTACATTCTCATTATTCATCCTCAGTGAGGTCAAGCATCTTTTATACTCACTGGACATATGAACTGCTTCTCTTTTGCATTGCATGTGTTTGCCCTTTACCTCTTTTTAGAAATGTAACCTCTACCATGGGGGAGGTTAGGTCTTTTTCTGGCCTATATATAGCCTGTTAGGAACATTTGTCCAGTTGTGGTTTTTCTTTCAAGTTTTTGACATTTTTCTTCGTTTTTATTTTGGCCATGGAGGAGTGCCAGCCATCGCCTTCACAGCTTCTGGCTCTCATCTCCTACTTAGGGAAGCTGTCCCTACTCCAAGATTATGAAAATATTTACTATTAGGGTTATTTTTTTACATATAATTTTTGACCCATTTGGGATTTACTTTTTTCATTAAAAAAAACAACAACACCTTACTGTTAACGAAAACCAAAAACCATCAGTCCTCTCGTTAGAGAATCTGTTTTCATTCCAGTGAGCTGGGGAAAAGCAGATGTCCTGGGCCCATCTGCCTCCACCTCACCCCCACCCCTGGGGCTCAGGCACAAGGTCCACGGCACCACTTACTTGCAACCCGGACATCGTCGATGGTGACCACTTCATCTAACTGCAGCAGGAACTTCTCGGTGAAGGTGGCCAGGCTGGCTATGAAAAACCGGCCGTACTTCCTGGTGAATTCCTGCAGGGAACATGGGGAGTCTGCGGCTGCAAGGAGAGGGGTCTGCCCCCAAGGCCAGCTGAGGGAGGACTTGGGGAGCTGGCAGGTGAGACGAGACCAAAGCCATGAGTCAACTATGTCTGAGTTAAGTGGCATCTGGTCCTCAGCCAAGAGGCCTCTCCCAAGAGCTGACTGGGCTCAAAGATAGGAAATGGTTTAGAACTGGTCAAGCTGGGCGCCTGCGTGGCTCAGTCAGTTAAACATCTGACTTTGGCTCTGGTCATGATCTCACAGTTTGTGAGTTCAAGCCCCGCATCGGGCTCTGGGCTGACAGCACAGAGGCTAGAGCCTGCTTCGGATTCTGTGTCTCCCTCTTTCTCTGCCCCTCCCCCACTTGCTTACACTCTCTCTCTCTCTCTCTCTCAAAAATAAAGAAACATTAAAAAAAAAAAGAGGTGGCCAAGGAACACCCAGAGGTTATTCACTAAACACAAAATACATAGATGTGGGTCTTGAAAAAAGTTCTCATTAGTAATTTTGTAATTAACTCATTTAGAAATCAAAAGATGCAAGTTAAGCCAGCCAGTAATGACCAGCCAGCTCTATGAAACCTGCTGGCTTTCATGACCCCTTTGGCCAGGGTACCATCTAGGGGCCATGCTCAGTGCTGTTGCTGGACTGTCAGTTGGGGGAGTCCCTCTGGGGGCAGTACAGCCCTCAGCACCCAGGCCCGGCAGCCAATGGCACTACTGACCTCAAGCTTCTCCCTGGTTGCCATAATCACAGTGTCTAAATCGTTCTGCCTTTTCTCTTCTGCCTGACACAGAGACTCCATTTCTTGGATATGTGCGGGATGTCCGAGATTTTGATGGAGCTTCTGGGCATTTTCATCCTTTAATCAAACAATCCAGAAATCAGTGGGGATTTTGACCTGGTCTCTAGGTCAGGGCCAGAATGTCACGGGCCCATGCCCTCTGCTAAATGGCCATAGTCAGACTTGTGTGCTCTGACCCGGGTGTGGGAAAGGCCATGGATGGACAGAGGAAGGCAGAGAAGGCAAGATGGGGGCATGACTGGAGCTGACTCTGAGGGCTGGGGAGTGGGAGAGCTGAGCAGCAGCCCCAGTATAACCAGAGCCTTAAGTCCAATAAAATCAATGGCATCCATGTCTGTGCTCCAAGAACCAGGTAGACCTTTGCTGCTCATGTCAATGACCACACTCCCACAGAATCAGCAGACCCACTTGTTAAATCCAAAAAAGGAGTTTATTGAACACCTTCTATGAAGAAGAAGGCATTTCTCCAATGCCCTGTGTCCCTTAGTCCCCATGCAACAATGCCAGCCTGGCCAGTTCTGCCTATGCCTTGCCCCCATTTCTGAGCTCCCAGGGGCCCTTGGTCCCAGAGAAGGAGGACTAGTCCTGGGGCTCCCACCTTCCTTATCTCCAGCTTTTCCTGATAATCCCAGAACTGTCCCCGGATCTCTTTGGCAGATGCACAGAATCTTTTCCAGTGGTGTTCTTTGAAGTTCTCCATCACCAGCCAGCAGACCTGGGGCAGCAGCTCCTCAAATCTCCTCATCTGGGCCCGTAATTCTACAGGAGTTGGGAGGTGGGGGACCAGGCGAGGGAACAGAGCAGAGCCAAGCTGCTGAAGTGATCTCTCCCACAAAGCCCCAAAGCAATTTCCCAAAGAGAAGGACTTGGTCTACAATGTGGTCATAGCTATCTCATTAGGAGGGATCCTGTGGTCAGAGCAGTACAGAAAATACTAGATTAAGCAAATTCAAAGGACTTCTCTTCAATACTCTACAGGACTTCCCAGCTTATGAAAAGTGCATGGAGCCTTGAGGAGTCTGTTTTATCCATTATCTCCTCAAAGACTGCCTCGACCCTGGTCCCCTTCTGTCCCTGGGGACCCCTAAGTAGCTCTACGTTACACCTACCTTCTCATCCATATCCCTTTACCTCTCCCAGACTATCATCTCTTTGTTTCTCTGCATTGTGTTTTGGAAATTTTCTCTGATAGTAGAAGCCATTCACAATTTCAAAATTTCAACTATTTATTTTTCCAATATAGAAGTTCTATGTGGTTCTCTTTCCTATCTATTTGGTCATTTTCATAGTCTCTCACTCCTTCCTCATGTTTCCAGTATCCTTTTTAATTTAACTGTAATAAATACATTATTTTATATTCTGTGTCTAATAGGTTCAGTATCTGAAGTTTTACTGTCTCCTTCTGCTGCCTCATGCTTTAGGGGCCTTTTCCGTGTGTGTGTGTGTGTGTGTGTGTGTGTGTGTGTGTTGTTTGTTTGTTTACTGTGAGCTCTTCTGGGAAATTTGACTTGTGAGACTCCTTAGAGGCATGAATTGAAGGTGGGTTTCTTTTCTAGAAAGGATTTATGGTGTCTACCAGATAAGCATCTGGGCACCACTAATTCAAGACCATTTTAAGCTAAATTGTCGGTTGGAGGGCTTTTGGATGATCTACAAAAACAAAGTTAACTTCAGGCACCAAGGTCATTTTATAGTTACAGATTCTTATTAGAGTTTCCCTTCTGCTTTACCCAGTACCAAGGTTTTTTAATAAGACAGTTTCCTTCTAGTTGCTACTGCTGGTGGTGCTGAAGGACAGGGGAGGGGGACTTGGTTTCTGTCTCATTCACCCCACTTTGCAGCTAGAGCCCTGAGGGGGTGGTCCCAGTTTTCTGTGGCTTGTGTCCTTCCAAACTTTGCACCATGGGTGGTCTGGGGCTTTGTCTTCTGCTCCCAAAGCCCTGGAGGCCATGAAAACAAAGGCTCAAGCTCACCTGGGAGTCAGCAATATCCTTACGGCAATGTGTTACTGTTCAATTTCTTTCTTGGAGTTCCTATTTTCACCCAATGTGGGACCCTTGTGTATTTCTTACTTTATGGGTAGCTCATCAATTAAAAGAGCTTGTCCCAAAAATGGTATATCTAATACTTGTAAATGTTTTCAGTGGGAAAAGTGGTCAGCATACTGGACTTCCAAATTTCAGGAAATGGAAGTCTCCATTTAATGGGAACTGTGACTCTTCCAGAGAGGGACATAATCTTCGGCATTTCCCAAACCCATACGTTTGACCACAGAACCTTTCTTTTGAGGAAGGTCACATAGGATAGGATCCCAGACTTCACATGGGGACATTCTGAGCTAGAGAAACAAAATGCTCCAGTAGTTTCAATGCCAGTCATTCTATAGCCACAGTAGTGAGAGCCACCACTGGTTATTTCCTCTGTATATGGCAAGTCTGTGTAGTGGGCTTAATCCTCAAAAAATTTGCACAGTGAGTGTTGTCTTTATCTCCAGTTTACAGACAAGGAAACTAAGGCCCACAGAGGTGAGGTGACTTGGTCAAGGTCATAAGGCAGAGAGAAGGCAGTGCTGGGCCTTGAAACTAGGTCTAGCTCTCCTCCAATCATCTCCCTCTTCTACCCAACACAGCAGGAATAATTAGGACTGACAACCGCATAAAACATGCGTGGCTATGGACAAAGATGCAGAGGAACGTGGAGAAATGGGCAAAGGTGGGCGTTGGGTGTGTTTTCACAGCTTCTTTAATGTCATTACAATAAATGTAAATGGCAAGATGTATTCTACCTGCCTGTTTTCACGTCCCTATTCTCCAGGAGGCTGTGTCTATCGGGGTCATCAGAGCCCAGCATGGGCCAGGCATACAGTTGATACTTAACAAATACCCGTGGAAAGTTTTCTTCAAACGTTCAAATACAGAGTTACCACATGACCCAGCAATTCCACTCCTAGCTATACATCCAAGAGAAAGGAAAACGTATGTCCACACAAAACGTGTATGTGAATGTTTATAACAGCAGTATTCACAGTAGCCAAAGGTGGAAACAGACAAATGTCTACTGATGCAGGGTAAACAAAACGTGGCATATGTACACAATGGAATAAGAGTGAGTCATGAAAAGGAATGAAATACTGACACATGCTACAACACGGATGAACCTTGAAAATGTTATGCAGAATGAAAGAAACCAGTCACAAAGGAGCACACAGTGATTCCGTGCATATGCAAGCTCAGAATAGGAAATCTACAGAGGCAGAAAGTAGTTGAGTGGTTGCTTAGGGCTGGGACAGTGATGGGGGGACAGGGAAGTAGTGATCGTTGCCCAACTCTGAGAATATACTAAAATCCACTGAATTGGAGATTTTACACGGGCAAATTGTGTGGTATGTGACTATCTCAATAAAGCTGTCAAAATTACCTGTGCAATGAACAAAACATTTTTAGTGATACAAATCACCAGATTTCTCAAGAAAAGTCATTTTTTTTTTCAGTGTTGTTGTGCCTCCCAGTTAAATCTGATCAATGTTTTTACCTAATTCCAAGATGGCAGCTTTTCACAGGGAGGCTCCTGTGCCTCGCTCAGTGACCTCCTGGTCAGGAGGGCACCCTCCAGGCTGTGAAGCCCAGGCTCTGCTCAATTGGTGGCATGTGCCACACCCTCGACCTACCTGCCCGCCTGCCGCCCAGACTCACCTATGAGGCAGGAGTTATGGTACTCATCTGTCTGGACATGGTATTCCAGGATCCTCTTGCAGATATTCTCTGCACACTGGTCAAAGTTTTCGTACATGCAGTCAGGCCTGGTGACTGAGTGCTTCTCTTTGTGGTAAAACTCCTGCAAAAGAGGTCGATGCTGTCTGGGCAAGGATGCTCACCATGGGGCTCTGGCCCATGCTCCTGCATCCTCCACCCCACTCTCCACACCTCCTAGCCCATTCTCCTGATGTCACTCTTTCTACCCAACTGCCCTTTTTACCACTGCCAATATCCCAGTACTCAAGGCATAAGTGACTGAATGGCAAAACTCTTTTTTTGTCCTTCAAGACCCAAATGGAATCTCATTCCAACGACCAGGTTGAGAGAATTCTATGAAGTGCCAAACTAGGTACTAGGCCAAAGGCCACAAATATGGATGACTCACAGACCCTATTCTGAAGGATTTGCAGCCTAGCTGGAGGCCGACAGGAACGCACACAGACACCCCTGTGTGGGGTGTGCTGGAACTGTGCACTCGGTAGCTCCAGCAGCCCCATCCATCTCCCTGTGGTGCCGCCATGTCTGTTGCCCTACGCGGGGTGCTGGCCTCCCAGGGACAGAGACTGGGCTTGTTCCTCTTAGCCCACCCAGTATCTGACATATAGTAAGTGTCCGAGAAATGTTTGGTGGCTCAGTAAATGGATAAATGAATGAATGAGGTTTAATTTTTAGGATGAAGAAAACATCACATGAGGTGACAGAAGCTAGGTAGCTGTGGTTGTGGGTCTGTTTCTCTCAATTTCACCCACAAAGCCATTATCAGCAAAATCTAAGAGGCAGAGGTGGCTGGGGACATATGGCCAGCAGCCAGTCCAGGGGCACGCAGAGGCCTCTGGGCAGCAGCCCTCACCTCCACAACATTCAGCAGATGCTCATTGCTCTCCCAGAGGAGGGTCAGGATGATCCCTTTAAAATCCCTGAAAGACACAAAAGACAGATCCCTGAGGGGTCTTGTCTAATCACACCAAATGGTGTGGACAAAACCAAATGGACAGAACATTCTGAGTGCTCAGCAGCCCAGCCAGGATTGGACAGTTCATGTGATTCCCAGGTGTGTTCTCACCTAATATTTCTATTTGTCTAGCTTAATGGCTCTTTTATGTGATAAGCTGGGTTTGGCCCCTTCCAAGAGTCTATTCTCTTTTGGCCTCATCACTCATTGTAGCTACTTGCTCCTGCCCTGGGACCTTTGCACACACTGATTCCTCCCCAGAGAACATGGTTAACTTTCTTCTTGGTCACATTTGCTCCTGCTCTTCCTCAGATCCTAACCTGGTGGCAATTCCTGACCATCCTGGTCCAATGCTCTCAGAGTGGTCCTCAGCTCTACAACACTCCCCACAGAGGGATTTGGGATTGATTTTTGTGACCGGCTGATTAAACTCTATCTCTTCTAGAAGATGGTAAATTCCATCTAGACAGACCGCATGTGTCTGTTTTGCTCACCATGGGACCCCCAGTCCTGCTACAGAGTCTGAACTTATTTGTACCTCAGTATTGGTTGAAGAAAGAAAGAACAATTTCTTATAAATATTAATCAAACAAGCAGGACTTCCTGTAGGACCAAACATCCGCCTTCCGGTACCTCTGCCATTTAGGCTCACTCTGTACACACTGGGGCTTTATTAAACAAAGTTGCCCAGTACCAGTGGATATTCCTGGCCAGTTAAGTTAATTATCTCAATAGTAAAAGTGAAATAAGGGAAGGGATAGATGTATTAGAACTTAATTTAACTTAGAACCTTAAGATGTAGGACACTTAATTTTTCACAATTTCTGTTAAGTGATGCAGCCAATTTCTAAAACATATGTATATAGGCCACTCACTGTTTCATTTTAAAATTCACTCATCATAACTAAAGAAAATTAGAAATATACTGAAAAGCAAAGGAGAAAATGAATGCCAACATTTTATTGTATTTCCTTCTGGCTGCTTTTAAAGTCAGTTTGGAATTAGGTTCATGTGTATTTTACATTCTGTTCACTTGTTAAGTGTTCCCCCACATTAAGATATCTTTTTAAATGGCTGTGTAACACCATCTAGTATGTAAGCACCATGGTTTGCAATCCTCTATTTTTGGACTGCTAGGTTTTCTGATTTTTTTAATCTTTCTTTTTTTAAAATTTATTTATTTAAATTCAAGTTAGTTAACATACAGTGTAGTATTGGTTTCAGGAGTAGAACCAGTGATTCATCACTTACATGTAACACCTAGTGCTCACCCCAAGTGCCCTCCTTAATGCCCATCCCCCATCTAGCCCATCCCCTACCATCTTTATTGAAGAGTCTCTTATGGTTTCCTTCCCTTCCCCTATGTCCATCTGTTTTTTAAATTCCACATATAAGTGAAATCATATATTTTGACTGACTTATTTCGCTTAACATAATACATTCTAGTTCCATCCAGGTCATTGCAAATGGCAAATTTTCATTCTTTTTGATTGCCGAGTAATATTCCTGTGGTGTGTGTATGTGTGTGTGTGTGTGTGTGTGTGTGTGTGTGTACCACCTCTTTATGCATTCATAAGTCAATGCACATTTGGGCTTTTTCCATAATCTGGCTACTGTTGATAGTGCTGCTATAAATATTGGGGCGCATGTGCCTCTTGAAATCAGCATTTTTTAAAGTTTATTTATTTTGAGAGAGAGAGAGAGAGAGCACAAGTGGGGTAGGGGTGGAGATGAGAGAGAGTTCCAAGCAGGCTGTCAGTGTAGAGCCTGACGCAGGGCTTGATCAAACTCACAAACCATGAGATCATGACCTGAGCCAAGATCAAGAGACAGATGCCCAACCAGCTGAGCCACCCACGCACACCCCAAAATCAGCATTTTGTATCCTTTGGATAAATACCTAACAGTGCAATTGCTGGTAAGATACTTCTGTTTTTTTTGTTTTTTGCTTTTTTTTTGGAGGAACCTCCATACTGTTCTCCAGAGTAGCTGCACCTGTTTGCATTCCCACCAACAGTGTAAAAGAGTTCCCCTTTCTCTGCATCCCTTCCAGTATCTGTTGTTTCATGAGTTGTTAATTTTAGCCATTCTGACAGGTGTGAGGTGGTATCTCATTGTGATTTTGATTTGTATTTCTCCAATGATGAGTGATGTTGAGCATCTTTTCATGTGACTGCTAGCCATCTGGATGTCTTCTTTGGAGGTGTCTATTCATGTCTTCTGCCCTTTTCTTCACTGGATTATTTGTTTTATTGGGTGTTGAGTTTGATAAGTTCTTTATAGATTTTTGATACTAACCCTTTATCTGATATGTCATTTGCAAAAATCTTCTCCTATTCTGTCGGTTGCCATTTAGTTTTGTTGATTGTTTCTTTCGCTGTGCAGAAGCTTTTTATCTTATTTTTTAATGTTTACTTTTGAGAATGAGAGACAGACAGAGTGTGAGCAGGGGAGGGGCAGAGAGAGAGGGAGACACAGAATCTGAAGCAGACTCCGGGCTCTGAGCAGTCAGCACAGAACCCGACACGGAGCTCGAACTCGAACCATGAGATCATGACCTGAGCCAAAGTCGGTAGGTTAACCAACTGAGACACCCAGGTGCCCCCAGAAGCTCTTTATCTTGATGATGTCCCAATAGTTAATTTTTGCTTTTATTTCCCTTGTCTACTATTTGACTAGGCCTCATCCTTGGACACCGCCTTTGGCTTGCTATGTCCTATGTTAGTAATACTACTAAGTCAGGGGCACCTGGGTGGCTCAGTTGGTTAAACATTGGACTATTGATTTTGTCTCAGGTCATGATCTCACTGTTCATGAGATCGAGCCCCATGTTGGGCTATGCACTGACAGCATGGAGCCTGCCTGAGATTCTCAATCTCTCTCTCTCTCAAAATAAATAAATAAAGATTTTAAAAAATAAATAAATAATTAAAAATACTGTTAAGTCAGTTCAGATACTACCCACCCACCCCACCCAATATCTGAGCACCTCTGATTTCCAATAGCCATGGCCTGCCTGCAGCAAGAATCCTGCTAAGTAGGCAAGAATCCACTACCGTTGAATTTTCAATCTACTGACCTCCTCACTCTGCATTTCGGCTATAAATCTTTTCTTGTCCTTATTGTATTCTGAGTTGAGCCCCATCCCTCTTCCCTGTTGCAACAGTCTTGGTGCCTATTGCAATGGTCCCACATAAAGTATTCCTTACTGTTTTAACAAGTATCAGAATAATTTTTTCCTTAACACCTCCCACTGGCAGTGCCTGGGAGGGACCATCTGCACCCTCCCTTGATAAACTGGGAACTTCCTCTAAAATCTATTTACATATTGGTTAATGTTGGGCAAAATATGGAATGGATTTGTTCCCTTTTCATTTGTTTGCATTCTAGTGAGAATTAGTGTTTTGTCCACATGTTTGTTCCTAATTTTATTTCTTCCTCACGTGTGGTCTCTTCCAATTCTCCCCTTACCCTATTGTGTGCTGGAAATTTCTTTAGCAATTTTCTGGGGGAAGGGGATGGGGAGAGGAGCCAATTTTTCCTTTGTTGTCTTTATTTACCACTATTGTGTCTTGACTGGTTGTTATCTAACTTTTAATTGCATTTTATCTCAAAGGAGTTTAAAAATTTATTTGCCAAAATTTTCCATCTTTTTCCGTGTGATTTCATCTAGTGCTTCTTGAGGTGATGATCCTGCATTACTTGAGGGCGACCTGTAGACGACTTGCTGGCTTGTCTTCACAATTCCAAGAAGAGGACTCTCTTCTACCCACATGCACAGGGAAGGTGAAGGCTTGGGGAGAAGTCACTTAGCCAGAGTCCCAAGGCGGGGGTAAAAACATCATCAGTCTGATTCCATTTTCTGAGCAATTCACCACTGTGTTATGCTAGGAAAGTCTCTCCCTTTCAGAGATTTCATAAGTGCTTGATTTTTTTTTTTTCTGTTTAGCCTGTGATCTTTTTTTCACCACTAAAATACTGTGGTGCATCCATACTGTGGCTAACTATTTAGCAATACAAAGGGATGAACTAGTGATACATGTGACCACTTAGGTGGATCTCAAGGGCATCATATTGAGTACAAAAAGCCACTCTGCAAATGTCATACACTGTATGAGACTGTTTATATGACCTTCTTGAAATGACAAAATAATAGGGATGGAAAATGATCAGTGGTTGCTCAGGGTTAGGGATGGAGAGGGAGAGGGCATGGGTACAGCTATAAAGGAGTGACAGGAGTGACATACAGTTGGTGGTGATGGAACAGTTCTGTTTCTTGATTGTGGTGATAGTTACATGAATATACACATGTGATAAAATGACAGAACTATAAAAAGTTGAGAGTCAAGATTTTGATGATGAGGAATGCCTTTTTGTGAATGGGACAAGGGAGCATCTAGCTGCTGACTTGGACCCAACTTCTAGGTCCTGAAGTCACTCTTCTTTTCTTTATTTTTTAATGTTTATTTATTTCTTAGAGAGAGAGCTGGGAGAATGACAGAGAGATAGGGAGACAGAGGATCCGAAGCAGGCTCTCCACTGTCAGTTCAAAACTTGACATGGGGCTTGAACCCACGAGCCATGAGATCATGACCTGAGTCAAAGTCAGACACTTAACCAACTAAGCCACCCAGATGCCCTGAAAACCACCCTTCTTTGCAAACTTCACAAACCCCAGAGATAAGACCAGTGGGGCAAAAAGGCTGATGATGAGTTCCCTGATTAAGGGGGAGAGGGTATCTCTGAGTCTCTTTGATTGCTTTCAATTTTCTTAAGTTGCTTATTTGCTTGAAATGTAGCCATTAAGTGGAACAGAGTTTGTTTTAATAAATGAAATTAAAATAAAGGGAAAGAGGAATGAGGGAGGTGAGGCATTAAAAAATTGAAGAAAAAAACCCACAAACAAATCCCAGACTTGAAAGAGGTGTGCTTCCCGCTACCCCAAAAAGCTTAACTTAGAAAATGTGAAATTTTGGTGAAAATGTCTCTCAACAAATTTAGGTGAAATGGGATGAGACAAACTGACCTTGACCCTCATATTTCCCCTTGCAAATCTCTCCTGCTCTGCCCCCCCACTTCTTATTTTCCCCTCAGCTGTGTCAGATTTAACCACCCCCTTCACAGAGACAACAAGTTAAAATGGACTTAAAGGAAAAGGTGCCACTTACTCAGCTGGCGGCGGCGGCTTCTCCCCGAGCACCTGGTACTTTCTGTCCATTCGGTTGGGCTTGGAGTACCGTGTGATGCTGTGGGACAAAGGTGGATCAGTGTTCTGGAGGCTGGGGTAGACAGACAGGTCTGTGGGAGCCCCACCTAACTTGCTGGAGGCCCTGCGTCTGCCTGTGGGACACCGTGACCCCCATGTCTGGGCCTGAATCCTTCAAGATACTTCCCTACTCCTCAAAGCTTTGGAGATGCTTATTGTGGGGGTCAAGTCCTTATTGCTAAAACTGACCCAAGGCCCCTGGGAAGGGGCAAGGGGCCAGAAATTCATATCCTTGCTTTCCTGTGAGGAGGACCCAAAGAAAAACAGGTTGAGGTGCTTTTCAAACAAAAATACAATGTGCCCAGTTAAACTTGAATTCCATATAAGAAGTGAATAATTTTTAGTGTAAGCATGTCCTATGCAACATCAGACAGCCCCAGCAACATGGACTTCATTTTGTAACCACTGAGAGACTGAATATACAGATGGGCAATAGCTGGACTATACAAAAATACAGAACTCTGACCCCAAACCTGCAGCAACGTGCCCAGGAAACCAATTCCTTGTCTATAATAAACAACTCGGGAAGCCAGCCTGATAGAAGTCAATCTGGAGGAAGCCATATTGTCATCTCTAGTGGCAATCCAGAATGCCAAACAATAACTCCTGTAACAATCATCTCCAAATGGCCGGGACTTGATTACTGACAGCTTCCCTGAATTTTGTCCCTGCTTCCAACTTAGAACCAATCAGGGAAAGTCAAGTACACAGCCCTAAATAATCACATAGAATGCCCTGCTGCTAGTTGTCCTGCCTCCAGCTTCCCCACATCAACAGCCTCCAATAAAGGCACATTTAAAGCCTTCCTTTTCTCCACTATACAGTTTTTTCGCTCTTGTCTGCCTTTGAGTCTCTGCTAAAACAGAAGTAATGATGGCTGACTCCCTTGCTGTACCAAGCTCCGAATAAATAGCCTTTGCTTTTCTCATTTGGTTGGTCTTAGGTTTATTTCCACGTTGCAGATGGCATTCATGTTCATGGACCTTTTGGAGGTATGCAAAGCAGGAATTGCCTCACCGCTACTTCCTCAAAACCAGGAATCAAACCATATAAATGAGGGCTCACAGAGGACCCAAAAGTCAGTTCAACCACTGGCTCTGTTACTTGCCTTCTGTTGAATCAGTGTCAGGGGCCAGCGGGGCCCACATTCACTGAGTAATGAGTCTAATGACCTCTACAGGGGCATAATGGGCAGAGTGCCTGACCAGGATGCAGAGGCCCAGAATTTCTCCTGGAGAGAAAGCCATCTCCAATGTCCCTCTTTTTGACTGGGAAGAATGGGTATGGGAGGAGGGCTGGGATCTACCAGTTGTGACCATGGCAAACCACTGAATGCCCAGATGGGATCTCAAGGTGGGAGGCCTGTGTGAGCTGCATCACTCAGCAGGAATGAGCACAGACCTGACTAATGCCAGCTTCAGAGCCAACCTCTCACTGGGTCCAATGGGGTCTCAGAGCTGGGAGTACAGGTGGTACTTTCCGAGGACAGTCTGATAAATGGACAGGGTGGTCTCTGGCCTATGTCTATGGGGACAAGGAAGGCATCTGGGAAGGGGAGATCCTCAGCAGCCCAGCAGACCTACCTCGTTGTTGAAGTGGCACTGGCACTGGACAGGGCCTTTCTCACGACATGTTCTCCCCGGTTCCGGTGTCGCTTCAAGCCTTTGGGTGATGAGCACCCAGGACAAGAACAGAGGACCCAAGGTGAGGATGGACCAGGTGGCAACACTGGCTTTCCCACCGCCAGTGCCCCAAGACCCACAGGCCTGTTTGTCTCTACCTGTCTGGAACCGATCTTTGTCGCACTGCTGGGTTGAGCATTTTGAGTTGGGAAGTCTGAAACCAAAGGAAAGGATATGAGCTTTCCCCAGTGACCATGAGGACAGCTCAGGGCAGGCATTGGGTACCATCCCAGTTAGCACATAATACCATGTGAACGTGTCCTATTATGAGGCCCATTTTAGAGGAGGAAACTGAGGCCATGTACACCCCATGGCCACTCACTGCAGGATCTTCTTGACAACTTCCACAGCCGGGTCTTCAATCATGGACTTCCCCATGCAGCTGGGCTGGGCAAAGGACTCAGGGGTGACCAAGTCTACCTTGGCTTCCTCTTCAAGGACTTCTGAAGACACCAGGATGTCACTCTCCACCTCCATATCGATCATGATGTCATCCTGCAGGCCCAAGAGAAGGGCCTGAGTGTGTGGGCCCAGTCTACATGCTAGGGATGAAGGCAGCTGGGTTCATGTTCCAAAAGCACCTTGCCCAGGGGCTGCAGCAGGAGGCTAGCTGCCTGATTCTTTGAGTCTGTATTTTCCTTCTAAAAAATGGTAATGGTCATATATCCTTTAGAGAGTCATTCATTCATTCATTTATATGTGCATGTGGCTTTCAAAAATATTTCCCAAGTACCTGCTTTCTGCAAGGCTCTGGCTGGGTCCTGGGACACAGGGTGGAGAGGTAACATGTGATCTTTGTTTTTATAGGGCTTACAGTCTAGTCAGAGAGACAAACATTTAACATGCACTTCTACAAATAAATGTCTAGTTAAAATTGTGACCAATGCTATGAAGGAAAAGTTCCAAAGTCTTCCATGAGGCTGAGGGTCATGGATTTACAAGGCCAGCCCATAGATGTGTCCAGGCAGTGTTCTTAAAATGGGTGAATGAATGAATGAATGTGTGGACAAGTGAGTGGCCAACACGCCCTACAAGTCAGACCTTAGAGAAAGGGTAGGAGTAGTGGCCCTCAATGAGGGCTTAGTTAGGCTATTCCCTATTTTGAGTCTTGTCTCAGCAGTGGACTACAAGAGGGAAGGACCCTAGCTGGACTCCTGAGTTCTTTCTTGAAGGGCGCAGGTGGTATGATGCTGGTGGTATGATGGAGGGTTAGTATTGGTGGCATGGTGGGAAGCGCCTCCCCATAGAAGGAAGGACTGGTTCAAAACATGGCAGTGAGAGCAGAACTTGAGGGATGTCCACTTATTCCCATATTGTTCTATGTCACACACTCCTGGAAGTTGGTTGAGTGTCTCTGGTGTTCAAAACCTGATGTGAGGGGCTGAGTGCAGGGTGGCGGTGACAGAAGCTCTGCCCTCTTGGGGTACACAGTCTGGAGAGATAGCCCCTAAAAATGGAGACATCACTGTGGTCTGTGAGAGAAGGCCCAGTGGGAAGTGATGTCTTTTGGGTGGGAGTGGGGGTGAGAAATGAAGAGACCATGGAGGGCAGACCAAAGAGGCTGCTGTGAAGGCTCAGTTGAAGGATGTGGATTTCACCCTGAGTGATCAGGAGAGTGGCACAGTCAGACTGACCTTCTCCAACATTATGTCTGGCTGTAGTTCAGGGAGTGGATCATGAGGGAACGTGAGAGGAAAAGGGCAGCCATGTGGGCAGGAAGAGGTTGGTGGAGGTGGGGTGGGGAGAAGCCAGTGGTTGCTTATGCGCATGGGTGGGAAGGAAAAGGCTGAAAGGCAAGGGTAGCCTGAGAGCTGGCAGGTGGTAGGTCTTGGTGAAGGTGAGGAGATGGTGCCAGGAGGTGAGGAATCTCCTAAGATGGCAGGGAAGTGGACTATTTGGGATTTGAATCCCAGATCTGACTGCACAGCCTATGGTCTTTCCAAGGCAACCTGGTAGGCCTGGTGTTCAGCAGGACCCTGGGAGCCGTCTCTTCCCTCAGGCTCTACTGAGCTCTGCAGGTCTCCTGAGAGCCCAGCCGTGACAGCTCACCCACCCTTCCCTACTTCCCATTCCCTTCCTCTACTGTCTGTTCCTTACAGTAAAGACAACTTGAGTCGTGTATACGATGTCCAGCCTGCAATTCAGGTACTGAATCCTCTGGCCCAGTTTTTCTTTCCAAGTCCGGACCAAGCCAAGGAGGTCATCCGTGGCCACCACCTGGGAGAAGAGAGCTTTAGGAAGCAAGCTGCAGGAGGGCCGCCTGCCTCCATCTGAACCACAGGCCTCTTGATTCGATGGAGGCCCCTCACTTGCAGGGAGGGCCCTAGGAGAGTGGGCGGTGCTGGCTGGCTCTCTCGGGCAACTGCAGTGGGGCAGTAAATCCTTCACTGACGGGGCATCAGGAGTTCTAGTCCTGGTTTTATGGGTTCATTCTGGGCAAATGATTTGAGTTAGCTCAACTTGGTCTCCCCATCTGTGTGGTGGGACACAGAATGTTCCTTGGAATCTCTTCTAGCTTTGACGCTCTTAGAAGGAAATGTTTGGCCCCAAATGGCCACGTTGTGTGTGAGTGAAATGACCACAGCCTTTCTGGAAAGTGATCTAACCATTTCCACAACAAGCTCAGATACACACCCCCTCAAGCAGCAATCCCACAGACCCTGCCCCCAGGTGTGCAGGAAAGAACATGTAAGGACGTTCACCTTTACGTGCACCCACACATCACTTGTCGGTCCTCACACTTGGTCCCCTGCATTGTTCACTGACCTATGTACATGACCCAGGCCAGGAGGTGCCTTGGCCTCTTCTGCTTCCTTCATTTCTGGTGAATTCTGAGTCCTAACCATTCCCCCGCTACTCAACTCTGGAATTGGAAGGTGTCCCTGGTGGTACCTTGTCCAAGCCACAATTCTCTGTGCTTCAGTTATGACACGCTGCCTCACTCCTCCCTCCCTCCCTGCCTTTCTGCACACAGCAACCTGAAGCCCCTCCATGTATGTGGCACTGAGCATGTGACCCTGGCCACACCTGTCCATGGTCCCCACTGCCTTCACCATGCAACTGATGCATCATTCCCATCTCCTGATCACTGTTTTGCAGAGGTGTCCAACCAGTCTCCTCCATCAACACAGGATTGCCTGCCCACCCAAGTTCAAGTTCCCCTGACCTGGCCAGAAGGCTGTGAAAGCCTTCCCCTGTCCAACACTCTGACACCACAAGAAGAGGGCAGTGAGGGGGTTGGAGAGGTGAGGAAATGCAGGAGAGCAAATGTTTCTGCTCTGGAGAGGCAGAGCTGTCCCTAAAGGGACTGATAAAGAAGTCATGGCAGATTAAGCTGGTTTCCCCCTGTTCCTCAGGGGTCATGCAGAAATAACTGCATAAAAACACAGAGGTCACAGGGGCTCTGCAAAAAAATGAGAATAATATGAGGGATGTGTATTCACTTAGTGCTTTGTGGATGTTTGAACTTTTCTCAAGAAGCATGTGTTACTATGCAAGAAAAAGCATAGAGACTAAATGTCCTCTCAGTGCTAACAAACATGAAACCTCAACTCAGTCACTGAAATGGAAGAGAAAAGACAAAGCTTGGTGAGGAAGGAACATCCCATTCAAGAAACCTCCAGTTGAGACATCTGGTTCTCGAGTGCCTGGTTGAGCTGTTGGGAAAAGATTGCCTGGGGAGGCTGGGACAGACGTGGAACAGGGGACAGAGATATGTGCTGGTGGCAGAAAAACAAGCATGTAAACAACGTAAACATCCAGAGACCTGATGTGCTGATCCACACTGCTCTAATTTGGACATTTTAACCAGTAGTAACCATAGAAAACAGTAGTAACCGGTTCATGTGCAATGATCAAGATGAGCAAATGAAAAATCAAACAAAAAGTGGTTGTTCAGAAAGCAGAGTCCTGCCTGCTTCTGTTTTTCCTCTAGGGCTGAGTTCCAATTACAGGGAAGGAAGCCTGGTGACATCAGCAGGGGAGTGAGGTCAGACTGAAGCCCCACGTTCACTGGACTCTACATGCTTGCCAGGGAGGGGCTGGGGGCGAGAGAAGGTGGCTGTTTTCTCTTCTCTTCCTTAATTCCATTGGGTCCAACAGGGGTTAAGTAGGAAGGCTCAGAGGCCCCTCTGGAGCTGGAGAAATCTTGATGACAGATGTAAATTTACTTTCAGTTTGATTCTTGTATAATGGCATCTTCACTATTCATAGCTTAGCAAATACTGAATACTTACTTTTTTATCTCCCTTTGAGTTTCGACACATTTCTATTTTCCTTTGAAGCTGTTCCAGAGACAAATTCAATCCATCTGTTTGCAGATTGGATTTTGCAACCTAGAAAAACCAGAACTTCCAAGGTTTGTTTCTAGAATACTTATTTTTTTATTTATTATTTTTTTAATATGAAATTTATTGTCAAATTGGTTTCCATACAACACCCAGTGCTCATCCCCACAGGTGCCCTCCTCAATACCCATCACCCACCTTCCCCTCCCTCCCACCCCCCATCAACTCTCAGTTTGTTCTCAGTTTTTAAGAGTCTCTTATGTTTTGGCTCCCTCCCTCTCTAACCTCTTTTTTTTTTCTTTCCCTACCCCATGGTCTTCTGTTAAGTTTCTCAGGATCCACATAAGAGTGAAAACATATGGTATCTTCTTTCTCTGTATGGTTTATTTCACTTAGCATAACACTCTCCAGTTCCATCCACGTTGCTACAAAAGGCCGTATTTCATTCTTTCTCATTGCCAAGTAGTATTCCATTGTGTATATAAACCACAATTTCTTTATCCATTCATCAGTTGATAGACATTTAGGCTCTTTCCATAATTTGGCTATTGTAGGAAGTGCTTCTATAAACATTGGGGTACAAGTGCCCCTAGGCATCAGCACTCCTGTATCCCTTGGGTAAATTCCTAGCGGTGCTATTGCTGGGTCATAGGGTAGATCTATTTTTAATTTTTTGAGGAACCTCCACACTGTTTTCCAGAGCAGCTGCACCAGTTTGCGTTCCCACCAACAGTGCAAGAGGGTTCCTGTTCTAGAATACTTGTTTTGATCAGCAACATATTCAGCAAAACATTATATAAGAGATGAATTAAATATTGGAAAAATGAAATTGGTGGGGGGAGATGCACAATGTTATCAGAAACTAGATCAATGCAAATGTAAAAGTTTTTGTTTTAGGGGTGCCTGGGTGGCTCAGTTGGTTGAGCATCCAACTTCAGCTCAGGTCATGATCTCACAGCTTGTGAGTTCGAGCCCCACGTCAGGCTCTGTGCTGACAGCTCAGAGCCTGGAGCCTGGTTCAGATTCTGTGCCTCCCTCTCTCTCTGCCCCAACCCACTGGCATTCTGTCTCTGTCTCTCTCAAAATTAAATAAACATCAAAAAAATTTTTTTAAGTTTTTGTTTTGTTGTGTTTTTTTACTGTCAAACAGATAAGGTTTAAAAATAAAATCGACAACCCACAGTAGTGGTTGAGGGTATGAAGAAGAACACACTCATGACCAGCTGGTGATGAGTTGTCTGTAAAAGCCACCTGGAAACACGTGAAGCCTTAAAACATTCATGCTCTACCCCAGTAATTCTAGCTCTGGGAGATACCTTACAGACATAATCAGAGTTCCCTCTGCAAGGGTATTTATCATATCACTGGCATAATAAGTGAAATCCAACAACTATTTCTCCAAAAAGGATTGGCTAAGTAAAAATGGCAACACATTCAGGAGAGGGAAGCCAGAACAATAGTGTCTTCAAATAACCTTTAAAGATTATATAGCTTACAAAATTGTATAAAATAGAAAGAGGCTGGATTTTGTGTGTGTGTGTGTGTGTGTGTGTATGTATGTATGTGTATATATCTTTTATATATAATATAATATAATATAATATAATATAATATAATATAATATATATGTATATATATATATATAAAATCTTTATATGCATAGAAAAAAGTCTAAAAATAATTCAAAGTCTTTCCTGGCTTCATTGAGATATAATTGACATGTAACATTATATAAGTTTAAGGTTTACAATGTATACCTTATTATAAAGGTATAATTTGTATAATTTGACATGTGTATATATTGCAAAATAATAGGAGATTGGATTAGTAATCAAAACCCTCCTGACAAAGAAAAGCTCAGGACCTGATGGTTTCATGGGTGAATTCTACCAAACATTTAAAGAAAACTTCACACCAATTCTTCTCAAGCTCTTCCAAAAAATAGAATAGGAGGGAATATTCCCAAACTCATATTACAAAGCCATCACTACCCTGACGCCAAAGTCAGGTAAGAACACTACAAAGAGGGTGCCTGGGTGGCTCAGTTGGTTAAGCATCCGACTTGGGCTCAGATCATGATCTCATAGCTCATGAGCTCAAGCCCCACATCGGGTGAGCTCGTGCCCTGCTTCAGGTAGCACAAGCCCTACTTCCAGTGAGCATAAGCTCCGCTTTGGGTGAACACGAGTTCCATTTTTGGGTGAGCCCTGTTTCTCTCTCTCCCACCCTCCCTCTCTCTGTCTCTCTCTTTCTCTCCCTTCCCCTCCCCCCTCTCTCTGCCCCTCCAGGGATTTTCTCTCTCTCTCTCTCTCCCTCTCCATTGCTCACTTGCGCCCTCTCTCTCTCTCTCTAAAAAAAAAAAAAAAAAAAAAAAAAAAAAAAATAGAACACTACAAGGAAACTACAGACCAATATCCCTTATGAATATACATGCAAAAATCCTCAACAAAATATTAGCACATGAAATTCAACAGCACATTAAAAGCATTGTATACCACGATCAAGTGGCATTTACCTCTGGATGCAAGGAGGATGTTTCTACAAATGCAAATCAATCAATGTGACACCACATTAATAGAATAAGAAATAAAAATCATTTGATCAGTACAATAGACACAGAAAAAGCAATTGACCAATTGGTCTATTCAGATTTCCTATTTGTTCATGATTCAATCTTGGTAGATATATTTCTACAAACTTATCCATTTCTTCCAGGTTATCTAATGTGTTGGCATATAATTGGTAATAGTCTCATGATTCTGGTATTTCTGTGGTATTAGTTGCAATGTCTTTCATTTCTGACTTTATTTGAGTCTTATCTCTTTTTTTTCTTAGTCTAGCTAAAGGTTTGTCCATTTTGTTTATCTTTGAAAAACAAGCTCTAGCTTCATTGATCTTTTCTATTGTTTTTCTGGTCTCTATTCCATTGATTTCTGATCTGATCTTTGTTATTTCCTTCATTCTGCTAACTTTGTTTTTGTTTTTTTTTTTTTCCTATTTCCTTGAGGTTTACAGTTAGGTTGTTTATTTGAGATCATTGACCTGGGTTCACATTTTGAAATTTAAAAACAATTTTTTTAATGTTTATTTTTGAGAGGGAGAGACACAGAGCACAAGCAGGGGATTGGCAGAGAGAGAGGGAGACACAGAATCTGAAGCAGGCTCCAGGCTCTGAGCACAGAGCCTCACATGGGGCTTGAACCCACAAACCCCAAGATCATGACCTGGGCCAAAGGCGGATGCTTAACCAACTGAGCCACCCAGGCACCCCTGCCTGAGCTAGGTTCACATTTTGGCTCTACCATTTAAGATCTCTGTGTTCTTATCTAAGTCACTTAGTTATTCTCGGCCTCAGTTTCTTTATCTCTAAAGTAGGAATAAAACAGAACTTGCCTCCTACAGTTCTTGTGAGGACTAACATTGCTAATCAAAATAAGTCAGTTATCAGGATGCATGGTGCGTAATAACTCAATGAATCCTAGAGGCTACTATGATTTAATCTCTGTCTTCCTGGCTGGAATTTAAGTTTCATGGGGGAGAGCCCACAATGGTATCCCCAGCACTTGGGACAGTGCCTGGCATGCAGGTGTGTGTGTGTGTGTGTGTGTGTGTGTGTGTGTGTGAGATAAACATCTACCAGGTAAAAAGTGAATCTGTCCTACCTCGCTCTTGATGTTCACTTGCAGATTTGTCAGCAACCGCTGGATTTTCTCTATGAAAATAAGGTCCACAGACAGGTTATGAAATTTGCTTTCAAACTTATTGATGACATCATTGGCCTGTAGAGAAATATAAAAAGTAAAGGAGGGGGCCGCCTGGGTGGCTCAGTCAGTTAAGCATCAAACTTCGGCTCAGGTCATGATCTCACAGTTTGTGAGTTCGAGCCTGCGTCTGTGCTGGCAGCTCAGAGCCTGGAGCCTGCTTTGGACTCTGTGTCTCCCTCGCTCTCTGCCCCTCCCCCACTCACACTCTGTCTCTGTCTCTCTCAAAAATAAATAAACATTAAAACAAAATTAGAAACTAATCCTTTTTTTAAAAAAAGTAAAGGAGGGAGGTTTACTTGGAACTTATGAACTTTGGAAGCAGAGGGGGACAGGCTCAATTTTTTGGAAAGGGGGCTTGGCAGGGCTCATCAGGCAAAGTACAAGGGCGCCCCGGATGCCTGGCTGGAGGTCAGGGGCAGGGCTCCCCAACCTGGCCCAGGTATTCATTCTCCATCTTCTCCATGTTGATCATGATTAAACTTTCAACAAACTCTATTCGAGAAGCTTCCTTCTCCAGTCGATGACACAGTGAGTCAATTTCTTCGGCAGAAAAGTTGCCTCCGTCAGAAAACAATCTGAAAATAGTTTGGGAGAAAGAAAAGGCACTGATCAGACATGAAACTTCCCACCCATTCCAAATCCTGTGGTCGACAAGGCTTTAGATTAAAAGTTTAAGATCATAGAAAAATGAATGCAGGTGGTTCAAAGATAGAAGCAGTGAAATAACCCAAAAGCCCTTCAAGGGATGAACGGAGAAACAATATGTGGTATGGACACAAAATGGAACAGTATTCGGAAGGAATGAAATTCTGACACGTCACATGGGTGTGTTGAAGACATTATGTTAACTGAAATAGGCCAGACACACAAAAGGAAATATTGTGTGATTTCACTTATGCGAGGTACCTAGAGAAGTGAAATTCATGGAGACAGAAAATGGAGTTGTGGCTGTTGGGGGCCAGGGGGAGGAGAATAGGAGTTAGTGTTGAATGCGTTCAGAGTTTCAGTGTATAAAGACGAGAAATTTTGGAGATGGATCGTGGTAATGGTTGCACAACAATGTGATTGTACTTAATGCCACTGAACTGTACACCTGAAAATGGTTAAAATGGACAATTGTACGTCCTATGTATTTTGTCACAATAAACAATGGAGGGGAAACAAGACCACTTCTCAATAGAGAAAGCCCAGTGTCCACAGAGGCCCCGACGCTGGCTCCCACCTGCAGTGCTTGATGAACTCGATGTTGGCGTAGTGAAGCTTGCCCAGGTTCTCCTCCAAGTACTGGCGGAAGCTGCGCAGGGACACCTGCACGACGTCGATGTAGCTGAGCAGCTCCCGGTGCAGTGTGCTGCTGAGAGTAACCAGCCTGGGAGACACAGGAGGGCAGGATGATGACGTGGGCATGGCAGGGCAGCCTGGGGGCGCTGCTTGAGCTCCACTGCAGTGCCCATCTGTGGGGCTACCAGAACCACTGCCATGTTCTTCTGGGTAGAAGAAGAGGCTTCGAAGGAAGCTCAGAATGCCAGTGTGTGCAGGGCACAGTGCGGAGCTCTCAGTGTGCTGGGTCAGAGGACATCCCTCTCCTCTCTCTGGCCCTTGCCGTCAAATTACTAAAGGAATCCCTAGGTCCAACTGATCTGGCTCCTCCCTGCAGCACAAACTTTCTCTTTCACTCCTGTGCCTGGTGTTCTCCTGAGGGAGCACCCTGCAAGTTCCCTCTTCACCTTTAAGTCCACCCTAACCAGCGATCTCTTGTGTACCTGACCGCTGTCCAGACACCTGTGAGGGCTCCTCACCTGTTACCTGAGGTCTCCCTAACCACGCAAGGGCCTCCATCTAAAATCCCTGAATGGCTTCTTTGGAGCCCTTTGCTCTGCCGTGAGCATATCCCCACCTCGAGCTGGGCAGTGCTCCTTGCTGAGGGGAAAAATTCTGTCTCCTCTTCACCTTCCTCCATCTCAGACCAGGAGGCCTCCTGCAGGAAGTTCGTCCCGATTTCCCTTGATGGAAGTGGTCTCTCCCAGCACAGACGTTTCAGGGCAGGTTAGTAGCATCCCTGCATCCTGAACATGTGTGCCCTTTTCTCCCTAGCTGCTCACCCAGCCCCCAGCCCCCTGCCCCCGGACAGACAGTTCATACAGTTAGACTCACTTGTGTGAAGAGGAGAGCTGAAAAGAGAAGGTTGCTGTGGGGCCTGGCAAATGGACTCTTTTATCCACCAGGGAGGAACCACTCCCTTTGAAAGCAGCCACCTGGCTGAGATTCTAGGGCTATGGGGCCAGAGTGGAGACTCCCAGGGCCATACCTCTGGCTCTTTGTGGCATTCAAGAAGATATGCTCCATGTCGTAAATCTTGCGGCGGAAGTTTTTGCTCTTTATGTTTTGCTCTTCTTGGAACCGGTAGAACATCAGCCTCTCCTTTCTCAGCGTCTCGATCACCCCAGCACAGTGGCTGTCCAGCTGCTCTTGATGAAGCAAGAGCTCAGCTGGAAAAGAATGAAGGAGAGCTGAGGCCCTCTGGGATCCCAAGTCACCTCAGGACGTTCCCCTCCTAGACAGTGACAGCTGTCCTTGCCAGGGGTTGGCTTGGGAATGGGTGCAGATCTCAGAGAGGCCAATCTGACACTGCCCCTGGGTGTCTAACTAGAGAAGAGGCTGTCCAGGCTGTGTGAAGGGAGGTCTCTGCTGGTGAAGACACCTGGAAATAGGTGGGATGGGTGGACATTTTGGGAAGGGCAGGGATTGTGGTGAGAGGCTCTGGAGAAAACAACCAGCACAACACTCGGCAGTCAGAGTTTATTGCTTTAAATCAGTGACTACTCTTTCCAGGAGCTTGAATTCCAACAGACTTCTACGGTGGAGTAAACAGAACCAGGATTTGGCTTCAAAGGCTCCATCATAGGTCTTTAAAACTGACAGATAGTTCCAGGTCAGTCCACCCTACCTCCCTACTGCCCACAGTGGTGAAAATTCTGTCCTCCCAGCCATGCCAAGAATGAGTGCAGTGACTCTGGGGCATTGTTTCTCTGACCTTGATCTCCCAATCACACATTGGGTCAGGGAGCCAGGGAAGGGCAAGAAATAGAGCATCTCAATTTATATTTAGTTTTAATGCACATATTTTCCAAATGAAGACAATGAGGTTCCAAAGCCAAGCAGGTCTCCCAAGGCCACAAGCATTGGGACTCCAGGCCAGGCTGTCTGTTCCCACAACTCTGTCACTGCTCCAGGCAGGAAGAGTTTGGGTGGGGCCATGTGTGGTCTCTCTGGGAGCTGGAAGTGTCTATGAAGAAGCTTGAATTATGACATAAGTGAAAACCAAACAGGGTCATTGAGGATCCAAATAAAAGTGTGCCACCCCCTAACGGGGACCTCTGCCTAAGAGAGAAATGGCACCTCTTTTTAAGTTATAAACTATAAGCTGAAATTAATGCCTACCACTTGCTCAAGATTCCTCACTGTTCCATTCCAGGGAGAGTTGATTACCACCAACAATATCCCCTTCTGCAAGCAAGGGAGGGATCAGAGAGGTCAGGTAACCTGTTCAGAGTCACGTAGCTAGAGAGGTTGAGCCTGATAGCTCTGATTCCTGAGCTACAGGAAGCATCTGCTATGCAGGTATATATCTGACAGATGTGTGAGCAGATCTGAGATTCACACTGCTAAAGCATGACAATACTCTTCATTTTAGCATCTAAAAGTCCTGTTTTTAAAAGAAAATTTTTTAAAAATCTCAAATGTGGGTACCTTCTCTGACAGCCTTGGAGATGGAACCCTCACACAGGAGCACCTAATGAACGCAGAACTGTGGTGGCACAGACACCAGCTGTCTGGGGCAGGGTGGCCTTTCCCAGGCTGGGTCTGTACCTGCTCTGACATTGTGGATGTCCTTTTCAATGCACTCAGCTCTTGGCTTGTGTAGGTGCAGATGCAGCTCTAGTTCTGAGTCCAGCTCATCAATCTTGGTGGCCACGGTGACCTGGGTTTTGAGGACACGTTGGGCAAACCACTTCTCTAGGTGCTCGAAAAAACCAGCTCGAAGTCTGAGGGAGAAACCAGTGAGGGTCAGCTCTGCCAGTAGCAGTGGCCACAGAGAGAGCTTCCATATTGTTATATAAAGCATTTCCCTCTCTCACTTCTTATTTTATTTCCTAACTACATGATATTCTTTTGTCTGGATGGACCATCATTCATTTAACCAGATCCCCTTCTGGCAGACACTTTATGGTTTCCAACCATTTGTTCTTCAAAAAAGGCTTCAGTGAATAACCTTGTATATAAGTCAAGCGTAGAAGCATTCCTGTAGGATAAATTCCCTGAACTGGAATGTTGACTCAAAGGCTAAAATACATATGTGGTTCTTGAAGATATGGCTTGACTGCTTTCCTCGCAAGGCAGTCTGTTCCTATTTCTCCGCCGCCTTGCAGTGTATTGCCGAACTTTTGAATTTGACAATTTTGTCATGTTATGACCAAAACTGGGCATGTTGTCATGTGTTTAAGACTATATAATTCCTTTTTCTGCATACTGTGCATTAATATATTTTGCCCATTTCTCTGTTGTGAAGATGCTCTTTTTCTTTTCAATCTCTTTATATGGGAGCTCCTTATATATTAGGAACGTGAGGTCATTTGACTGCAATGTGAGTTGCAAATACTTTCCCCAATTTATCACTTTTTCCTTTTCAAAATTTATGTATTGTTAAGAAGGCTATGTGCTGTTAAGGTGTTGGTTGTCCCCAGATTTATCTATAGATTCAATGCAATAACAATAAAAATCTCAGCAGACATCTTCTAATAGACACCAGTGAGCTGATCTCAAGTTTATGTAGAAATGCAAATGGCCAAAGATAGTTGAGGAGAAGACCAAAATTGGAGAACATACTCTACCAGATATTAAGACTTGATATAAAACTGCAGTAATCAGGCAGGGTGAGGCAGTAATGCAAGAATAGATACACAGAGGGGCGCCTGGGTGGCGCAGTCGGTTAGGCGTCCGACTTCAGCCAGGTCACGATCTCGCGGTCCGGGAGTTCGAGCCCCGCGTCGGGCTCTGGGCTGATGGCTCAGAGCCTGGAGCCTGTTTCCGATTCTGTGTCTCCCTCTCTCTCTGCCCCTCCCCCGTTCATGCTCTGTCTCTCTCTGTCCCAAAAATAAATAAACGTTGAAAAAAAAAAATTAAAAAAAAAAAAAAAAAGAATAGATACACAGAGAAACAGAAAGGAGGTGTGGCAGAGCCATGGGGAGAGGGGAGTCTTCTGGGGTCAAGTGATTATCCATATGGTAGGAAATGAATCTGACTCCTATCTCACAAATTAATCCCAGGTGGATTTTACATATAAATGTGGAAATGTAAAACAATAACATTTGTAGTAAATACCATAGGAGGATATTTTCATGACCTTGGGGCAAGCAAAAATTTCTTAGATAAGAAAGAAAGTACACTAACCCTAATGAAAAAGGTTGATGAAAAGGACCTTATTACAAATAAGAATTTCTTTCTATCAAAAGATACCTTAAGAGAGTAAAAAAAGGCAAGCAAAGAGAGGGATAAACATTTGCCAGGTATTTACCTAACAAAAGCCTCATATCTAGGATAGGGAACTTTCTCACATAAATTGATAAGAGAAAAGATTGACAACCCACCAGGAAAAAAAAATGGGCAGAAGATTTGACTAGACATTTCAAGAAAGACAACCAAATGTTCAACACTACTACACATACACCAGAATGGCTAAAACAAAAACTGCTGACAATATCAAGTGTCAATGAGGATGTGGAGCAACTGGAACCCTCACACACTGTTGTAAACTGTTAAAACAAAATCGCTTTTGAAAACTCTTTGGTGGTATCTTTTGGTTGTATCTCCTCAAGAGGGACACACATATTACCCTATCTCTCAACAATTCCACTCTCAGTTATATATCTAACAGAAATGTAGTCGTATGTTCACCAAAAGACTTATACAAGAATGTTCAGAGTGGCATTGTTCCATTCCCCAGTGAAAAACAAGCCAAATGTGCAGTAGTAGAATGGATAAATAAAATGGGTTATGTATTTTTACAATGGAATACTATATAGGAATAAAAATGAGCTAACCCCACATTCAAAACTACATATGATGTCACTCATATGTGGAATTTAAGAAACAGAACAGATGAACATATGGGAAGGGAAGGAAAAATAAGATTAAAAACAGAAAGGGAGGCAAACCATAAGAGACTCTTAAATACAGGGAACAAACTGAGGGTTACTGGAGAGGAGGTGGTTGGGGGGTGGGCTAAATGGGTGACGGACATTAAGGAGGACACTTTTTGGGATGAGCACCGGCTGTTATATATAAATAATGATTCACTGGGTTCTACTCCTGAAACCAATACTACACTGCATGTTAACTAACTTGAATTTAAATAAATAAATTTTAAAAAATACATATGAATTTTACAAACATAAGGAAAGAATCCTGACATAAAAGAATGCATTCTGTATGATTCCATTTAAATAAAGTTCTAAAATAAGCAAAACTAATGCATAAGTTGGAATATTTGCTATCCTTGGGGAAGAGAGGGCAATGACTTCAGATGGGTACATAAGGGGGCTCCTGGAGAGTTGGTAATGTTCTATTTCTTGGGGGTACTGGTTACCAGGTGTGTTCCCTTTGGATAATTCATTGAGCTGTACATTCATGATTTCCATACTTGTCAGTATTGTATCCTTCAACATGCAAATACAATCAGTTTGATCCAATTTTTTTTTTTTTCTGGTTAGTAGCAAGGCCAGATGGCATAGTGTTTCTTTCAAAACTCTGGAATCACATGGTCTAGATTCATATCCTAGATCTAACCACTTCCTATCCCAGAGATCTTATCCAAGCTACCAACTAAGCTTCAGTTTCTTCATCTGTAAAATAGGCTAATTATGGTACCCCTGTCATAGTTATTGAGAGTATTAAGTCCTCTCAATGCATATTAGCTCTGGTGGTGATCCTTGCTTTTCTTCTTTAAGGGGAGAACAGAAAATGGACTGTGGCAGAGGAAGGAGAAAGGATGAGTTTCAAGTCAAGAGATGTTTTCAAGGTGAGACGATGCTGAGGTGAAAGAGAAGACTCCAAAAGCCTGACTTAACTCTTTCTACTCCATGACCATGTATACACATAGGAGATAGACTACTCAGGTGATCTCTGTCTGGTAAGTCCTGCGATGATATCGTAGAGTCAGGAGTGCAGTGGAAATGCTATCCTAAAGCCAATTGTAAATTTCCACATTTGGTCCAAATTCACTCCCAGAAACTTGGGAGTTAGGGGAGGTAAATTCTCAGTGGTAGAATTATGGGTCATCTTTATATTTTTCCTTGTACTTTTTCAATTTTCTAATTGTCTGCAATTAATGTGTCATATAATCAGAGCCAAATACCATACTGATATACCTAGCATCTATAGTTATATAATTACCGCCCCCCCCCCAAAAAAAAGAAAGAAAGAAAGGAAGGAAGGAAGGAAGAAAGGGAGGGAGGGAGGGAAACCCTAAGGTTACACATATGCCAGGTTAGAATCCCAGAAATATCTTGCAGGGAAAGCACTATTTCTTATGTACAAGGCCCAAGCCAGCAAGGCATCACTGGACAGGCAAAGGGGGTCACTCTCACAGAAGATATCTGTAACTACAAATAATTACTGGAAATTTGTTATTTTTGTTTGTTTGTTTCTCATCTCTACCTTCAGTTACCTACACATTTTCTTTTTCCAGCTGAAACTAGTCCAATCTTTTGTTATAATACCTCACCTTGTTAATAAAACTCAGGACAAGAGAATGAGAATAAAGGGTTTCTACTCACTGCTTCTTAATTCCTAAAACTAGTCTGGATGGAATTATCACTTGGTCTAGGAGGTTGGCACTGGAAGTGTCATTGATGAGAATGGTAGAAAGGTTGGAATTGGGCCTTTTGAAACTCTCTTCTTCTTGTTCCAGGGGTAGGAACACAAAATAAGTATGTCCGCTGGAGGTTGTGAAGGACTCCATGTCTTCACAGGAGATTTCCCCCAGATGCTCTTCCTGGGCTTCGGCCTATGCAGAAAACAAGACTTTAGACTTGACATCATCACACCTACCTGGGGATCCAACCCAGGATATATCCTTGATATCCAACCCAGACTGTATCCTTGATATCAGGGTTATGGATCTGTGGGTGAAATCCCGCCTGTAATTATTTTTTACCCATATAGTGCTTTCAAAATGGGAAATTCTACAAATAGTCTAGATTTCTGATTTCTCTTAAAAATCAGAAAATCTGGCAATTCTGAGTCTCTCCATTACCACATGGCATTATTGTCCGGAGCTGAGTAATGACTGCCTAGTTACCATAGACTGAGTATTGGATGCTCTCCAAAATTCATATCTCCAATGTGTTGGTATTTGGAGGTGAGCTTTTAGGAGGTGATTAGGTCAGGAGGGCAGAGGCCTCATGAATGGGATTAGTGCCCTTATAAAAGAGACCCTGGAATGCTCCCTTGCTCCTTCCACAGAAACACAGTGAGAAGATGGCTGGCTCTCTATGAACCAGGAAGTGGGCCCTCGCCGCACACCAAATCTGCCAGAACCCTGATCTTGACTTCCAAGCCTCTAGAATTGTGAGAAATAAATTTTTGTTGTTTATAAGCTGCCCAGTCTATGGTATTCTGTTATAGAAGCTCCAAGGGACTAAGACAATAATAGTTCTCATCACTTGTCACTACTTTACACTTGGGTCTCCAGACCTCTTCCTATTACATGCCTGTGGGCATTTGAATTTGAGATCCCTGTTGCAAAACAAGTATGCCAATTCTCCACAGCAATATAGGAAAAGGGTCTTTTTCAATTTTGCAATTATGGCATTCAAGTTACTATTCTGTGAGTTGGACTGTGTTTTGAGGACAAGATTTATTAATATGAGGGTCACTTCCCTGCACTCCAAGGAGAGCTCTATCTGCCGACTTGGATGCAGACCTTTTGTGCTACACAACAAGAGAATGGGAAAAGAGGAGGAATGGAGAGACTAGGTTGGTCTATACTGTAAAGAGGAGCTGGGAAAGAGATGACCAAAAATGGGCAAGGGAAGTCATACAGTTCACGGGTGAGTTCAGAGTAAGTTTCAGGGTAAGATGTTAGGAGAAGGTAAATTTTTTTTTTTAATGTTTATTTATTTTTGAGACAGAGAGAGACAGAGCATGAACGGGGAAGGGCCAGAGAGAGGGAGACACAGAATCTGAAACAGGCTGCAGGCTCTGAGCTATCAGCACAGAGCCCGATGCGGGGCTCGAACTCACGGACCGAGAGATCATGACCTGAGCCGAAGTCGGTCGCTTAACCGACTGAGCCACCCAGGCGCCCCGAGAAGGTAAATTTTTAAAAGCATTGTTATCAGATAAGAATTGGATCCCTGTTGGCGGAAGTAAAAGATGTGCACACATGTGTAAATACCCACAAAGACTGCACCACTGGGGACTCCAGCTTGTACTAGGGATATGGAGAGAGAGCCTAGCACACTTTCTCCATACACAGGAATGAATCCATTGTTGGCCTACCTCATCCATAGATAAACTCTCATGTTCTTCCTTTTCCTCCTCCTCCTCCTCCTCCTCCTGCTTTTCTTCCACTTCATGTTCCTCCTCTTCCTCCTCCTCCTCTTCCTCTTCCTTCTTCTTTTTCTTCCTCCTCTTCTCCTTCTCCTTTTTCTCCTCTTCCTCCTCTGTCTCCTCTTCTTGAACCATCACATTTTCCTGGTTCTGGGATGGTTTTAAGGAGCTGTCTCTTTTAACTTGCATTTCTTCTAAACCCTGAATAGACTCCTCACTGGACTCATCCATCTCGTCACTCAGTGCAGATTGTTCCTGCTGGCTCGCTGCCATCTCTTTATTTAAGGAAGACTCGATGTCTTGATCTTCTCCTTCCATCTCTTCCGCTAGCCTGGATGAACTTGTTCCTGCGCTTTCACTGTCTTCACTTCTGCTCATTTCCACTTGAGCTCTCTGTTTACTCCTCCGTTTTCTCATACTCTCCTGGAAGAGCTTTTCCTGTGCTTCTGTTGATGACCAACCCCAAAGCACAAGGAAAAAAATGTTACCAAGGTCACCTGGATTGGGCCTACCTGGCCAACAAATGTACAGAGTGAAGTCAGAGAGGATCAGACTTGAATTATAATAGTGTTACCTGGTTCCCTGAATTTGAAAATGACTTCCCCATCCAAGGTCTACAAAGAAAAAACACAGGACACTGAGTGAGCAGCACTGCCTTTCCCAGAATGCCACTTCTAAGGGCATCTCTTTTAAGTAAAAGGACCCATCCCTCCCCTTCATCTGATACAGGCCTTGATTACTTATTTCACTGGGATAATCAGAGTATTCCCAAACCAGGGAATCAGTTTTCTTTAATCCCAAGCAGGCTAGCAAATCTTTTTATCACACAATAGGTGTTAATAAATAAACTCTCATTCTGACATTTTGGTAGTGATCTGGGGCAAAGAGCAAGAAAGTATAAATTGAGAGATGCAAACAGGCAGAAAGGAATCTGCTGCTCCCAGTGCTGGATGTGAACATACAGAATGAACATAATTTACATGACCTGGGAACCCCTTCATTAACCCTATAAATTCTGAATGAAGTCACGAATGTACTGTGTTGTGGATAATGTCGATAGCATGACACAGTGTGGGCTGTAGAGTTTGCAGTCTGGATTTGAATCCCAGCTCCTTTCAAGCTGAGTTACCCTGGCCAAGTTCCTTAAGCCCCACGGGACTCAGTGCCCTCCCTTGTGACACGGAGATCCTAATGGCACCTAAACTTTAACCCAGGCAACCAGACTGATCTCAAAGCGCAGATGGTAAGCCCACCCTTGTATAACTTGAGCTCCACCTTAACCTAGGTACCATATGAAGCATTTACTAACAAGTGGAACAGAGCTCCATCCAGAGAGGAAGGATTCTCTGAGGATCTGGGGACCCTGTATATACGAGAAAGCCTCATCTAGTTTCAGTGTTAACCACAAGTATTTTCAGGTCTGGCCATACAAGACTCCGGCTGGGTGTGTGGGAAAAAGACAAACTCTAGGAGTGTTGGACCAGGACATTCCAGGTATTCATACATTTACCCAGGGAGCATTCATTGTGTCTGAATCATGTGCAAGACACTGTGCTAAAGGCAACTGAAGCTGAATCAAAATTAGTGAGGTGTACCTGCCCTTCAGGAAATACCCACTCTGGATGCTCTGTAACTGCTGTATTTGACTGCAATAGATATACAAACACATCCAGACAGAGAATGCCTGAATTCAGAGCCCTTCAACCTCTTTTAATCTAAGCAAGAGATGGTCTCTTTTAGAAATGCCTCTAGCTTCTTCCTCCTTGATTTCCTGACAGATTCTCACTGGGCAGGAGTTAAGGAAGGTGTTCAAAGTTAAGGCAGATCAGAGCTAGAAGATACCCTCTCCCCTTTGCTCTTTGGTGAGGGGCTGGGTTTTTGCAGCCCTGTCCATACCTGTTCAAAGATCTCACGAACATAGAAATGTTGGCTAAGGGTGGAGCTGTAGGAGTTGAGTTCTCTCAGTGTGAGCACTGGGTACTCCATCACTTCCTTTGTCAGGGTCTTGTGGAAACACTCATACCTGGGAGGGGGGGAGGCAAGAACTAAGTACTGCAATCATTTGACAGCGCAATTTCATATCTGTGAATGGTCCTTACAGAATTAGATGTACAAAGGCATGAAGACTTAAGGTAATTCACAGAGAACTGTTTTTAATATTGAGAAATTGGAACCAATCTTAAAAAGCTAATCAATTGGGAGATGGTTAAACCATTATGAAGCATCCATATTAAAGAATTCTACATGGATATTAGAAAATAGATATCTGCAGTTATAGATCTATTTGCATTGGATGATCTAGACTTTATTTTAAAACACTTTGTATGTGTATATATCCACATAAAATAATGTACATGTCCGCAAAAGGAAGATGTGGGCAGAAATGAGGGGAAATTTTCTACATGTTTGTAGCGGTTAACTTTTTTTTTCTTTTACAAAGAACACATGTGTTTTAAAATTTGAAAAGGTAGTAGGAGGGCCCATCCCCTGACTTTTAAAAAAAATTTTTTTTAATGTTTATTTTGAGACAGAGAGACAGAGCATGAACGGGGGAGGGTCAAAGTGAGAGGGAGACACAGAATCTGAAACAGGCTCCAGGCTCTGAGCTGTCAGCACAGAGCATGATGTGGGGCTCAAACTCACAGACTGCGAGATCATGACCTGAACTGAAGTCGGATGCTTAACCGACTGAGCCACCCAGGCGCCCCCCATCCCCTGACTTTTAAACTACATGGCCCTGGGGTGCCTGGGTGGCTCAGTCGGTTAAGCGTCAGACTTTGGCTCAGGTCATGATCTCACAGTTTGTGAATTCCAGACTAGCATTGGGCTCTGTGCTGACAGCTCAGAGCCTGGAGCCTGCTTCAGATTCTGTGTCTCCCTCTCTCTCTCTCTGTCCCTTCCCTGCTCACACTCTGTCTTTGTCTCTCTCTCAAAAATAAACCTTAAAAATTTTTGAAAAAAAAATTAAACCACATGGCCTTGAAATAGCCCTCCATAAACATTTCGGATCAAAGTTCTCCCTGGAAGCTTCTGTGTTGGCTGAAAGCAGACCTGCTAAGGACCAGTAGGAGATTCTCCAAAGCTAGAGGCAACATTTTCATCTTGAGCTTGCTAAGCACACCCTGGACTCCAAAGCAGGTAGCCTCTGACCTTGATTATGAATTTCAGGCCATCCCCTTCTGTCTTTTGGGGTCTGGCCTGCCTACCTGTGTTTCATATTCTTCAAAAAATCTTTGGCTTTTTCCAGGTGAAGCTTCAGTGTTTCCTCAAGGCTTTGCTGCCTCAGTTGGTCCAAGAGCTTATCAAGGTGGGCTTCCTGGGCCTGGAAGTCATCCCCAAAATAGAAGAAGTAGATGCGAGTTACCAAAGCGCAGAGAGGGCATGTGAGTGGCATACAGAGACCCTGCCACTGCAGATGCAGGCACCCCAGGGCAAATGCAGGACTTTTTCCTATAAAAAGGGGCACCAAATGTGCCACCACATTTACCTTCAATATTTCAGGCTCTTCTCTCTGCCTATATTCTTCTCTGTCTACATCTCTGGAAACCAGCTCAGATGGGACTCCTCAGGGACCACCTGTCCCTTACACCCACCAGGCCCCGGCAGGCCCCCACTACACCTTCCCACAGTGCCTGCTCCTTGCTCTCCTTGTCACCAACTGTATTTGAAATCAGATGCTGGGTGTGCCCCTCCACTCCCTAGACCTTGTGAAGGCAGGTGGGGTGGGGGCCCAGATCATCTCCTGGGGGCACAGGGTGACTGCTGTAAGTAAACGCCCCACACCCCTGGTCTGTCTGTCTCTTATGCACACTCTCTTACAAACACATTTGGATCCAAGGACCCATCACTAGCCCAGACCTGACTCAGATATAGATTTCTTCTATGACATCCAGGCCCATGACCAAGGTGAGCCTCGGTTTCTCCATCTGTGCAGGTTTTTTAGCTTGAGGCTTTTACATTTGAGTCTAAGATAAGTTTGGGGTTAATTTTTATTTACGATGTGAAGTAAACATGGTGGGGTTTTTTTGTTTTTTTTTTTTCATTTTCTTTTTCTGGCTTTGCCTCTGAATGCTGGCTAAGGTTACAGGCCACCAAATAGAGTCATCTGGGCGTTGACAACCTGGGTGTGGCCCTTTCCTCATTCCCTGCAGGGGCTCCCCCGGGCGCCAGGAGCCACACCTGTTCCTCCAGGATGTGCTTCTGCCGCTGTTGTTCCATCCTCTTCTCCAGCGCTAGCTCCTGCTCGGACAGTGCGCTCTGATGTGCCTCCCACAGCCTCACGGCCTCTTGGAAGTAGCTGAGGAGATCCGAGCTCTGACATTCTGTCTGCTTGGCCAGGTCCTTGAAGGATTTCTGCAGGGGCAGAACCCAGAGAAGGGGCCCAGGGTGGGGAGAAGGCCCTTCCTCATGGGGCTCTCTCACCAGCCGGTGGAGGTCCCACGTCGCCAAGGGCTGGCTGTCACTGCCTGGGCACCATCCTTCAGGGTCATCTTCCTGGATCCTACATTGGCTCACGGCCCTCCCTCCTCTGGGACAGCTTCTGGTCTGCCCAAAGCCAAGCCTTCAGTTTGGCTGACCCCGAAGTCCCATCTCTAGACCTGTCCCATGCCCACCGAAGTCCCTCATGGGAACAAGGAGAAATTTCAGACCTAGAAGAAAGAAGAAGCCATCCTAGACAGCCGCTTGGGCCCTTGGGTGGGCCACACCCATCTCAGCCTGGGAGTCTTTCCTTCTTTGGAGTTCCTTGACTCTCAGCATCTGAGCCAACCACCACACTTTGCTATTAAATCCTCACCTCTCCCCATTTTATAAATGTATTTTAGGCATTCATTGGGGCCAGGGGTCAGCAAACAGCCTGTGAACTGAATTTGGCCTTCGGTCTATTTTTGTTTGGCCCTGAGAGCTATGCATAGATTTTACATTTCTTAGCTGCAAAAAAAAAAAAAAAAAAAAAAGAAAAAGAAAAATCAAAAGAAGATATTTACTAATGTGAAAATTATATGAAATTCAAATTTCAATGTCCACAAGTAAATACAACTTTACTGAAACACATCCACACCCGTTCGTTTCCGCAAGGCCCCTGGCTGCTTTTGGGTGACAGCAGCAGAGCGAGAATTTGTTACAGAGACCTGACTGGCTCACAGAGAACTGAAATATTTACTGTGCGACCCTTGCAGAAAACGTTTGCTCACCCAGCTCCAGACTCTAAGCCTCTTGGGGGCGGGGGCTTATTACTGCTCGTGGCCCTTCAGCGCCCAGACTCAGCAGGGGCTCCAAGGAGCACTCGCTACCCGAGTCCTGTGCAGCACGCGTGTCAGAGGGCAGCTGGGGTGTGGAGGATGAGCCTGGAGCGCCAAAGGGGCTGGCTGTGCAAAGCGGGATGGACTCACTAGTGACAGGAAAGCTGACGGCCCCCGGACTCCTGGTCTTCTCACAGCCTGGCACTCCGGGTGACGCCCCCTCCCCGCTCCCCAGCCGTGTGGGTCCCCAGCTACGCACGTCCAAGAGCTCCAGCTCCTCTTCCACCTTGCTCTGGAGCACTCCCACCATCTGGAAGAAGTATGGGCTCACCAGGCTCTCTGCCTCCTCCTCAGTGAAGGCTTTCCAGTCCAGCAGCTGCTTCTGGAGGGGAGCAAGGCCGAGCCTGGCTTAGGACCAGTGGGGGCTTGACCTCGGTGCCTGGCCCTGCTCCCCGAGGGCTGCCTCTCACCCAGCCTCAGGGGAGACCCTCACAGTGGGGGAGATGGTCCATCTTTACGGTCCGCCCACCAAGGCCAAGTGCTGTGTGCTGTCCCTGTTGTCTCACTGAGTCCCCTGAGGGTGTTCCAATTAGCCCCGTTTCAGAGATGAGGAGACCGAGGCTCAGAGAAGTGAAGGAACTTGCTGGAGGCCACACCTCTGGCAAGGGGTGGGGCCGGGATCTGAACTCAGAACCGACCTACCATAGACTCTACAGGTATAATGAGGCCTCAGTGTTGCTGCACGTCAGACCCGGCTCCTATTTCCTAAAACTGAATTGTGTCAACTGGCAAGCAGGCTCTTCATATTAATAAAGCCTTGTTTTTTGCACAAAATCTACTATAAACCAATCTCCCCCAAAATGAAAACTTGTCCATAGTTGTATACTTCCGATGCTGCTGAATAGGAGTAACCAAGTGCCCTTCCTCTGTCAAGTCTAATACGCTCCTGGGGTGTGTGCTGACTTCAGCTTATCCCCTGCTGTGCCCGACAAAGGAAGGGAGGATGGGCACAAGGGTCAGCACCCAGGACTAAGGGCCACTGGGCTCCTGGGAGGTCCCAGGCAGCAGGGGGATGGGAGGAGGCTGTCAGGGTCATGGTCCTGGGAAGGTTCTCCTAGGGCAATGGTTTCCCTCCCTTCTCTCCCTCCAGGCTTTACTTCTGAGGTTTGGCGCCCTGATAAAGCTGACTGAGAGGCATGTGGCTGCCCCGAAGGCCACAGAGCAAATGGACAGCCCTTGGGCCCTTTGCAGACTTGGTCTTCTCATCGCCAGATAGGGCCGGGGACACCCACCTTGCAGGAGCTTGTAGGATTCAACGTGAGTGTCAGCCCACAGGGATGCAGCACCGGCCCCACGCGGCACTGTAAAGCACTCTGCCCCCTGTGAATTCTGCTCACCTCCGAGTCTTGGTGGCAGAACAAAAGCTCTACAGACTCATGAGGGGTGAAGTAGCAGGAACTCGTTGGAGCCAGGATGCAGGGAGGGGGCATATCGACAAAACATCTCCCTGCACCCCAGAAAACCAGGCATTGTAATCGAAGCGGTTTGTGAGTGAACTCACCGTCTCACTTGGTAACAGAGGCAGGCGGGGTGGACCGAAGGGCTGGGTGTGACAGCAGTGGTGGCGCTACTTATAAAAAGTGAAGCCCTGGAAATAACCTCCCCCCCATATGACCTCCACTGAATAAATAATGTCAAGTGCTGTAAGTGGTACAGATGGTCAAGGTTGAAGTCTGACATGATCAGAGAGTGTACAACTTCATCCGTGGGGTCAGGGAAGTCTTCCTGCAGGAGGTCATGCCGGGCTATACCTTGAGCGATGGGTGGGAATAACTGGGGGTGGGGTGTCCGGGAAGGGGGATGCCCAGAGGCCATTGAGGGCCTGGGGCACGCGAGGAGGCAAAGCAGGGGATCCAGGCTGGAGAGGGGCAGGGGCGGGCCAGGAAGGGCACCCACCTTGCACTCCTGCACGCGGGCCAGGCACTCCTGCCAGGTCTTCTCGTACTGCAGGCGGATCTGCATCACGCAGCCCATGTGGTAGGCATCTCCATGGGCAGAAACAAAACATGTCAGCTGCTCTTCCAGAAGGAAGAGGGGAGATTAGAGTTTCCCCTTTGCAAGGGAGGCAGTGTCTCCCTTTAGCGAAGATAACTGAGGTGAGATCATTGGCCCAGAGGCTGGAATCTCCTTCCTTACAAAGTCCCAGACAGCCCAAGACAAGGACCTCAAATGAGTTGTCTTTATCTGTTCTGAATCCATTCTAACCCTCATTCTTGACTCCGTTTCAAGGCTAATAAAACCCTTTTCAGATGGCTGTACCAAATCATAAAACAAGGGTGCAAACTAATCAGAGTTTACAGATCGTGTCTGTGGTTAATTCCTTAAGTGAACGGACTAGCAGAACACTCAGATGCTGACTGATTGATTTTCTCTCCTACGCTTCTACTGCTTCCCACTTTACAATCAACTCAGCACAACTCTTGGTATCGAAGATAAGCAGCTGATGTTTAACGTTGCTGGCAGTTCTAGAAACTGAAAGACAGCACAAAGATGCTGCGGTGGTTGGTCTTTGACAAGGGCTGAGGAAGAGGACGGGGCGGAGGGAAGCTGGGGATAGATTTAGGACCCCAGGGAGGGCAGACATGCGGTGGAACTGTGAGGAGAGGCTCTGAAGCTGGTTCCTCCATCCCCAGGGCAGCTTCCTAGGCCGGCACATCCTCACCCTGATCTGTGCTTCCACACTCCTGTACCGCATTGCCCTCTTCCCGCTCTGACCTCATCGTCTCCAGCTCAGAACTCTGCCCTGGGTTCCCACTCCCTCAGGACGAAGCCCAGCTTCCCCCACAAGGTCACATGGCCAGCACAGTCTGGCCCCTTGGCATGTTCCCGCCTCACCTGCCATGTTCTCCTTTCCCCCAAAGCCCCAGCTCTGTCTTGCCCCTGAGCCTCCTCATGTGTGCTATTCTTCCTTCCTGGAAAGCTCTCCCCAGCCCTGGGCTTGGCTGACTCTAACTTGCCTTGCAGTTCTTGACTGGATGATCACTTCCTTGGCAAGATCTTATATGACCCTTAACCAAGCTGTGACCCCAGAAATACGCTGGTCACCTGTCTACTCTGCTGTAACAGCCTGTGTGGTCTGACTTCTGCTCTGGACTGGAAACACCCAAGGGGTGATCCACCCTGTTGGTTACCAGGGTCCAGCACCATGTCCATCCATAGGAGGTGCCTGATAAATGGCAGCCATTGCTATCATCTAGGGTCTTGGGACACTTACCCTCGGCATTGTAAGTATATCTTTGCAATTCTTTTTTTTTTTAATGTTTTTATTTTTGAGACAGAGAGAGACAGAGCATGAGCAGGGGAGGGGCAGAGAGAAAGGGAGACGCAGAATCCAAAGCAGGCTCCAGGCTCTGAGCTGTCAGCACAGAGCCTGACGTGGGGCTCAAACCCACAGACTGTGAGATCGTGACCTGAGCCGAAGTCGGACACTCAACCGACTGAGCCACCCAGGCGCCCCTACCTTTGCAATTCTAAACCTGAGAGCCCTGGGAGCAATGGTGGGTACTATTAACCAAAGTACCCAGGTCAAGTGCAGGTGTGACACTTCATCAGCTGTGTGACTGTGGGCGGGATACTTCACCTCTCTGAGTCCTTCTCTATCACAGGGGGACAATGACACCACTGACCTTACCAGTTGCTGTCAGCCCCAAAGGAGATGGAAATATCATATATCTTCTAAAGCAAGGCTTGACAAACTTTTTCTATAAAGAGCTAGATAGTAGATATTGCCGGCTTTGCCAGCCATAACGTTTGTGTTGCAACTACTTGTTTCTGCTATTGTAGAGCAGAAGTGGCCAGACACAATATATAAGCAAAGGAGATCAGCTGTGCTCCAGTGAAACTTATTTGCAGACAAGCAGGGACCCATGGGTAGGAGTTTGAGGGCCTTTGATATAGAGCATTTTTAAATATTACCATTTACTATTGAACACTCTCCATGTAAGCCAGGCATTGAACTACAACTGGACTGCAGGCTGTAATTCTCATAGCAACTCCACAAGGTAGGTACCTTGATTATTCCTCTTGAGATCCCTATGTTATACTGGAGCAGTTTAAAGCCAAGAGACACCATGACTCCCCCAGGGTCACAGAGCTGGGATAACACAGAGCTGGGAGTAAAACCCACATCTCTCTGACTGCAAGAACACATGTTTGACATCTCACATACTTAGGATCTGACCCCCAAGCTGTCCTCACAGGAGGTCATTGGAGCCATTGCTCTGACTCCTTGCTGGGGTCAAGGTTCAGGGGTCAGAGTGTGTGGCTGGTGTGGCTGCCAGCTGGGCAGTGACCAGGAAGCTGTGGGAGGGAGGAAGAGGGCTCCACCAGGCAAGGTTTCAGAGATCCTACATGAACTCCCAGAGTTCACTCTTCCATCTACATTCCCTCCTTCCTCCAGGGGGACTTGCCCTCACCCCTGAATTCATGATAGACTCTCACAGAAATGATTGGCTACTACTCGAACAGAGTTCTGAAGAGACCCGAGTGGAATCCCACAAACCTCACTCACCGAGGTGCTTATTTAGGGAGTTGAGAGAAGAATGCCATTCAGTCAGCTGAGCTTTGCTGTAATTGGGGGGCAGAAGGTCACTGGGGAAGGAAGATATGACAAGTAAGCCACGCTTGGGTAAAATGTTCACTTACCAGAATTGGTAGCATCTTCAAGGAATGTAGCCCCAGAGTAGTATCTATATAAATACTGAAGAAACAAATGATGTGCTGGGGATTCCTGATGCCAAAAAATATCACTCATAAAAGGTCTTTTTTAATATCAACAAGTCTGTTATTTAGAAAACCAAATTGAATTTTCCTAATGGGAAAAAAACCAAACAATTCACATCACTTGACAAAGAAAGGAAGTCTACATCTAGGAATAGAATCCAAGATAACGATATGAAATGCATACAAAGTTTATGCATTAAGAGAGTTGCTTAACAGTACTGTTTATAAGCACTCAAAAAATCATAAATAAATTTCATATCCAACAATAGGGATCTAAGTAAAGTATGGTGAATTCTCTTCTGAAGTCATTAAAAATAGTGTTGCAGGGGGGCTCCTGGGTGGCTCAGTCAGTTGAGTGGCCAACTTCAGCTCAGGTCACGATCTCAGGGTTTATGAGTCTGAGCCCCACATCAGGCTCTGTGCTGTCAACCTGTCAGCCAGAGCAGAGGCTCCTTGGGATCCTCTGTCCCCCTCTCTCTGCGCCTCCCCCACTTGTGCTCTCCCCAAAATAAATAAACATATTTTAAAAAATACTGTGGTAGGGCACCTGGGAGGCTCACTCAGTTAAGCTCCCAACTCTTGATTTCTGCTCAGGTCATGATCTCAGGAAGGGTGAGATCTAGCCCTGCACTGGGGCTTTGCACTGACGGTGCAGAGCCTGTTTGAGATTCTCTCTCTCTTCCCCTCTGCCCTACCCCCCAAAACCCCATCTGCCCCTCCCCTCTGGCTTGCTTGCCTTCGCTCTCTCAAAGAAAAAAAAATAGTGTGGCAGACTGAAAGATGGACAATATCATTGGCTCCTCCCATCAGTCTATTTCTCCACCCCTGGGGCTGGGCTTGGCCCCGTGATTTGCTTTGGCCAATGAGACATTAGCAAACAAGTGGAGGCAGAGTTGGAAAGGCTTGGGTATTTGCCTTGCCCTCTCCTGTTACAGGCAGACTCTGCCACCACCACCAGGCCTCCCAGCTGGGATTAGCCTCCTGGAGACTGAGAGAGCAAGTGGAAAGAACCTCAGTTGCCCCAGCCTAGGCTCCAGATGCAGGAGTGAGGCCACTCTAGACCATCCAGGCCCAGCCAAGCCAGCGCAGACCAGGGGGAACATCCTGTGGGAAACAGCCCGCAGAATAGCGAGAAACAAGAAATTCTGGTTGTTTTAAGCCACTAAATTTTGGGTGGTGTTTAACGGTGTCGAAAGATGCGTATGGCTAGGAGGACTATATAATTTATTGCCAAACCAGGACATTTTTGACAATGGAGAGGGATTCTACTAATGATTATACTAGCACAAGACATGTAACCCAGGATGGTCTTAGGCACCCTACTTATTCATGGTGGGACAGTAAAGAGCAAAAGATAGCTACAAGAGTGTGCACGGCATCGTCTCAAAGCTAAACATTATACTGAATGCAGTATTATATGCTGGGTGGGGTTCTGGAATAGAAAAAGGACAATGGTAGAAAAACTGGTGTATTCTGAAAAAGTCTGGTGTTTAGTTAATGGGAATGCATCGAAGTTATCAATGGGAATTCTCCCAGGACTTTGGAAAACTCTCTCACAGGGGCCCTGGGAATCTTATCAAGACTCCCCAGCCCTGAGCCACCACTGCCCACAAGCCTGCAGAGGTTCCGTGCATAAGCAGAGAAGCAAGGATTCCTACAAGGTCTGGGGCCCTGGGGTTTCAGAAGTAAGGCCTGGAGCTATGGGTCAGGATGGGGTATGGAATCCCATATGAGGCAGTTCCCTGGGTTGGATTAGAAGTCTCCCTGGCTGCTTGACAGGTCAGGAAGGCATAGGTGGGTATCTACACAGCGTGCTTTGTGGGTGTTATCAAGACCTCCTCGCGCAAACAAACCACAAACCCAAACCTTCGCTCTAGACACTCGCTGGAATTCTATGATCAAGGCTTTGCAACTTTAAGTTGTACGTTCCAGCCTGTGTTTGTAGTATACACCACCAGACACAAATTGTGTCTTCACCCCTTTCTATACTCCCTTTGAAGGAGCTGCTGGGTCGCGTATCTGCACACCCTTGCCTCTGATTTCATAGAGTAGCCTCCAACTTCCTCAGGTCAGGTTGAGTCACACACCAGCTCCATGCTCTGCCTGCAGACGCTGCCATTTTATAGTGTTTCCCAGTGGTGTCCAGAAGCACCAGGGAATACATTTTTCTCTGTGTCTTTGGCCCTGTCTCTCCCTTCCATTCAGGCAGGTAGCCAGCCAGCGCCATGTTCACAGTCTGTCAGAGATATGGTGGTGCAGAAAAGACAGCAGCCTAGAAATCTTTCTGGACTTTGTTCTCAAAGACTAAGTTCTGGGGAGAGCCTAGAGCACTGATGATGGAAGCCTGAGCTGGAGTGGGCCGAGAGCCCTGCAGGGGGAGATGCACTGGCAGCTGAGAGCCGAGGACCAGGGTTCTCTCCTCACCCAACAGAAGGGGGCTGGAGGCAGGGGTGGACAGAGAGGATGGCAGGTGCCTGGCAGTGGCAGCCTGGGTCCTGCTTCCTGGTGGAAGACTGTGGGGGCAGCTGCCAAGACCCAGGTCCCCGGAGGGAAACACTGCCTGGGCATGAGGACATTCGGGCTCAGGGTAGCCTCCTCAAGAGTCTCGCATCCAGCTGTCTGGAAAGGGCAGCAGTTGCCCTCAGGCATGTGGGTGGATCAAATATAGAGGAACAGACTCTATCACCAGGCCTGCATTGGATGGGGTTTCATAGTTCCCCTCCATGGACAGGACCCCAAGAAAAACGGAGTTTTGCCCAGTTCAGGGACTCAGAGTCAGAAATAAATATAGAGTGGGGCACCTGGTGGCTCAGTAGGTTAAGCGTCCGACTCGGTTTAGGCTCAGGTCATGATCTCACGGTTCGTGAGTTCGAGCCCTGCATCGGTCTTTGCAATGATGGTGCTGAGCCTGCTTGGGATTCTTTCTCTCTCCCTCTCCCTCTGCCCCTCCCCTGCTCGTCCTCTCTGTCTCTCTCTTTCTTTTTTTTTTTTTTTAATTTTTTTTTTCAACGTTTATTTATTTTTGGGACAGAGAGAGACAGAGCATGAACGGGGGAGGGGCAGAGAGAGAGGGAGACACAGAATCGGAAACAGGCTCCAGGCTCGGAGCCATCAGCCCAGAGCCTGACGCGGGGCTCGAACTCACGGACCGTGAGATCGTGACCTGGCTGAAGTCGGACGCTTAACCGACTGCGCCACCCAGGCGCCCCTCTGTCTCTCTCTTTCTAATAAACAAATAAACTTAAAAAAATTTAAATTAATATAGAGTTACAGGAAACAAGAAAAGTGATTTACTTTATGTTGAGATTTTTATTCACCTTGTTAATTTTACACCTGCACGAAAATGTGTCTGCCCTGGAGGAGACTGTGTGAGGTTCTAATTGTCACTGATACTTAGGAGAACTTAGGTTCTGTGGTGGGGAGACAAGAGGGTAACCCAGGGTTACCAGGGTTAGGGGTAGGAGGGCCCAAGTTTCACAGGAAAAGGAGGAGCCTTTCCCGGCATGTGAAGTGTCTCCACTTGCAGAACCACACATGCTCCATCCCTTTACTGAGGGTGGATGCTATAGGACCCCCACATAGTGGGCTTCCAAGGTCTAGAACATTCACTGTGCCCCTCACCAAACAGCTTATTAAGGATCAGAACTGAGTGGGCCTCTACACATCCACAGCCTCTAACAGGTTCCCTGTCTGATGGCAACAGCCTCCTCACTGACCTCCAAGTTTCAGCATCAGACCCTCCAACTCACCCCCGAAACCGCAGGGCTGTTGGAGACACTCTGCTCCCCACCAGATCTTAGAAAAAAATCCAACCCCTTAACCTGGCCCCTCCTCCCCCACTAACACCCCACCCCCTTTGCCATTGCCTCCTTCCATGTTTCTCGGCACAGTCACACTAAACTTCTTTCCCCAGCAAATGTGTCATGTTCTTTGTCACCACTGGGGCTGGAATGCCCCAGAACAAAGGCCCAGCCAGCCAGTGCAGGACCAGAGAACAAGGAGATGGCCGGGCCTGGAGGATGCCCCAAGAGAAGGGTCAAGGCTGAGGACTGTGACTGCCTCCCCCATGGACCCCCGAAGGCACCCCTCCCCAGGGACCCCTCTCATTGTACCAGATGGTGCAGAGATGCTCCAGCCGCTTTTGCTGCAGGGCTTTCTGGTTCTTCAGCATGCTCTCTATCTCCTTCTTCACATCTGGAGGAGCCCGGATCCTCTCACTGGCCATGAACTCACTGGGTGTCCAGACACGTTGGCACCATGGGGAGGAGGAGCAGGGTGGGGGGTGGGAAAGAGGGGATGAGGCCCATGGTAAGAACATTCACAATCTAAGCACCCTTACACCACTTCGGCCCCTCCCTCCCCATTGTAGGCCTCTGGGGCAATGATGAGAGGGAGGATCGAAGAGCCAGGGGGCCACCAGCGAGACTCTGGAGTGAAGAGCATGGGACCACTGGGCACAGATCCGGGTGTGGGTCCCGACTGTGGCCAGCCAGCTCTGTGACCTTGGGCAAGTCAGTCCCTTCCTCTGAATCTGTTTCCTCTTCTGTAACGGAGCTAATGAGAATACCTTCCACAGTAGGACCCAGTCAGCAAAGCCCTTAGCACCATGCCTGACTCACGGGAACTGCCCAGTAAATGCCAGCTCCTGCCATCACTGTGGATGATTACTGACATTTGTAACTTCCAGGCCCAGACCCAGACCAGTCACTTTCCATAGAGCACCTTGCTGATCATCACTGAAACCCTATCACTGGCGCATCATCATGCCTGTCTGCATAAGGAGAGAAAGGCTCCGAAATGTTCAAGTGCTTGATCAAGGTCACAGGGAAAGTACAGGTGGAGCCAGGTCTCAGTACGCTTTTCTTTCACCCGGGGTGTCAGACTCCGGTGTTCTCCATCTGGAAATCCAGGTGTACAGATGGCCTCCCATCCCCAGACCCACAGCACAGACAGACAGACAGACATTCTTTGGCATCCTCAAACGTCTTGGCCTGACAAGCAAAAGAAAGCCTTGTTTGTTGGCCAAAAGCTGCAGGATCCTTGTGTCGGTATTAACAGAAGTGCCACCTGGCAGAGGAAGCAGGGAGATGAGCCCTCTCTTCACCCCTGCTCCCATGGGGACCAAAGCCTGAGGGACCGCCATTCGTCTTGGCCCAGTAACACAGGGTTCTGAGTAACAGTCGAATGGAAATTGGGCAGATAATCAGACGGGTGTTTTCAAACAATTTGTACTGTGATAATTCAGAAAATGCTTACGCGATAACATTTATGAAGAAAATAAGACAGAAAGTGACATATACAGTATGGGTCTAAAGAAGCCTGGGAAGAAATACACCAAAATATCAGCTGTGCTTCTCACTGTGGTGAGAAATTAGTAATGATTTTTAATTTCTTTTTTATACTTTTATCTACTTTAACTTTTAAAAAAGAAAAGAGCACATATTTTTACCCCCAGAAGAACGGGAGTGTTTTGGAGCGAGGACAGAAAGGAGGGTGAGGACCACCGGCTTGCTGGGCCGGCCTTCCAGGTGGGCTGGGGGGAGGCTGCGGGAAGTGTGGGCGGACACGGACCTGAAACTCTGCACCAGGGCCTGCTTCTTGAGAACCTTCCAGGTGTCCACCAGGCCCTGCCAGCGGCGATGGCCCTCGAGCTCCTGCTGCAGCGTGGCCTCCATCAGGTTGACAAACAGCTGGGCGATGGCCCTCCGGTTGCCCAGGAGGGCCTGGTTTATGACCTGTGGTACAGGTGGGCAGGCTCTACATGAGGTGGGGGCGCTCCAAGGTCAGAACAAGGTTCAGTTGGAGACGGACAGGGGGAGGCTGCAGAGGGGCCAGGTGAGGTGCCGGCAGAGGGCCTGGGGCCCAGTGGGCCTGAGTAGGGCAGTGGCAGCATCTGAGGGGCACTGAGGAGTCCCTGGGCACTCACGGAAGTTGCCTGGGGCTGAACAGCCGTGGACTATGACAGGGGTCTTTCCTGAAGACTCACCTATGAACCTTGACTTAAGCATGTGCCTTCAACCCAGCCCCAAGACCGTATCAGATTGTTAAAGAAGCTGATTTTAGCTCACTGGAGATACGTACTCCAGTGGGTTCTTAGTGTTTAGCTGTTTTCTTTCCTTTTCTTTAAATGAATTTGTTCCAAAAGCAGAGTGCTCATGCCATCAGGGACCAGTCAGTCATCTACGGTTGTGATGAAAACGAAGACCCAATTACCAAATGAGACCAGGGCTAGAACATTCTTCTGCAGTCCTCCCAGTGATCCTCACCGGGCATCCTTGGCATGGCAGTGGGGACAATTCTTCATGGTGTGGTACTGTTCTGCTTTTAGCAGCCTGCCCCCTTCAATGAGAGCAGTCTCTCCCATGCCCCCAGGGAGTGGAACAGCCAAATGTCTCCAGAATTCTCCAAAGCTCTCGGGGCACCGCCCTGGAGCAAGGGTGGGAACCTTCCAAGCTCAGGCGGTAGACATTCCAGTAACAATTTTCGCTGGAACCTGAGGTTTATTGCTGGCTCTACTTCCTAGCTGGTGGGGGGGGGAGAGGGGGACTGGCAGGTACTTCCTAAACCTCCAGTTCTTCAGCCATAAGGCGAAGATAATGCTACTGGCAGCACAGGGATTCTGCGAAATTAAATGAGATAAATGCACATAGAGTAAGTAGCAAGCGCCTGTTGTTGTAATGAGTAAAATAAGCATATGGACGCCAGACATTGAAACATCCCCGGGATACTGCTCTGACCCCACCTAAGGGATCAAATGGATAAATGTTAGGAACTCTTGCTTCTTTCAAATGACAGTGGCTACTGCTGAGACCTCTTTTGTCACCCCCTCCCCCCAACGGGTACTGGTTTAAGTATCGTTACCCCTGTTTTATGGGCAGGGAGTTCCAAGTGCAGGAGCGGAGTTAGTTTGGGAGCTTGTGTGTCTGGGCAGTGGAGAGGGAGGTCTGTGCTCACTCCCTGTCTGTGCTTCATCCAGGACTCCAAGATGTGGACCCGAACAGGAGCCCATCTGTGATTCTGAGTGCTGGGTTCCTTTCACCCCGTGTAGTGCCGGGAGGCCTCCGCGAGCCCGGCTTTCTGCACAGGCCCTAGAAGCCCATGCAAGCAAAATGTGCTTCTGAGTAGCCAAAGGAAGCAACAACATGGATGGGCCTAGAGGGTATAATGCGAAGTGAAATAAGTGAGACAAAGAAAGACAAATATCGTATGATTTCACTCATCTGTTGAATTTAAGAGACAAACAAAGAAAAAAATGAGACAAACAAAAAACCAGACTCTTAACTGCAGACAACTGATGGTTGCCAGAGGGGAGGGGGGTGGGGGGATGGGTGAAACAGGTGAAAGGGATTAAGGGTACACATGTCATGATGAGCACCGAGTAATGCACAGAATTGTTGAATCGCTGTACTGTGCACCTGAAACTAATATAACACTGCATGTTAATTATATTTGAAGAAAATACATACACACACAAACATCCGTACATAGTGTCTTTTCACATGGCAGAGGAGTCGGGCTTAACTCTGACTTTGGAAATATTATGAGCAACCTTGAATTTCTTGTTTTCTACACCCAAAGAAAGCAGCTGGGCGAGGGTGGGGTGTGGACAGGGAAGCAGTGGGGACAGAGACCGGAGACAGGCCTGGTTCGGCACTAGACGCTGATGGCCAACAAGAAGGCAGACAAGCACCACTAGGAAAACAAACGGAGCAGGCTGGGGTCACCTGTGAGGGCACAAACCACTCTGAGACCAGGACAGCTCCACCATCCAGCACCTATTGCATTGCACATGGTGGCTGAGACACGGCCCAGTAGGTGCTCGTAAAACCGTCAGTGCTGAAACCAGTGCTGCTGTGTTAGGTAATCGGGATTAAGACAGCAGGGATGTAGGACACGCACTTTAGAGAGACTTCTACTGAAAATACTTAACAAAAACTCTGGTTCTGAACCCAAGCGACCAACCCGAGTTAGTTGGAAATGTGACACATGAGAAGCCCATCGGTCCTGAGACACCAGGTTCTGGGGCATCCTCAGGTCCCGCCCCTTCTGTGGGCTGATCCCCTGCACGTGAAAACCACTCACCATGGCTTCCTTATTTATCAGCGTGTACACGTCGGGCTGCATGAGATAGGAAGTTTTCTCTATGATTTCCACATATTTCTTCAACACGCTTCTGAGCTAGAAACAACAAGGTGTCATTGTTAATGACTTTCTTTTCCTGGAGACCTGCAAGCAAAGAGCCGATGCCTCACAAACCCCACAGGTGAAAATCACCAAGAGCCCATTCGCAGGCCAACTCACTTTATCTGCCCGAGAGAACTCGGTCGAGGTCAGTGTCTCATCCAGCTCCTTAATCCCCTGCTTCTGGAACTGGAACTTCTCAGCCACCTGATCCCACAGCTCCATCAGGGTCTATACCAAGAAGCTGGGGTCAGGCTGGGAGGACAGATGGCAGGGAGGGAAGGAGTGGGACCCTGGTGGGGCAAACCCAGCCACAGGGAAGCCCTACTTGGATGGTGTAGTCTTCGAGGTTGATATCGCTTTCCACCTTTTTGAAGAGTTGGTCGATTTCCTCATCAGACGCTGCCAGCTTTTTTAAAAGAAGTGCTCCTGGCTCTAAGATGAGAGGTTCCATTTCCTACAACAGGCCAGTAGGGCAATGCCTGTGGTCTCAACACCACCAGGGCAGGGGGAGCCCGTCCCTTTCCCCAATTCTCTGCCCTGTGGTGGGAAAGTGCTAGCTGTGGTCCTGCCTCAAAACTAATAATCATTACCTAGACCTAAGGAGCTAGGATTTACTATTCACAGCCAGAGCACAAGGGCAGGCACCATTTATCTGGGCATGTGCCATGTGCTGGACACTCTGCTCTAGGCTAAGCCCTTGTCCTCAGACTCACTTGGTCCTCACCACAGCCTGTGAAGTAGGTACTGACATCAGGCGTGGCCCGTGGTTGGGGCTCAACAAACATCCATTAAAGAAGTGGCCAGTGAAAGGATTCCAAGTTTACTTCAGATAAGGAAACTGAGGCTCAGTTATGTTGTATGACCAAAGCCACAGAGTCATGGACAAAAGTAGGGCTCATATACAGTTGGGACAGATGAGTAAAGCAACGACTGGCTGGGGGAGCTTCTTGGTGCTTTGGGTACAGAGCCAGCTGCATGAATCCAAGGGAACGACAGAAGTCAGAGAAGACATGGGGAGAGAGTGGTGAGTGCAGTCCAGGGCTCAGAGAAGAAGGGCAAAGAAGGGCCTCATTTAGGGAATATTCTGGGGACCAGGGTGGTTAGAGATGGAATGTCTTTGGAGAGGAACAGAGAGCCAAGTGAGGGTGGTACCAAAAGGCCAGATAGCATGAGGGGTGGGAAGCCAGAGGGCCAGGCCCTTTGGGCCCTCATTAGTAGGACTGCGTAGGGAGATCATGGGCTGGGCTTTGGCATCAGCCCTGGAGTCCAGTTCCCAGCTGGCCCCTTATGTGCCAAATCAGGCAAGACTTTGCGAGCCTAAACTGTAAAGTGGGAGAAACAGTGGTAGCCGACTTACAGAGCTGTGCTCATAACGAGCACTCATCATGAGCCACTCAAGCTGGCTACTCTGATTTCATCCACACCACTGGTGAGCCACTCAGGGCCTCTGAGCTGGGCGGGAAGGGAGGGTGGGTGCAGTGACAAGCCTGCCTTGAGAATGGCCCCAGAACAGAAGGGGAGAGAGGGAGGAGTCTTACCATCCCAATCTGAGCAATCTCCTCCTTAAAACTCCCCAGAGCACTCTCGTAGCCCTGCCTCTTGGAGTCTCTGTCCAGGGTGGTTGTGCTGATCCTCTCTGGAACTGGGGGAGAACAACAGAGGTGAGGAGGCTGCCCTCAGAGCGCCAAAGCAAGGGGAGGGCTCCCAGGAAAAGGCAGCAAGGCAGAAAGTGCCTTGGTTCAGGAGATGGACCCCCAAACCAGGCCACAGTGTCAGAGGCTTAAGGAAAAAGAGAAAAAACAAAGGTGATCTGCAAGTGCTATAAGGAATGAAGTCTCACATACACAGTTAAATGCCAGAAAAAGTTTCCAAATGGTAGGTACAGAATGGGACCATTTATGTTTTTTTTTTTAAAGTTAATAGAAGCAAATACATATACAGATGAGAATAACCAACACTTATATAGCACTTATTATGCACCAGGCATCGTTCTAACTCAATTACCACTCCTGAAGAGGCCAAGAGGCAGGTTCTATTTTTTCAGCCCCATTTTACAAGTGAGGACACTCAGGCATGGGGGTTAAAGAACAAACACAGCAGTGGCTGAGCAGGGGTTTGGACATGAGCCATCTGCTCTAGAGTCTGCATTCCCGTCCGGTGCTCTGCGGTCCCCTGAATCTGGACACCATGTGATTTCATGGTGGGGAACATTCTTGGGAAGAGAAGCAGTGCTATCACGAAGGGAGAGTTTTTCCTTTCTGTTTATCTCCTTCCTTTGCTTTTCCACAGTGAGCCTGATTGGCTCAGTGGTAGACAGCACATGTGACTCCCAATCTCAGGGTTGTAAGTTCAAACCCCATGTTGGGTGCAGAGATTACTTACGGCGAGCATGTATCTTTTTTTTTTTTTTTTAATCGTAAAGGAAAAGAACCTTCCTCTATAGTATGAAGGAAGACAATGCAGATTGAAATGCTCTTGTGAAATTGCAATAAAGCAAGGAATATCCTTTACCAACTGACTTTCATCAGTAAATGCTGACTGCGCAGAGCCCCCTGCTCCCTCCCCAGCTCCCTGCACTGAGGAGAAGGTCCAGAGGAGCAGGCTCAAGGGAGGAGCCAAGGGGAGAAAGCCAGCCCTGCCCTCATAGCTGAACAGAGACTCACCTATGGTGTCCATGAGGCCCCGGACCTCTCTGGCTTCAATGATGCTCTCACTTTCTTCAGCTTTTTTCTTCTTGATTATTTCCTTTTCCCTGAGGCACAAGTAGAGGAAACAATAACTCCCAGCCCCCCTCCCCTACCCCAGGGCAGCTCTGGCACAGAAGGGAGTCTTCAGAGAGACCTCACATATTGGCGATAAGGCCCACCCCATTCCAGAGAGCCCCGAGGCTATGCCAGACTCCCAACAGACGCTGCCTGGGTAGCTGCCTGGGTATCTGCCGCCAGTAGGCACCATGGTCCCTAGACAAGAAATCAGGGTCTGCTTCTGTTCTGGCTGCAAACCAAGTGTGGGTAGTAGGCAAGAGCCATTTCCACATGGGGAAACTGAGGACAGTAGGGCATGATCAGCCTGGGAAAGCCAGGCCAGTGCTGAGTATTCAGGATTTGCTCCTTCAGCAACTCATCATCCTATGAGGCAGTCACAATAACCCCCTTGACAGGGATGAGGGGAGGGCGCTTAGAGAAGTGATTATACAAAGCAGAGCTGAGACTCCCTGACCCACGTGTGTCATGCCAAGGTCCATGGTCCTTGGGGTTTAGGTGTGGGAGGAGAAAGCTGAGACCCCAGAACAAGCTATCTCAGCAGGGAGGACCAGGGTGAGTGAGAATGACCTTAGCTTTGGAATAAAAATCTCTGAACGCACTGTCCAAAGGACAAGCACCACAGAAATGCAACAGGTCTCAATGACACCTGCCATTCCTCCAGGCCTCCACATGTGCAGGGCTTTCTAGTCATTTCTCATCCAATCCTCGCTGCACACCTACCAGCAAGGAAGACTGCAGGGCCTAGACTGACCCTCCAGAGGTGGGTCTTTCAGTCTTGTCAATCAGGTGCCCGTGGACTAAGGTGGTTCTTTGGGAACCTGGGTGCTCTGACTACGGAGCTAATGGCTCTGGCTCCTCAGGCACTTGACCCGAGGACTTGGGTCTACACTAGTGCTGATCTATCCCTACCTTGGGCTCCTCTTCTGCTCACCCGGAGGCCCTGCCCTGGGTGAATGAACACACAGGTTCACTGGCTTTGGCTGGCTGAACTTTCAAGAAGGGAACAAGGGACTTCAGAGAGACGCCAATGCTGAGTTAGTGACCCCAGTCATTTTGAGGGTGGCAGAGCCTGGCAGGTTACAAACACATCTTTCTCCCTGTCACAGGCCACAGGAAGTTGTCGTCTAGATCTACGTCCAGGGCAGAGCTGACTTTGTCTCGGGAAGCCAGCACAGCACAATGCCAGCACCCTCTATGGAAAGTGCCTTTCCCAAAATGCTGTCCTGTGGATGCTAAGAGCTCCTGATGGATGCTATATCTAGTCATTGGGATAATGGGTGACCTTAGGCTAAACTCTGGGGAAGGGGGGACCCTTAGGAGCGATAGGTAACTCGCAAGTCAGCTGAGAGGGGACTTAGACCCTTGTAGGAGCCAAAGTCACAGCCAGGGGCAGCATCAACAGGCCCCAGACGTCTGTGCTTCAATCCCCACACTGGGCATCAGGCACATGGGCTAGAGAACACGGACCTCCAGTCTGGGCTTGGTGGCCAGTGGGTTTGCCCATCTGTAGGTAGTCAAGGGTGCTGAGGGTCAGAAGCCTCAGGGGAGACTTCTCTGGGAAGAGTCAAAGGTCAGGTCATCTCTGCCCCAAAGCAGGTGAAAGAGAAAACAAAGACAGGTAGAGAGAGACCGACTTCCCCTGCCGAGTCCCAGAGGGGACTGCGGCTTGCTCAGAGCTTGAAGAGCAAAGGGAAGATCGGCTCCAGGCGCCCCAAGCTCCCCGGTGAGGAAGATATTGCCCTCCTTTTCCTTTCCTTTCCTTTCCTTTCGTCCTGCTTGAGGAGTCTGAGCTCAGGGAGTTGAAATGGCATACCCAGGAATCTCAAATTTCAGTCCTGATCTCCCTGCTCCTAGACCATATGCGCCCATCTCAGGGAATGGCGCCTGCTCTGTCCACCCAAGCACTCGTGCTACAGACCTCGGGCTCTCGGCCTCTCCTCCCTCCAATCCACCACCTAGTCTGAGGGGTTCTGCCTCTAAAATACACCGGAAATATCCTACTCTCCCTCTTGTAGCCCCACCAGGCTTAGAGGGACAGCAGCAGCCTCCTCCCTGGCCTCCCGGCCTCTTCTTGCCACTCCCTACATTCTGCACACAACAGCCAAAAGGCCTTAAAAAGGCAAATCAGCTGCTCACTTCAGTAGTCCAAAATCCCGACTGTGGTCTTGCAGGCCTATCCCAGCTTCATCTACCGCCCCTCCCCCCCAGGCCCACTAACTTCTTCACCTTCCAGAGCGGACCAAACCCTCCCTGCCTCCGCGCCTTGCCCCATGCAGCTATTCCCTCGTCCTCTGGTCTCCGCTGAGGCCCCTCCTCAGGGGCTTTCCTGACCCCTGTGCTACCACTGTCCTCTGGGTCAGAGCCTTCCCACCTTTAGGGGCACTTGCCTATTTATTTATTATCAAGGCCTCAAGTGCCCGGAGAGTGGGATCCCCAGACCCAGTACCTGGTCCTAGGCACTCAATCAATAATTACTGAGAGGGGAGGAAGAGGAAGAGAGGGAGAAGCAAACAGTGGAGCAAAGTAGGTGCTATTACCTCTCTCTCTCAGAGGAGATACTGGGACTTCATTCCTAAATGGCACTCATCTTGTGTGAGGGCTTTCTGAGTCTCTGAAGACTCTGGCACACCCCCCCGGGGGGGGAAGTACAGTGTGGACCACAGGACCCACCTGTAGAGAACAGGATTTTCCGTGACCCAGTCATTGGGTAGGCTGTGCGCCCACTTCCGCTGCCGAGGACACATCATCTCCCCTTCAGGAATATCCATCTTCTTCATCAAGGGTCTCCTGCCATTCTTTGGGGTCATGGAACTCTCCACAGCGCGCTTCCTGGTGGCTGCCAGAGAGCGGACCAGCTGCACCTGAATGCACAAAAGATCCGGTGGGGGGTCGGGACTGCAGACTCCTCAGCACCCAGGGCTCACTCTGCAGTCTTAGAAGGACATGTGAGAACTTGCCAGCAGGAAGGCACTTTACAGGGAGGCCTTCAACCCTAGGGTACATTCCATGCAAGTACCCCCCAGAAGACATTCAGCCATCTAGAAGGGTATCTGTTAAGAAATTTAGTGAGGACCAAGATGCTTATCCTAGCATCTTTTATAATCACAAGGAATGAGAAAAACGGGGCTGTCCGATAGCAGGGGACTGGTCGAGTAAACTTATGTCCCTCCAGTGTAATGCTAGGCATTTATTAAGAATGAGACTTACAAAGGACTATTTATAACATAGGGAAATGCTTATGATATGATATACCATAAAACATATTAATTAAAAGCGCAACTTAAAAAAATTATAACCCAAACTGTACAGTATGATCTCAAAATTTTAAACTCATAGAAAAATGACCAGGAGAAAGTGTGCCAAATGTTAAGAATGGTGTGCTGCCTCCAGGCAGCAGGATCATGTGAGTAATTTGTTTCTTTGGCCTCCTTATACTTTTATAATTTCCAAGCCTCCTACATAGAGCGTTATTTAGGGCTCAAAGTAGGAATGAAAATTCCTTTTAAATAAGCAGTACAGAACGTCAAAGGGAAGGTTCGAGTTTGTGTATTTAAGATACTGTTCTTGTCTGTGCAGTTTTTTATAGACAAGTTTTTTATAGGCAAGGCAATTCCAGCAACCTATTTGGCTGTCAAGAGAGTGTTACTTTAATACACTATGGGAAGTCCTGGATTAACAACTGGGCAGCCTCTAAACATCTTGAAGTTGCATTAATGCCCCTTGACATGCAAAAGGTCTGTGCAATACCGTTAACAGGGAAGAAGCAGGTTTCAAAACACTGTTATAGAATCAAACCCAGGTTTTAAAAAGAAAAATTAGAAACACTTTGGTGCATAGGAAAAGGTCCCAAGACACCCACTGGTTAATTTTGGCGATTTCTGAATAATTTAACTTTTAATTTAACTAAAACTTTAATGTACATTTTTTAATTTTCAAGAATAGACATTCTAATATTGTATTCCTACACTTTAAGAACCAATAAGAATTATTTTTTAAATCAAAACAATTTCAAAGCCCTTATTTCATTGGGTTCCCGAACAAAGAAGCCTTCAGAGGGAGGGAGGTTTGGGGTGCAGAGGGAAGAGGGCACAGAGGGACACAAGGGACACACCTACCTCAGCCTCGAAGATCTGCTGGTAGACCTTCCCGCTGGGAACCTGGGTCACCTTCCCCACTGAGGACATCTTGGCCTCTGGCTGAACGGGGCGCCCCTGTTAGGAATTCAATGTCCGGGAATCATGTCTGAGGTTTGGAAACCGAAGCCCCAACCTCCAGGACAAGTCCTCCGCCTAGGACCTGCGCCCCCCCCAGCCCCCCCGCGGGCCCCACCCCCTCCCGCAGGCAACCAGGCTGGGGCAGGACCCACCCCACTGCTCTGAGAAAAAGCAAGCCCCGCCCCCCTCCCTCAAGCCTCAGGGGTTTCATTTTAAGCAAAAAGTAAGGAGTGGCAAAGAAGCAAAAAGGAGACAAACCTCCGGCAAGAACCGAACTCCCGGAGAAGGCTGGCTCTTCCAGCCACGCAGTGTGCAAATCCAGAGGACTTTGGTGGGGCAGAATAATAAATCGTTATTGTTTTGTGCTTCACTCTCCCAAGCTCTCCTGGGAAAAGTGCTCAAGGTGTCATCTTGGATTTCAACCTGGCCTTGACCCCCCAAACTGGAGCTTAACAAAGTTGAAGGATCCCTGACTCCCTCCTTCCCCCACTCCCCGCCAAAAGTGGACAAAGAGAGGCGGAAGTGGAGGGAAGGAGCAGCCTGACTCTGGCCGTGCTAATTAGGCACCTATTGTATGCTGAGAAGACCCAGCAGGCTCCTCTCACGCCACCAGCCCGCCAGCCTACCGAGGAGCGCGGTGCAGTCCCCGGCCATCCCCTTTAAACCCGGCCAATGGAGGGAGGCTGGCGCCCCACCTGCAGAAGGAACCACTAGCCAGGGCCAGTCCAGCCTCAACTGCAGCTGGACGCACTCGGTCTCCAAGGCAACGCAGAGGGGCGGGAGCCCCGCTGGCCCCGCCCTCACGTCCTTTCCGAGGAGGGAGTGGATGATGGCCCGCAGCCGCCGGAGCGCCCCACCGGGAGTGGGGAAACTGTTAGGAAGTATTCCCTCCAAGCCCTTTTCTCCTCACAGCAAGGGGGCGCCCCGGCGCTGTCAGGAGCGTCCAGAGCAGTACACTGAATGTTCTGAAAACTGTAGGAGACCTGAGATGTAATTCCTAGCCACGGCAGTCAAGAAAATCCACCCTGTCTTCTTTACTTGATTAAAACCAACCTCTGCTGGCAAGCAGCACAGTGCTTGGCTGTAAGATGCAGAAAGCCTCTCTAAATAAGGCCAGCTCTTTCTCAGATTACGAGATTGAAGGGCTCAGAATTCAGGCATCAGGCTTGTATGGCATTACAATGAAAAGACTAATTTCTAGGACTCTTGAGTTCCATTCATCCTCCCACCACTGCCACATAACCCTGCTAAAATACGGCTCTGACCTACCCTCTCTCCTGCTCAAAAGTCCCTCATCAACTCTGCAGCCCCTGCAAAATCCAACTCAGTCTTAGATGACCACAGAGCACCCCCCCCCCCCAAAATCTGGTTCCCACCCTGACTCTCCCTGCTTAAGCAAACTCTCCACTCCTCCTGCATATGCGTCTGCCCCCCTGCCCTTCCTCATCCTGCTCTTCTGCTGGGATCCTTCTCTTTCCGAAATCCCAGACCCAGACAGCCTTCCACTATCAGTAACAATTATCCCAACCACTCATTTGTCTCAGCCCCTATAACCTCTCCTCTCTCTGGATGTTGATTGCAGTCAAATACAGGAGTTCAGGACCTCTAGAGTAGGCGTTTCCTGAAGGGCAGGTACGCCTTATTAATTTTGACTTAGCGGCAGTTGCTCTTAGCACAGTGTCTTGCACATGATTCAGACACAATGAATGCTCCCTGGGTAAACGCATGAATACCTAGAATGTCCTCATCTGACACTCCTAGAGTTTGTCTCTTTCCCACACATCCAGCCATAGTCCTATGTGGCCAGACCTGAAAATACTTGTGGTTGACAGTGAACCTGGCTTGAGGGTTTCCTATGTTTTGTGAGGTTCTCACCTCCCCCAGAAAAATCCCTCTCCTCGGCAGGGATCTCTGTTCCAATTGCTAGTAAATGCTCCCTATGACAACTTCCTAGAACAAGTGATCATTCCATCCAGACTAGCTTCAGAAGTTAATTAACAGTGAATAGAGAACACTTTTATTCCCCTTCTTTGGTCATGGATTTTATTACCAAAGTGAAATATTGTAAAAAAGATTGGACTAATTTTAACTGGAAAAAGAGAAAGTGTAGGTAACCAAGGGAAGAGGTAAAAAAAAAAAAAATGTGCAGGAATTATTTGCAGTCATTCATACCACTGTTTATGCTATGCTGGCTTGAACCTTATACACCAGAAACAGTGCTTTCCCCATCCAGATGTTTTCTGGTTCTAGTGTCTAGCACATCTATAATCAGGGGTTCTTTTTTTTCTAGATAGTTGGATACAAATATGTAGGTATGGATATATCATGTGTCATGTTTTGTTCCGAGTAAGCAACACACTTATTGTATAAAGTAGGAAAAAAATTCCATGGAGAACATAAAAATAACCCATGGTCTTACCACTGAGAATTTGCCTCCCTTAGCTCCTGAGTCTGGGCCTTTGTGTTTGAGTTTGGATCAAACAGGGGAATTTGTGTTTGGCTTTTGGATGGCATTTGCATTGCCCTCCCAACTCTGCAATGTGATAACCAGCTAGAGATCATCTGGTTAGTCCCTCTCACGTTAGAGGTGGGCTGGAGGTGAGAGACAGGGAATGGTCTTTAGTGGAGTCCTTAGTGGAGCCAAGCCTTTAGACTCTTTTTCTGCACCTCATCATCATATCTTCCCCCTCAGTCTTCATCTAGAAAATGTCTCTTGACTAGAGTCTCATCCTTTTCCTTCCTCTTCCACTGGTCACTGTCTATCTTCTCCACAGTCCATAGAACGGAGACCAGTAAGGACCGACAAGAGCTAATATTTATTGAGAGGATTTAATCCCCTCATAACTATGCTCAGGGTAGCATAATAAGCCTATTTTCCACATGAAGGAACTGAAGCTCAGAGTTAGTAACTTGGCCAAGATCTCCAAGATAGGCAGGGGTTAGATCCAGGATATGAATCGAGTTCATGCAATTCCAAAATCTTGAACCAAACACTATGCCATCTGGCCTTGCTACCAAATGGGAAAAAAATTCTGGATCAAACTGATTGGATCTGTGTGTTGAAGCATAGCATACATACCAAAGAGTATGGAAATCATAAGCGTATACAGCTTAATAAATTACCCAAAGGGAACACACTTGGTAACCAGTACCCCCAAGAAATAGAACATTACCAACTCTCCAGGAGCCTCCCTCATGTACTCACCCCAAGTCACTGCCCTCTTTCCCCCAAGGATAACACATATTTTAACTTCTGAATTAGTTTTGCTTGTTTTTGAACTTTATCTAAATGGAATCATACAGAATATACTCCTTTATGTCAGACTTCTTTCATCATGTTTGTAAAGTTCCAAACATTTTTTAATGTGGCTGTGAGTTCATTTTGATCTCTGTATAGCATCCCATTATTTTAAAATGCCCCATTTTATTTATCCTTTCTCTTATAGATGCACATTCGGGTTGTTTCCAGTTACAAAATTACCAAATAATGCTGCTCTGACCATTCTTTTGTATGGTGAACATATGCAGGCATTTCTACTGGGTATTTACCTAAGAGTGGAAATTTGGGGTCATATAGAGTATGCATAAGTCCGTCTTTTTTTATTAAGTTTATTTATTTTGAGAGAGAAAGAGAGAGAAAGCACAAGTGGGGGAGAGGCAGAGAGAGATGAGACAGTGAGAATCCCAAGCAGGTTCTGCACCAGCCCAATGCAGAGCCCAATGCAGCACAGAGCCCAATGCAGGGCTTGAGCCCACGAACTGTGAGATCATGACCTGAGCCGAAGGCAGGCACTTAACCAACTGAGCCACCCAGGCGTCCTTGTGTAAGTCCATCTTTAGCAGGTACTACAAAAGAGTTTTTGAAAGTGGTTGTATGCGTTTACACCATGGCAACATATGAGAGTTCCAGTTGTTCACGTCCTCATCAACATTTGGCGTTGTTAGCCTACCTGGGGGGCTCAGTCAGTCAAGCGTCCGACTTCAGCTCAGGTCATGTTCTCATGGTTCATGGGTTTGAGCCCCACATGGGGCTCTGTGCTGACAGCTCGGAGCCTGGAGCCTGCTTCGGATTCTGTGTCTCCCTCTCTCTCTACCCCTCCCCCCCACCCTCAGAAATAAATACACATTAAAGAAAACATTGGCATTGTTAACATTTTTTATTGTAGCCATTTTGGTGTATGTGTAGTGGTGTTTCATTGTGGTTTTAATTTGCATTTTCCTGATGAGTAATGAGGTTGTGTAATCTTTTATATACTTTTTGGCCATTTGGTTATCTTTCTGTGAAATATCTGGTCAAATCTTTTGCCCATTTTTTTTTCTGTGGATTGTCTCTCTTATTAATTGATGTGAGTTAGTTACATATCTTATCTGATGCTTTTTTCCAGATAAACATATGACAAGTGTTTATTCCCATTCTGTTCTTGCCTTCTTACTCTCTTTTGACAAAGAGAAGTTCTTAATATTAATAAGGTCCAATTTATTAATTTTTGCCTTTATACTTAGTGTACTTTATGTCCTAAGAAACCTGTGCTTGCCCCAAGGTCATGAAAATATTCCCCTATATTATCTACTACAAATGTTGCTGTTTTAAACTTACACATTTAGCGGTGCCTGGTTGGCTCAGTCAGTTAAGCATCAGACTTTGGCTCAGGTCATGATCTTGTGGTTCATGAGTTCGGGCCCCCCATCTGGCTCTCTGCTGACAGCTCAGAGCCTGGAGCCTGTTTTGGATTCTGTGTCACCCTCGCTCCCTGCCTCTCCCCCACTTGCGCTCTCTCTCTCAAAAATAAATAAAACATTTAAATTAAAAAAAAAATAAACTTACACATTTAGATTTAAAACCCACCTGGAATTGATTTTGTTTATGATGGAAGGTAAGAATCAAGATTCATTGTGTTCCCATATGGGTAACCAGTGACCCTGGGCCATTTACTGAGAAGACTATCTTCCGCCCATTGTTCTGCGTGCCTCTTTTGTTATATACAAAGTGTTCATATATATGGGTCTCAGTTGGACTCTGTCTGTTGCTCCTTCTGTCTGTCTTGCACTATTATAGCTCACTGCCCTGATTACTGTTGCTTTATCCTAAGGCTTACCATCTGGTAGCGTAAGCCCTCCAAGTTTGTTCTTCTTTACGATTGTCTTGACTATTCTTGGCCACTTTTATTTCTATGGAAATTTTGAAATCATGTAGTTAATGTCCACCAGATATCTGCTGACATACTTTATTGTGATTGTATGAATCCATAGGTCAGTTTGGGGAGTAGTGACATCTTAACAATACATAGAAAAACAAGCAAACAAACACACCAGGCCAACAACACCACCAAACCAACCAAAAAAAAAAAAAAAAAAAAAAATCCTAACAAAAGAAGAGAGAAATGATAAACTGGGAATAACTATCTGCAATTCGTATTACAAAGGGGCTCACATCCCTAATACCTAAAGAGTTCCTAGAAATTGATAAGAGAAATAACAGACACACAGTGGAAAATGTGGCAAAAGACATGAAGCCACAGTTTATAGAAAAAGAAACATAAATAGCCTTCACTGTATGAAAATGAGCTCAGGCTCAGTCATAATGTGACAAAATTGTGAAAAATTTGACAAATACATTCTAAAGCTGAAGGGGAAAAAATAGAAAAGGAATTCTTGCCTCTCCAGGCTCTTCAGGCCCACCAGGTCCAACACCCTGTGGACCGACCTGACTATACTGGGAGCACCCACAGGGCTCCAGAGGACTCAGGTGCTCAGAGGTGGCAGGCAGGTGTACAAAGAACTCACCTGAGCAGAGCCGTGGGTCCAGTGAGCATGGTGTGCAGGGAGGCGAGAATGCCAGATCCTCAGGAGCTTCTGCTCACTGTATGCCATTTGCCCGCTGAAGAAGACGTGGGGAGAAGTTTCCAGGTGGGTAGCCCTCTCTCCATAGGAGCAGGGTGGGTGAGGAATCTCCCAGAGGACTGGCATTGCCCCCTCTTTCAGCTGGGACCTTTTGGGAGGCAGCAAACCTCAGGGACAGGGATTGAGCTGGGGGTGGGGCCTCTAAGCCTCCCTAGAAACTTAGGCCACCAGTTCTGCTTTGGGTCTCTTCAATGTCAGAGATTGGGTTGAGCCAAATTGGAGATTTTTGAGTGCTTACTTTGTAGCAACAAATTGTATGTCCAGTTGGAACCCAAACTGGTCAAAATAATGCTGCTTAGAAGAACTGAGAATGGAGACCCCAGGTGACCACCATGAAGGCTCCCCTCCCCAGGCCCATGGAGCCCTTTGAGCTCAGAGGATCCCAGTGGAAATGCTCATGCAGACAGTTTTGATCTTCTGGGTTCTCAAATAAAAAGTATTTATGCTCACACCCTTCCCATCAATCCCTCAAATTTTCCTTCCTTCTTTTCCTTCTCCTCCCCTCAGGAAGAGCTCCTGAAAATTTCAAAAACTTTGTAGCAAGACAACTCATTGAGCAGGGAGGCTACTTATCAAGGTAGAGTGGAGGCTGGAAGTCTGGAAAGAAGGAAGGGGTGAGTGGGGGGAGGGCTACCGGGCAGGGTGTGGTTTTATTTCTCACTTAAAATCTTTGAAAAATTCCAGTCTTGTTTACATTAACAGAAAGAAGGATCTGTTTGGTCCATGAGCAGGTGAGGAACACTTTGCAGGGCAGACGGCCCTCGTCATAGGATACAGTGGTGGCAGCTGGGCTGTTCCACGAAGGGGTGCTGAGCTGGCAGAATTAGCAGGTGTCTGGCTTCCATGGGGTCCATCCTGCTGGCACTTAGCTTCCTCCAGGCTGTTGAGGATCAGTGGGGGTTTCTTTCTTCCCTAAATAAGCCCGGCCTGTCCTCAGGAAGCCAGGGCCCTGCTGCTCCTCCAGTACTCACTCCATCTCCAAGAGGAGGGCACCCTGCCTGCACCAGGGTGGGTGCTGCAGGGGAATCCCATGGGCCAGGTGGACAAATAGACGCCTAGCCTTGGGTGCAAACGGCTGGGCCAGGGACAGATATGTGTGCCTTCTGTGACTTCCTACTTTGCCCCTCAGGCATCAGTGCTAATCAGTCACAGTCAGGAGACTCATCTGGGTGTCTAGTTGGCCATGACATATGTCCCAGATACCTCATAAGAGCTTGGGGGAACTAATGGATTCTTAGAGGATCCTTCCTGAATGGAAGTCAGAAGCTTCAAAAAGAGGAAACAAGGTGTTACCACCCCGTGCCCCGATTGCTCCCTACTCTGTCAGTCAGAGATGGTACCTCAGCCGTCCCCTTCTGAGTGGATGAAGAACACTGCTGTGGAGAGGAATGTCCTGAGGGGTACCTTGGGGGAGGTGAAGCCTTTGGCCTGGCCTTGGGCCCAGCCTGGGTGGTAGAGACTCCAGTGGGCTGGAGCAGGCAGGGGTTACTCAGCCAAGTCCCCAAGACCCCTGTCCCTCTTCATCCATGGCTTGGCTGGGCTGGGGGCCTGGACACACATTGAGAGCCCAGAGGACAGGACTTGGTCAGCGGTGGGGCTGGGTTGGGGTAAAGGCAGCTCTAGGGCAGGACCTCTGGCTGGAAATGGGAGCTGCCTCTCTGTAGGCCTCTGAGAAAATCACTGCCCCTCTTCGGGCCTCTGTCTCCTCATCTGGAAAATGGAGGGTGATGATCCCGTGGTGCAGGCCTCACAGGGTGGTGATAAGGTTGAGGCAGGAACGGAATGTATTGGAGGTGTGAGAGGAGAATAATAATGATGATAGTAACATGATATTGAGTCCTCTGGAGACCCTGTGAGGTAGGTGGAGTTCTCGCATTCTTCAGATGAGAAAACAGACTCAGGGAGGCCAGGCCACAGGCCCAAGGCCACGTATCGGGCGAGTACTGGAGCTAGGATTGTTCTAGAATCAGAACACACTAGAGGACAGAGTAGCACTGGTAGCCACTGACTTAGGTCAGTTGTCCAGGGTGTGAGGTTAGGGGATCTTGGAAGAAATGGGGTGAGGAGACAATGGCCTCACTGACCTTGTCCTTGACCCTGGCAGGAGGCATCTCCAAGTTTGCCACCCTGGAGATGATCCCCCAGAGTCAAGAAGAGACAGCAGCAGAAGGCAAGTATGCCTGTGGAGAAGGGGCTCTAAGGTCAGAGGAGAGGGGGCTCTTCCCTCCCAAACAGAGCTCTCCACACCCAGAGGAGGGGCCTTCCCCCTCCAGCTTTGCCTCCTGTGGTCAGTGCCAAAAATCCCCCATTAGAAGTGACCAGGACCCAGGACCACACAGCCTGTAATTGTGAAAAGCAGGCCCTGAGAGGTGATTAGTAGGAGTCTGGTGTTCTTGGAGGGCGGGGGGAGGAGAACTGAGGAACCCTGGGGTGGAAGCTTGAAGGTGAGGAGTTTTCAGAGTAGGGTTCCAGGGGACCCTGAGAGCCAGTGCTCACCCCCACTCCCACCCTGATGGCACAGGGTGTGTTCCCCTTCCTTGGCACGTTTCTCGCTGACCTGGGGATGCTGGACGCTGCGATGCAGGATTGTCTGGAGGTGAGAGAACCCGGGGCAGGGCAGCACGGCCAGGAGGCCAGGATCCGGGTGGGGGTGGGGCGTGGGTGGGTGTTAGGAGGAGAGAGCCCCCTGCTGAGTCCAGAGGTCACAGCGCCTGGCGAACCTCTCTGGCACTGGAGCATCCTGCTCCGCTTGGGGATGACCAGGCCGAGGAAGTTGCCTGTCCCGGTCACCCAGGCTGGGGGAGCAGCAGAGCTTCCCCACTGCAAAGCTGAGGGAGGTTTCGTGGGAGTGGGACCTCTCCTTCAGGAGGTGCCCACAGAGGGGAGGGAGATGTAGGGTTCCTCCAAGTCACTTCCTGCCTGAGGCCTTAGTCTCCCTGTCTGTCGTGAGAGTGGGTTGGGCTAGAGGGTCCCTGAGCTTCAGCTCTCTCGCGCCCCTTTCTCCCAGCCCAGAGCCTGGCCTAGGTCCCACGCCTGTTTTCTGTGCATGCCCTGCCCTCTGGAGGACCTCGGCGGTAGTGCAGCGTGAGATGGGGTGGGGAAGGGAGGCTAGTTGTGGGCTTGAGGGCCCCCCTTTTTTAAATTAAATTTATTTTTTTATTTATACTTATATTTATTTATTTTATTATTTATTTTTATTTTTCTTTATTATTTATTATTTTGTTTATTTTTTAAATTAAATTTAAATTAAATTTATTGTCAAATTGGTTTCCATACAATGCCCAGTGCTCATCCCATTGAGGGCTCTTTCTGATGGCTCCTGGCTGTCTGCCTCTCAGAGGAATCTGATCAACTTCCATAAAAACAATGAGGTGAGCAGCTGTGGGAAGGGGGGAGGGAGGGGCATCAGAGCTCCTCCCCCCGCAGGAGGGAGAGTTTGATAACAGACCAGTGGGAGACCCATCAAATTGGTGGGTGGGGTAAGTCCAACTTTGTGAGGAGGGGCTACTTATGCCCATCTCAGAGAATAGATAGGACCTGGATGGAATTGGAGGGTTTCCCTGTGTACAAAGACCCGGGAACCAGCCTCCTGCCTCTCTCCTCGACCACACATTGTCCTGGAAGCACCGCCCTGCCCTGGCCCTGTCTGCATCTGTCCTTCCCTCTGGCCCCAGGAATGCAAAGTAATGCAGCTGCTCCCTGTGGCTGCAAATCATTACAGCCTTGAGCCTGAGGGGCAGTTTGAGGTGAGACCAGGCAGGAGTGAGCAAGAGCAGGTACAGACTCTCCCTGGTCTCTCTCTTGTGACTGGCTCCAGAGAGCCTTTGGCCGTGACTCCCTTGCTGACCACAGGCCCTGTTGCCTGGGGACTAATGGGGTGCCTGGACTACACCTGCCCGGTGGGCACTGGAAGGGACATCTGACCGTGGCTCCTGGTAGGCTCACGGGTGAGCCTGTCCTGTAGCTACAACTTGTCCTGCTGGGGGAGCTCCTGTGCTATTTGGCCAGCAGAAAATTCAAGGCCAGAAAGAACTGGTCATCAATAAGCTCAAGGATGAGTGAGCACCCAGGCTTGGCAGTAACTGAATCCTGGGGGCTTAAGGTCAAACTTCAGACTAAGCGTGGTCTTGGGGAGTGAAATTCCAGCTCCACTATTGACCAGCCCTGTGCCTGGGACAATTCACCTTAGGTTTCCGAGACTTAGTTTCCTCATCTGTGAGATGGGTGATGCTGATTGATCACTCGCGTGGCAGGGACAAATAGGGTACTGTTGACTAAGCATTTTGCGCAGTGCCCAGAGCACAGTGCAGTGAGGGCAAGGTGGGGAGGGTGGGCCATGACCATGGGGGATGTCCCTCTCTTCCAGTCAGCCACCAAGCCCCCAACAGAGCCCAGTACCAGCAGCAGATCACACCCCAGAGGCCAGCTCAAGTGAGACCTCTTCCTCAACACCTGGGACCCTCGGAGTGCATTAGGTCAGCTATCCCATCTGAGGTGCAGAACATTGTGAGCCCTTTCTGGGGCTCCCCGGAGGACCAGAATAAGAGGAGGTGACCCTGCTTCATCTCCCTCTTTGTTCTTCCCCAAGGCCTATTTCCCTGTTATGGAGGGGTGTATCTATTTGTAGCAAATAGTAAATGCTGGATTTGAATATTATCTTAAAATCCTCTTTTTTTTTTACAGCCTGAGAATTAAGGTTTGGGTCTTTCACTTCCCATGCTAATATAAATGAGATACTGACTTTCACATTCCTCCATGAACTAAGAAATCCTGCAGGGTCACCAGCTTATTGTATGCAGGAGAAGGGAGATGGGCCAGGCCCCTTCCTTCACTACTGAAGGAGGCCCCAAATCCCACTTCTGCAGAGGACATGTCATTTCAGTATCCCTAACCTGGGCCAGGAGCAGAGACAGCCCCTCAGAACTCTTGGGAGTCCGGCGGTTGAAGGTACCTCCATAGGCATTAGCAACAACCACGGAAGCTGGGTGTCTAGAAATAACACTTACCAGGCCCCTTTCTGCCCCAGGACAGTGGCTGCCTTCCTACAGCTTTGAAGGAAGAGGAAACAATCTCTGCTTTTCCTGTTGACGTTTCTTTTGGCCACATATTAGGAACTGTCGTTTTCTAGTTCCGTCTCTGGAATTAGCACATCAGTACTATGTACAGGAATAATGTAAAGAAATCAAACGTGTGCGGAAAGGACAAGACCAGAGAAAGAGAATTTGCCAGTGGATGAGGTCCCAGGACTTTCTATCCTCCATCTCCCTCTAGGGGCTCCGTGTTTCCTCTTTACCTGCATGAGAATCCTCCTGGGATCCTTGTCCGTGACCTCCACACTCTTCCTGCTTGCTTCGTGTCCAGGGGCAAGATTTGTGAGGCACCTTTCAAGGCTACAGCTGGGCCTCATTCCATCAACATTTATGCTACCTATAAAGTAGGATTTCCAGCGTTCCTGTACCTCTTTATACAATTCTTTTAAAGACATACATTCCCTAGAGGCCCCAGCCTGTCAGGTACATTGTGGCCACTCCTCCCTGGTGGGGACCTGATGGGTCATGGATGACTTCTGACTTTCCAGGAGTAGGGTCCATATATGTGGCCATGGGACGATCCCCACACTCTCCCTTGCTAGCCAAGATGCCCTCTGAGGCCAAGTCTACTAGTAGGTCTAGAAGCAAATAGGGCCGATGAGTGTAGATCCTGGGGAAAATCAGCACTAATTTGCAAGGCAACTACCTCAGGGGAGACCATCACAGGTTCCTTTCTTCATGCAGCTGAGAGCATAGTGAGGTGAGCAGACATTAATCACATCATCACGAAGTGAAACAATGAAAATGACAATAACTGATATTTATTCAGTTTAGGGTGTATCAGGCACTAACTTAGGAGTGTTTGCATGTTATTAACTCATTTTATCCTCAAAATATTTTGGGTGTTGCAGGTATTGTTTTTTGTTTTTTTTTGTTTTTTTTGAGAGAGAGAGAGAGAGAGAGAGAGAGAGAGAGAGAGAGAGAGCAGGGGAGAGGGGCAAAGGGAGAGGGAGAGAGAATCCTAAGCAGGCTCCATGCTCAGTGCAGAGTCTGATGCAGGGCTCCATCCCACGACCCTGGGACCATGACCTGAGCCGACGCTCAGGTTGGACGCACAACCAACTGACCCACCCAGGTGTCCAGGTATTGCCCTTTTTATTCTTAAGGAAAAAGCAGCACAGAAAGGCAAAGGAGTTTAGCTGGTGTTACACAGCTGAAAGTGGTCATGTGGGGATCCCGACACACCAGTCACAGTTTTCTCAGTTTCTGAAAGCAGAGTGACAAAGTCTAGTCGCAAAGGTTAAATTAAAAGAGATGAGTCTGGCAGACACGTCTAGCAATAGGACTAGGTTTACAGTAGATGCTTAATGTGATTACTGAACTTCAATGGCTCTGGGACTCATGAGGTGGATGGGGACTTCCCTCACCCTGTTGGTATGTCCTCCTGGCACTTGCACAAGCTGCATGACTTTGGTCACTTTGTACAAGCCCTGAACCATCAGAGACCTTACACGAGGGTATGAAGACTCAGGGTGAGGACTGGGCCCTCTGCACACAGAGAAATGTCCAGGCCTCCCAGCCTGGCGTCTGAGCTTCCCTAGGTGGTCTAACCCACCCCTGATTCCCTGCACTGCAAACACCAGAGGCCTCCCCTCCTCCAACATGCCTGGGGCTCTCCTGCTCCCACTCCTTTGCTCTGTTGTCCTCCAAGGAGAATGCCTGCACACCCCCATCTCTGCCTCCGCAGGTAGGCAGCTTTCCTGGGGGATCCCCTCCTCGTCAGATGTGCATATCTTCTTTGTGCCCAAGACCCAGGTCGGTTCTGATCTGTTCCTCATCCCAGTGGCCATGGTAGGAAGAGCCCAATGTGTGCCTGCTCACACTACCAGACTAGAGGCTTGGGTCTCTCCCACCACCAGGAGGCCTGGAAAGTGGGGGAGCAATGAGGATCCTATTGGATTAAGGCCATATTGTCTCCCAGAGAACAACTGTGTCCAATAGTTAAACTCTCCTGGTATAGATAGCCATTTTACCACATTCTTCATTGACACAAAGTTCTGCCCTGTGGTCAAACTGTTTGTCCATATGGAACTCCCCAAGGCTGCCTCCTAACCATGGATAGTGTAAATCATTGAGAAAAGATTGTTCAACAGAAATTCTCTTTAGTTCTTGATCTTTTTTTTTTTTTTCAACGTTTATTTATTTTTGGGACAGAGAGAGACAGAGCATGAATGGGGGAGGGGCAGAGAGAGAGGGAGACACAGAATCAGAAACAGGCCCCAGGCTCTGAGCCATCAGCCCAGAGCCTGACGCGGGGCTCGAACTCATGGACCGCGAGATCGTGACCTGGCTGAAGTCGGACGCTTAACCGACTGCGCCACCCAGGCGCCCCAATTTAGTTCTTGATCTTTTTACCAGGGGAGTGAATTATTGGGGCTGAGACTTCATGGTTCAGCCCAGGTGCCATCCACGAGTGTCTGGTGCTGTATGCAGTGGACAGTGACTGTGCATCCTGTCACAATGCAGGGGACAGCAGCTGGGTAGCCCGGGTCCTCTCTGGAGCAGCCATCTTGGAATGGCCTTATAGCAAGGTCGGATGTCACTGTCAGCTCTCTGAGCCCATCAAAAGAATCTGGGTAAACTCCCGGGAGCTATGACCTGGTCTTGATTTTCTGAGCATGACTAGTTTGGGATTGTTGACCAGGGTCTGCAGCAGAAGCCACCGCGTCCTGGACCTGGCTGAGACTCGGGGACCTGGGAGAGAATTAGAGCAGACAGACCTGGAGGACAGGGCTTGTCTCTGTCCTTCTCAGAGGCTATTGGAGAAGCTGACTGGTAGGTGTGAGGTGTGGGAGAAGCAGCTGGACCAGGACCCCTGGGGACATGAGGGTGGCAGAAGGGACATGAGTTTGTCCCAGAGCCGGATATCCGTTGGATATAGCTGGATATAGTTGGGAACAGTGATGAACTTAATCCAGACTGGTGCCCACAAAACATGACTAATTGGTGGGCTTCCCAGCAGAAGGCAGAGCAGAGTAGTAGGGGTGGAGGGGTGGAGTAGACGGTTATACAGCCTTGAGGAGGCAGATGTTGGGGGCCAGAAGCACTTGTGGTAAGCAAAACTGAGCCCCATCTTGGAGAGCATCTGTTCTGAACCCTGGGATATGGGTGGGGTCTCAAACAAATGGAATAGTGAACTCAGACAGTGGAACTAGAGCTCATTTCTGGGAACAAGGGAGGAGCCCACTTAGAAGGACAAGGACACCAGACCTCAGGGGTCCCATGGCCAGGCTGGCTGAAGACTAAGCCTCCTGTTCTCCCAGGTCAAAGGTCTCCCAGGGCAGGGAGTATGGAGGAAGGGGGGTAGGGAAAGAGGAAGCTGGAACACCTCAGGGATCCCAGAGAAGCCTTAGGGTACTCGTTCCCTATTGTCCAACCCCAGCATGGGTTCAGACAGAGCCTTACCTGCTGACTGATTTAGGCACCAGTATTTGATGGCCTGCTGCAGCCTCCGCTCCCTGTGCCCTGTGATCAGGATGTTACAAAAGCTGACGAGCACAGGGTTGGTATGATAATGATCCACATAGAGCATGCCAATCCAGGCGCTGAACCCTGAAACCCAGAAGGCAAGTCAGGCCATGCAGTATGCCCTGTGTCCCAGGATGCCTGAGCTTGTGCTCTTGATGATGTGGCTGCAATGCCACTTTGTTCCTATATGGTGCCCATGTTCTCACTGAGAACCTAGAAAACTAGGTCGGAAGAGCAGGAAGGGTTCTTAAGATAGCATTCTAATCCAACCATGTTATGGAAAATGTGAAGCTCAAAGCAGAAGGAGAGCTGTGGCTGATACAGAGAGGCTGTCAGTCCTACAATGAATGGACGAGTGCTGGACACAGGTCAGAAATAAGACAAAAGCTACTTTCGCTCTACAGAAATGGCTTGATTTTAGACTATTTCAACTGAACAGGCCATTTTCTTAACTAAGTTTGGTTTCCAACTAATGACACACCAGTCATTCTGAGAGGTGTTCTTTCTCAAAATTTTCAGAGCTGTGCATTCATATTTACATTCTGACTGTTCAGATGGAATTTCTAGTACTTCTTACTGCTCTCCATGATATCTTGAAGGCCTGTCAAATATGCAGCAATTTACTTGCCTGAATTCTCTTCTGACCATTAGGATGAATGTTTTTCTTTTTCTTTTTTTTTTTAAGTTTATTTATTTATTTTGAGAGAGAGAGAGAGAGAGAGAGAGAGAGAGCAATCTAGGGAGAGGGGTAGAGAGAGAATCCCAAGCAGGCCCCACACTGTCAGCATGGAGCGATGCAGGGCTCGATCTTATGAACCATGAGATCATGACCTGAGCCGAAATCAAGAGTTGGACGCTTAACTGACTGAGCCACCCTGGAGCCCCCTGAATGTTTTTTGCTACTCAGCTTTATAGCCTCCATGAGAAGCTGAGCTCTGAGGCAAAGAGTGTGAAGTCCAGGCCTCTGGTACCCAGCCTGCAGGCACCACAAAGGTACAAGACTAGTCCCCTCCACCTGACTCAATGCGTGGCCTCAGGGACCGGCCACTTACCCATGTCTGCACCCTCATAGCCATTCTGCATGATGGTCCTGTCGATGCGGGCAATCAGCCACGTGCCCAGGATGCAGCTGATGAGCAGCCTGGAGAGGCAGGCCCCCAGGCCCAGGAGCACGTTGTAGAAGAACAGAAAGTAGTTGAAGTTGTGGAAGGCTTTCCTGCAAACGGAAGCAGGCAGACGGGCAGCACCCTTTCAGTATGAGGAAGTGGCTAGCAGGCTGGTTCAGCGCCCCATGCCTGTGATCAAATCCTGCTGCTCCCATCTCCCAGCCCTGTGACCTTGTGCTGTAACTGGGAGCTGACTGTCCCCACCACACAGCACTGCTGTGGGAACTGGCTCAGACACCACATAGAAGGCGCTGAGCCCAGTGCAGGACAAATGTCAGTGGAGACTGTGATGTTTCATGGGATCCTTGGGTTTTGAGGTTTCCTGTATGGCAAGGAATCTCATATGGCTACAGCTGGCTTTGTGGTTACAGCAGAGGCTGTGGCTTTCCCACTGTCTGTTGTAACAGTGACCTGCCCCCAGCTGGAACTGTTCCAAGTCCTCCAGGGGAAACTTTTCAAGTGACCACTTGACCATGTAGTTTCCTGTTGCCTATGGGATAAAGCCCAAACTCTGCATGCTGGATTTCTGGGCCATCTCTGAGAAGGGCCTTTCCCGGGATCATCACTTTGTGCCTCCTCCCTGCCCCTCAGCACCTATGGTGACCACTGCATGGTCACCATATTGGATTCTCACGGTTCTCTCAACACATCTTGCCCTTTTATGGCTTCCTACCTTCATCCGTGAAGTGAGGGCTGCTGGCCATGCCCTCTCCTCAGCTCTCCCACCTATAGGAATCCCACCACCCTACGACCTCAGCTCAAACTCCCCACCTGCAGCTGAATGAACCACCCCGTCTCTCTTTCTCCATTCCCTGTGCTGCTCTTTTGAGCCTTTCACACCGTCTGGAGTGTACTGGGGCCACATGACTGTGTCTGCTGGCTCCTGTGGACCGTGAGCTTCTGCAGGCAGGTCACGTAGGAATATCTCTTTAATCTCCAGTGCCCCTGTTGTTTCCTCCCCGAGTGAATGGCTTCAAATGAATGAGTTCCAAAGGATCACCATGGGCCAGGTACTGTTGTTCTAAGTTCATATTTTAACACATCTCATTCTCGGAATACCTCTGTGAGGAGTGTGCAATTATTTGTAAAATGACGAAACTGAGGTTCGTAGGTGTTCAGTAAGGTCACATAAGGTCACACGGTTCATAAGGGGTGGAGCCAGGATTTGGACCCAGGCGGTTTGGTTCCAGAGCCCACTCCTGAGCCACGGCCCCTCACCCTCTCAGAGAGGGCACTGTCCCCCCAGGAACCTGCCATGGGTGAAGAGGAAGGAAGGAGAGACTGCTGAAGCCAAGGCCCCCAAGCCCCATTTCCTTCTTTGCCCTCACCTGTTGTTGAGAGCCAAGGGCTTCTGCTTGTCAGCCGTGCTCATCTTTGGCTGCAGGAAGAAGCTGGTGGCGATCCATACCTGCAGGATCATGAGACCCAGGACGATGGATATGGTGAGGCTGAAACACAGGGCGAGACTGTTGCGGCACCTGCTCTGTGCTTGATGCACACCCGTTGTCCGTTGAGAAAACGGAGGCTCACAAAGGGGAGGTGACTTTCTCAAAGTCACATAGTCAGGTCGTTTGGCTCCATACTAGAACTCCAGGATTTAATTATATCCCTTTGTCCACGAGTGGCAGCTGGGATGTGTGTTTAACAGCATGGGAATCAAAGAAAAGCATGAAGTTTTTAAAGCGCTCATGAAGGTCCTGAAAGTGGACGGGCAGGCTCTGCCCAGCCTCCCACATAGCTTTGGGGGAGTGTGGAACCAAGGAGTTCAGAGCGGGGAGGTCCCCGGAGAGTGCCACATCGTGTGTTTGCATCGCCTGAGCAGCAGTGTGGGTGGCAGTTAAATGGGGCCTCGGCTTCAGATCGCTAGCTCCCAACCCTGCCTCTTCCCCTCCTTGGACAAATCACTTAGCCTTCTGTGCCTCTGTTTCCTTGTCTGACAAATGGGTGTTAATATGAGGCCCAGCCTTTAAAGGGTTCTTAAGAGAAAAGATGCACAGTGAATTATCAGTTACGTCAGCCTTCACTCTTATCTTCCATATGGGATAAACTGAGGCTCAGAGAAGTAATTTACCCAAGGTCACACAGCTGATCTAAAACCTGAACTCAGATTCCTTCTATAATGTCCGAACTCCCTTGTCACCTCCCTGAACTTTAACCTTCCCAGCTATACAATGGATATGTGTGTGCCCCCCCCCAGACACAACTGTGAGCACCCCACTGAATAGTGAGAATGGAAATGTCTTATGAACTGTAAGGCTCCCATTGTGATGAGTTGCTATTTTGGCCCATCCTTGGGTCTGAGCTGAGAGTGTCGGTCCAGGAATGGGTGAGAGCCCAACAGCAGCTTCGAGGCTACACCAGTGCCTAGACCCTGGGCAATGACAGAGAGCCCAACCTGCACTTACGTCCCGATGCCCAGTCCTTGGAGCATCTCCAGGCCCTGGTTGTGGACGACAGGCAACACCAGGCTGTACATGACCATCAGGCCACACAGGCTCTGTACCACGTGGATGATGAGGTAGCCTGTGGACCAAGGGAACCCACGGTCACTCAAGGCCCTTCGCAACCCAGTCATGACTTCCTGCAGAGCCCCTCTATCTTCCTCCCACCAAAGGTCCTGGCATTTTTGTTTATGCAGCTTCTTCTGCCTGGCACGACCTCCCTTTTCCTCCCGCTCACCTGCGGCTCACCCTGCAGTTCAAATGTCAACTCCACTAGAAAGCATTTGTGTCCTGCCTGGGAGAGTCACTTGCTCCTCTAAGTCACCACCACCTTTATCATTTCTGCCCCATGGGCTTTGGGCAGGTAGTAATGATAGCTTTGTGAGTGTGGGATTCTCCCTCCTTCCTGAAGGAAGGTGGGTGATTCCCTTTACCCATACCTACCCCCACCTCCTTCTTCCTCACCTCTCTTCTCTCTCCCCACAGCCAGGACCCCATAGGTGCCCAGGGAATGGGTCACATGATGACACTTACCCCACAGAATATAGGCTATTTGCCAGCCAGAGTACCTTGCAATGGCCACCTGAGATTTAAAAAGGAAAAGGGGTCTCATAGGGGTGAAAACACTGATTACCTCCAATATACGGGTCCAGAATCTCTGCCTCATTTGAGGTTCACCCACCAACATACCAGGGCAGATGCCATGACTGTCATTGTTTTACAGATGAAGAAACCAAGGGCCAGATGGGGATAGTGACTATCCTGGGTCACCCAGCAGCAGAGTATACTAGAATTGAGGACTCTGGATGCCCAGTGCAGGGCTGTCCCTCCCCCCAGACGCTGCCCCTGCCTAAGAGACAGGAGAGCAGGACTTGGCCACTTAGTCTCAGAGCAGAGACAGGCCTCCATAGACTTACCACACTCTTCGACGAGGAAGGATGATGGAACTTCAAAGGGAGAAAGTGTTTATTTCCTGCCCACAGCCTCTTCATGTGCTTTCTAGAGAAAAAGTGGGGAATCAGTGATGCTCATAACCACAGCTCCTTATGTACTTAGAGCTCAACAGATGCCAACAGAAAAGCCTGCAGAGGGAGATAGAAGCCAGCTCAGCTTCCTTGTATTGACCGCAGCTCGTGGGACAGTTCTCACTAGCCTTAAAAATATTTTTAAAATACGTTTGGGCACCTGGGTGGCTCAGTTGGTTGAGAGTCCGACTCTTGAGTTTGGCTCAGGTCATGATCCCACGGTTCTGGGATCGAGCCCTATGTCAGGCTCTGCACTGAACGTGGAGCCTGTTCAAGATTCTTTCCCTCCCTCTGCTCCTCCCCAGTTTGTGTGCGTGTGTGCGCTTTCTCTCTTAAAAGTATACAAAAATAAAATAAAATAAAATACATTTTAAACTGAGATATAATTGACATATAACACTCCATTAGTTTCAGGTGTACAACATAATGATCCCATATGTGTGCACATTGAAAAATGGTCACCACAGGAGTCTAGTTAACATCCATCACCTCACATAGTTACAAGTTTTTTTCTTGTGATTAGAACTTTTAAGATCTACTCTTAGCGACTATCAAATATACAATATGGTGCTGTTAACTACAGTCATCATGCTGTAGAGTACCTCCCCGTGACATTTATTTTATAACCGGAAGCTTGTACCTTTTGATTCCCTTCACCCACACCCACCCCCTATCCCCTACCTCTGAAAACCTCAGATCTGTTCTTTGTATCTATAGCTTGGGTTTTTGTTTTGTTTTGTTTCAGATTCCACATATAAGTGAGATCATACAGCATTTGTCTTTCTCTGACTTCACTAAGCATAATGCCTTCAAGTTCCAACCATGTTACTGCAAATGGCAAGATTGCACTCATTTTTCTGGCTGAATAGTATGCCAGTGTGTGTGTGTGTGTGTGTGTGTGTGTGTGTGTGTGTGTGTGTGAGATACGTCTTCTTTGTCCATTCATCCATCAAAGGACACTTAGGTTGTTTCTATATCTTGAATATTGAAAATAATGTTGCAATAAACGTGGGTGCAAATATCTTTTCTAAATACTGTTTTTGTTTTCTTCAGATAAATACCCAGAAATGGAGTTGCTAGATCATATGTAGTTCTATTTTTACTTTTTTGAAGAACTTCATACTGTTCTCCACAGTGGCTGCACCAACTTCCATTCCTACCAATAGTGCATGAGAGTTCCTTTTTTTCCACATCCTCGCCAACACTTGTTATTTCTTGTCTTTTAGGTACTATCCATTCCAACAGGTGTGAAGTGATACCTCACCATGGTCTTGACATGATTTCCCTGACGATTTAAAAATCTTAATATTATATAGTTCCCAGATCTCAATGGTGACTGAATGTGATAGTTGAGTCTCTGTGTGGCTTTTATTTTCTTCAATTTGCTCTATTACTTTTTCTGTGACGTGTATGTATTACTCATGTAATAATATTTCAAAATAGGTAAAAATGGAAAACTGTTTTTAATGATAGACCCACCTTATAGCAACATCAAGGACACGGAGAAGCCCAGCCCCCCAGCAAACCTCTGCATGCTTTCCCCACGTGCTGGTCTCGGCCTGGTCCTCGGCACGAAGATTAGGTTGGCAGTGGTTATGTTCACAACCCCCATTTACATCTGTGTCCCACTTTTCCTCTAACATTCTATATCCAGCGTTTTCCAGGAGGTTTTGCAACATTGTAATCACTAAATTGGCAAGACTTAGTATGAAATAAAGAATGTAAATATCTTATTAATAGTTTGTATATTTATTACACAATGAAATGATGGTTGGGGGTTATGCTGGGTTAAATAAAATATGTTATTAAATTATTTTCACCTCTTTTTTTTACTTTTTACTCATGTCTATTAGAAAATTCAAAATTGCATCTGTGGTTTTTATTATGTTTCGGCTCGGCAACACTGGAGTAGAGTATGCCATCAGGAGTACAAACACACAGATATATTTGCATGGTGCATAGGAAATTCCTGGGGGGATACAGAAAATGAATAACGTTTAGCTCTGGGGCAACAAACTTGAGTCTGAATGACTTCAGACTTTGCACTAAATATTTTTTATAACATTTTTTAAAAGAGGCTGTATATAGGTTGTAATAATTCTAAGAAAAATACAAATACTGGTACAGTGCTAGTGCCGTCCACTTGAAGGACTTTCTTATCCACTATCTCCTTTGCCCCATGGTCCTGTAAAGCAGACAGGGCAGGGATCATCATTCCTCTGTGACAGGTGTGGGAAGAAGGGGCCAGCCTGGACACAAGAGAAGCCTCCCCACCACAGAAGCCATCTCTTCCCTGGGCCCTCTACCATGTCAGTGCAGCCAGCTCTAAAAGGTGTCTGTGACTGGCTGTGGTCCAATGTCTCACTAATCATCTCCTAGGCACTTGCAGGTCAATGAGGGGAGGGGCAGACGTATCCTTGCATCAGGCAGGGAAGGGGAGAGCAGCAGTGTCCAGCCCACCCATGGGGTCTGGGGAGAAGAAAGCAGAGAGAGGGAGCAAGCTAGGGCTGTGATGGAGAGCTGGGGCCTCTTTGTGCCAGGATGCGATCTGCCAGAGACCCACCCTTGGTGCAGCCAGATGGGGAGGATGTAAAGGCAGGATGCTTTGGAGGGGTAGGAGTTGGCCCTGGGCCTCCTGTGACTGCATATGAGTTACAGCCTGAGGTGGAGGGAAGAAGGAACTGAGAGACAGAGAGGAGGGATGGCAGATACTGCTGTCTGCAGTGGAGTGCTGCTCACTACATACTGAAGGCCATCCCCTCCTCCTGCTCTGCTCTTCTAGAGACTGATGCACCTGGTGCCCTTGACCCGATCTCCTTTGATGTATCCTTGAGCCAGATGCACCTGCTGGGAACCCAGTGTGTTTAGTCCTGGAGAGCGGGCAGGCCTGACACCCAATAGGGATGCTGAGTGTAGCAGAAGTGACAAGACCTCTCAGGACATGGCCAGCTGCTAACGGCTTGGGGGAGTTATTTTGTTGAGTCTCAGCCTTCTCAGCTGTAAAAACAGAGCTGAAACTACCTCTCACGGTTGTAGTGAAAATCAAAAGATTCTAAGCACAATACCAAGCTTATGGCAGAAGCTCAAATCAATAGTGTTTTCGTTTTGGGTTTTGTTTTATTACCGATCAATGAGGCTGTTCCTGGACCATGTACACCTTCCTGGTTCCAATTTGGGTACTGCTGTCACTGCTCCGGAATTTTTAGAAAAGTACTGGCTGAAGACACACAAATGACTCCCAGAGCCCTCTTACCTGTAACAGGCCAGTATGTGGAACAGATAGCTCACACACGTGAGGGAGGCGGGCAAGATGGTCACCAGCCAGACTCCTGAGGTAGAAAAAGAGACAAGAGAGGCCTGAGAAGATGAACCAGAAACAGTATTTTCAAAATGCGGAAGCTCACACAGAAAGGGTTGTGTAAATAAAGTTTGTTTATATTTCTGGTTCATTTCAGACACACACACCCTTGATATCCTTTACTTCCCGCACAAGCCTCTCCTTGGGTATTAATATTTTCCATCTACAGTGAGTACGGGGAAGAGAAAATTAGGGAGTATACACATCGTAGTTCCCTTCCATTCTTGTAGAACCATTGATAGTTGATTTCGATTGGCCACCTCTAGTAAAGAGCAACCATGTACAAGGATAACTGGAATCAAGAGGTCTTGAATGTTCTTTCATCCCATGCATCCTGTGGAGAATCTCCACGGACATTACTCACAGTTTTTAATAGGTTGTATCTAATGTGCTTTCATTGTGATCCTGTGTGCTTATGAGAAAGGGATGGAGAAACAGGAAAGAGAGATGATTTGAAGGTATAAAAGCTTCTGGACAAGCTGTTTCTTAGTCAGTCCAATCAAAGCATTTTAAAAAATCCAACACCCCTTTTATCCTTAACCTGATAAAAAGCATCTGCAAAAAAACCCACAGCGAACAGCATACTTAACAGCGAAAGACTGACTGCTTTCCCCCTAAGTTCAGGAATAAGAAAACCAACATCCACTTTTGCCAATTCTATCTACATTATACTGGAGGGTCTAGCTGAGGCAATTAGGCAAGAAAATGCAGCCAGACTGCAAAGGAAGAAATAAAACTATCTCTATTCACCGGTGACTTTTTCTTATATTTAAGAATCCTAAGCAGTAAACAAACAACCAAAAATATTCAAACCCATTAATAAATGAGTTCAGTAAGGCTTCAGGACGCAAGACAAATATATAAAAATCAATTGTATTTCTGTACCCTAACAATGCACAATGTGAAAATGAAGAAAACAATTGCATTTGCACTAGTATCAGAGGATAAAATACTTAAGAATAAGTTTAGCAGAAGTATGAACTCATACACTGAAAACTACAAAAGACTGTTGAAAGAAATTAAAGAAGACTTAGATTAATGGAAAGACACACCACTTTCATGTATTGGATCTTCTTTGGTAACATGGCACTGCTCCCTAAATTGATCTGAAGATTCAACCCAACCCGTTAAAATTCCAATGAAATTTCTGCAAAAATTGATAAGCTAATCCTATAATTCGTATAAAAATGAAGGGACCCAGAATAGGCTATACCATCTTGAAAAAGAAGAAGGAAATTTTGAGACTCACACTTCTTGATTTCAAACTCACTACAAAGCTACAGTAATGAAGTGTGGTATTGCCATACAGATAGACAAACAGATCAGTGTAATAAACTGATAATCCAGAAGTAAACCTTCATTGTCAATGCATTTTCAAGAAGGATGAAGAGGCAATTCAGTGGGGGAAAAGAATATGCTTTTCAACAAATGGCACAGGGGAAACTGATATTCACATGCAAAACAATGAAGCTAGAACCTTACCTCACAGCATAGACAAAAATTAACTCAAAATAGATCACAGGCTTAAACGTAAAAGCTAAAATTATACAAGTCTCAGAAGAAAATATGAGAATAAATCTTTGTAGACTTCAAGTTAGGTAATGTTGTCTTAGATACATACAAGTGATAAAAGAAAAATGAATATGTTGGACTCCATCAAAGTTAAAAACATTTGTGTTTCAAAAGACACCATCAAGAAGGTGAAAAAGCAACTCGCAGAATGGGAAAAAAATATTTTCAAATTGTATCTCTCTTATGGGATTTATGTATAATATAAAGGACCCTTACAGATCAATAATAAATAAATAATTCAATTTATTTTTTTTTCAACGTTTATTTATTTTTGGGACAGAGAGAGACAGAGCATGAACGGGGGAGGGGCAGAGAGAGAGGGAGACACAGAATCGGAAACAGGCTCCAGGCTCTGAGCCATCAGCCCAGAGCCCGATGCGGGGCTCGAACCCACGGGCCGCGAGATCGTGACCTGGCTGAAGTCGGACGCTTAACCGACTGCGCCACCCAGGCGCCCCTAAATAATTCAATTTAAAAGTAGGCAATGGGGGTGTCTGGGTGGCTCAGTTGATTGAGTGTTCAACTTCGGCTCAGGCCAAGATCTCATGGTTTGCAAGTTCGAGCCCCACGTCAGGTTCTGTGCTGACAGCTCAGAGCCTGCATCCTACTTCCAATTCTGTGCCTTCTCTCTCTCTGCCCTTCCCATGCTCATCCTTTATCTGTCTCTGTCTTTCTCTGTTTCTGTCTCTCTCAAAAATAAATAAACATTAAAAAAATTAAAAGTAGGCAACAAATCTCCATGGACATTACTCACAGAAGATGTACAAATGGCCAATAAATACATGAGAGGATTCTCAATATCATTAGCTATCAGGGAAATGAAAACCCAAACCACAAAAAGATGCCATTTCAGACTTATTAGATGGCTGTAATAAAAAAGACATAAAGCTTAGCGCCTGGATGGCTCAATCGGTTAAGCACCCAACTCTTGATTTTGGCTCAGGTCATGATTTCACTGTTTGTGAGATTGAGTCCTGCAAGGACTCTGTGCTGACAGTGAGGAGCCTGCTTGGAATTCTCTCTCTCTCTCTCTCTCTCTTGCTCTCTGCCCCGCCCCTGCTTGTGCTCTCTCTCTCTCTCTCTCAAAATAAATAAAAACTTAAAAAGAAAGACACATACCAACAAGCGTTGGTGAAGATATGGAGGGAATTGGACCCCTGATGGTGGTGGGAATACACAGTGATGCAGCTGCTTTTGAAAACAGTCTGGCAATTCCTTGATAGGTTAAACACAGTTACCATATAACCCAGAATTCCACTCTTAGGTACACACCCAAGATATATGAAAATATATGAAAAACTTGGAGATGAATGTTCATAGCAATATTACTCATGATAACCAGAAAGTTGAAACAACCCAAATTTCCATCAACTAATGAATGAATAAGTACAATGTGGTATATTCATACAACAGAATAAAATTCAGCAATAAGGAACAGGGGCACCTAGGTGGCTCAGTCAGCTGAGCATCTGACTCTTGATTTTGGCTCAGGTTATGATCTTGCCATTCGTGAGTTAGAGCCCTACATCAGGCTCTGGGCTGACAGCACAGAGCCTGCTTAGGATTCTCTTTCCCTCTCTCTCTCTCTCTCTCTTTCTCAAAATAAATAAATAAACTTAAATATTATTTTTAAAGTCCAGCAATAAAGAATAATGAAATTGGGACACATGCTATGACATAGATAAATTTTATAAACATTGGCTATGTGAGAGAAATCAATGTGAAAGACCACATATTATATGATTCCATTTATATAAGAAGTCCAGAACAGCCAAATCCACAGAGCCAGAAAACAGTGGTAATCTAGGGCTGGGAGAGTTAAAGGGAAATGGGGAGTGATTACAAATGGTCATGATTTCTTTTTAAGGTGATGGAAATATTCTAAATTTGATGTGGTGATGGTTGTGCAATGGTGATGGCTGAGAATATACTAAACCCACTGAATTGTACTTTCTTTTCTTTTTGTTTTTTTAATGTTTATTTTGTTTTTGAGAGAGAGAGAGAGACAGACAGACAGAGCATGAGCAGGGGAGGGGCAGAGAGAGAGGAAGACACAGAATCTGAAGCAGGCTCCAGGTTCTGAGCTGTCAGCACAGAGCCTGACACAGTGCTCGAACTCGAGAACTGTGAGACCATGACCTGAGCTGACGTTGGACACTTAACCGACTGAGTCACCTATATTTCCCTGAATTGTATTTTAAATGGATGAATTGTATGGTGTGTTAACTGAATCTTCAAAAAGTTCTCTTAAAAAGAAGGAAAAGAAACTGATTTTCATTCCTTTCAAGTTTCAAATATGTCTCCATCCCAGAAATCACTAGAATTAGGTAACAGCTATATCCCAAACCTCAATCAATACAAAGGAAGCTGGTAAACCACCAAGTGTCACCCCTGGGGGGTGCAGAGATCCTTGAAGGAAAGGATTAGAGGAGTCTGGCCACAAGCAGAGTGAGTGCAGACTCCCTCCAGCCAGCAGCAAGAACATGACTGCACACCTTTAATTTAATGCCTTTATCTTCCCAAAGATGAAGCATGTTCAGCTTGAAGTCTCTCCTGGCCAGAGGGCAGCTGTTTTAAAGCTGGAAAAAATCAAGACAGAGTGATTTTTATATTTTGATTCTCAAAGTGTCTAAACATGTGAGCAAATCCATGAAAGAGCAGGTAAACCATGAATGAATGAGATGATACCGTTACTACAGTTCACCCAGAGCAAGTAACTGAAGTTGGCATTAGAAACTTGCTCAGGGGTGCCTGGATGGCTCAGTCAGCAGAGCGTGAGACTCCTCATCTCGGGGTCGTGAGTTCAAGCTTCACACTGGGTATAGAGATGACTTAAAAATAAAATCTTTAAAAAAAAAAAAAAAAACTTGCCCAGAAGAGGGGTGGAAATGTAAACTTAAAAAAGTATGACTTAAAATTAGTATTGCTGAATTTAAAGATTAGAGTATGTTTGCTGAGTGCTGTACTCAGGGACTCATAAGGTGGAGCATAAATCAACATTAAAGGTGAATACAGATGTTTAAGGGCAACAATAAAATGTGGTGATAGGGAAGAAGCAGTATCTGCCCCAGTGTTCACATAAAAGGTAACTTTCCAACTACCCTATGACACAGCAATTACACTACTCGGTATATATCCAAAGGATACAAAAATGCAGATTTGAAGGGGCATATGCACCCCAATGTTTATAGTGGTACTGCCAATAATAGCCAAATTATGGAAAGAGCCCAAGTGTCCATAGACTGATGAATGGATTAAGAAGATGTGGTGTGTGTATATATGTGTGTGTGTGTGTGTGTGTATATGTGTGTGTATATACACACACACACACATATATATACACATATATATACACACACACACATACACATATACATACAATGGAATACAACTCAGCAATAAAAAAGAATGAAATCTTGCCATTTGCAACAATGTGCATGGAACTAAAGGGTATTATGCTAAGCGAAATAAGTCAGAGAAAAACAGATATGATTTCACTCATATGTGGTATTTAAGAAACACAACAGATGAACACAGGGGAAGGGAAGGAAAAATAAGATAAAAACAGAGAGGAAGGCAAACCATAAGAGACTTTTAAATAGAACAAACTGAGGGTTGCTGGAGGGTTGGTAGGTGGGCGGATGGATTAAATAGGTAATGGGCATTAAGAAGGGTACTTTTTGGGAGGAGCACTGAGTGTCATATGTAAGAGATGAATCACCGGGTTCTACTCCTGCAGCCAAGACTAGACTGTATGTTAACCAACTTGAATTAAAAAAAAAAGGTAACTTCCCATGTCACATGTATGAAAGAGAATTTTCTTCAAATAATCCACACTAGATCTATTTCTACTAGTTTACGAGTCGTAAGTAAACATATCATTGGCAACACCTATTTCATGGCTTAAGGAGCACTTTGTATTTTATGGCCACTAAAAGTCAGTGCCACAAAGGCTTCTGGAAACCTTAGCACCCCTACCCAAGCCCCATTAAAATTTTTTTTTAACATTTATTCATTTTTTTTTGAAAGTGAGAGAGGCAGAGCATAAGTGGGGGAGGGGCAGAGAGAGTGGGAGACACAGAATCTGAAGCAGGCTCCAGGATCCGAGCTGTCAGCACAGGGCCCGACACAGGGCTCGAACTCACAGACTGTGAGATCATGACCTGAGCCGAAGTTGGACGCTCAACCAACTGAGCCACCCAGGCGCCCCTCCAAGCCCCATTTTAAAAATGAGGAAACCAAGGTGCAAGAGAGAGGACCCAACTTGTCTGATGACACAGAGTTTACCTGACATCTTATCCAGGGCCTTTCTCGGCAGGCAAGAGGGAAGAACTCTCCTCCCTCCGCGGGCAATGGGCTCAGAATTAGACTGTTTTCAAAGAAAGCTGCTTTTTTAAGGTAAAGTGGCTGCTATGGGCAGATTCACATGTTGAAGCCCTAACCCTCAGTATGATGGTGTTTAGAGATGTGGCTTTAGGGATTAGTGCCCTTATAAGAGACAGGAGAGGGCCTGCTTCCTCTCCCTGGTCCCCAGCATCTGAGGATGCAAAGAGACGGCCATCTGGAAATCAGGAAGCAAGGCTTCATGAGACACCAGATCTTCTGGCACCTTGACCTTCCTGGACCCCCGAACGGGGGAACAAGTGTGTGTTGTCTCTGCTACCCAGTCTACAGTAATTTGGTATAGCAGCCTGAACTAAGCAGAAATTAAAGCTGAACAACATAAATACGTTTTTCATGTAATCCTAAAGAAAAGCCAAGGCTTGCTGTTTTCTTTTTTCCAAGGTGAAAAATACATGATGATTTTAGTTGTTCCCACTGGCACCAGAACAAAATAGGCTATTTAAAATGAGAACATTCTCAGGGATGTTCAACTCAGCCCCAAAGAGTTTTTCACAAAGTGGCCTGGGTCCTGACCCCACTGGCCTTCTAGTCATCCAAGGAGGCATAGATCCGTTGTAACCCACTTTTCCTCCCAAACCAGTCACCTCATGCAGGTAGTAGCGATACTACAGCGATCATTATTCCAGGTGTGCACCCGCCGCCGGTTGTAAGTCTTTTTCTCTGTTTCCCACACTTTCCCAACAAAGGGAGCGGGATGGTTTTACCTTTGCTGACGTTCATCAGCTCTTTCACCTGCAGGATGACAGGGGTCAGGGTCCCCGTCTGGTTCATGGAGGCGATGTAGTTCTCCAGCTCCCCTTCAAACACATCCAGCTCGTCTCTCACATACATGAACATGCAGAACTCAATGACAATGAACTGGTGCAAAGAGCAAACATTTCAAAGTCTCACCTGAGTCCAGCCTACTATGTAAATAACATATGGACCTCTCTTTGGTTTTGAGGTCAAACTCTTTGAAGTTCAAAACGCATATGAAATAGATTCTGACCACTGGCTATACCAAGATGAGTGGGATTGTGACTTCTCTGAAGACATCTTTGGAGCCACCCCAAACTCTTTTCTGCACCCCATAGCATATAAGACTAAGTCCTACAATGGCTCAAGTCAGTCCTCAAACATTAATTACCTCAAAGTGAAATGAATGTCTAACTTTGAATAAGAAGTGACCTTGGGGACAATTCCAGCCATATCTCTCCCCACTCTTCTACTTGCATCTTGGCGGTAACCACGTTGGAGAAAGTACTGTTTGCTGTATACACGCCACACTTTCTCTCTCCCATAATCCTGTCATCATGCCTTTATACCATCTACCACCATGCCAAAGCTTCTACAGTTCCTACTGCCATTTTACTTCATCAACCAAATTTTGTTTGTCTTTGTGCAGCTCAAATGCCACCATCTTCAGGCAGCTTCTCAATCTCGAATAATGCCCTAAACTTTCAGAGCACTTTCACCTCATCTTTGTCTCTCTTTACATGGCACATACTTCATGCCACGTCATATCCCCTTCTCTTAGACCATGGGTCTCTCCCAGGCCAAGACTCTGCTGAATCAGCTCTCTTCTCTCTTCCAGGTCTTAGCATGGTGCTTGGCATACAGTAGATAACCACTAAAGACTAAAGGAACACAATGATTCCAAGTCAATTACTCACGTTGCAGAGAACTCCACTTGTCAGTTAAAATCCATTCTCCCCTTCTTTGGGCACAAAACTGGACTACATTTCCCAGCCTCCCTTGAGGGATGTGGCCATGTGACGAGGTTCTTGCCCATGGAAGATGAGTGGAAGGAATGTGTGCTATTCTACAAGGGCACTTTGAAAACCTCCCACTTGCATTTCTCCATGCACCTTCCCCTTCTGCTGACTGGATGCAGAGGGTGAAGGTTCTCAGGATAATGAAGCACATGATGGAAGAATCTCAGTTACAGAGTAACACATGGAGGACTGTTGCCCCCCAAACCTGAACACCTACTCAACATTGTTACATAGGCAAACGTATTTATAGTGTTAAGTTACTAAAATTTAGGGGTTTATGTCGTACTCCAGCATTACCTAACTCATACATTCATTTAAAACTTAATCACAGGAGGGGCGCCTGGGTGGCTCAGTCAGTTAAGTGTCTGACTTCGGCTCAGGTCATGATCTTAAGGTTTGTGGGTTCAAGCTCCACATCAGGCCCTGTGCTGACAGCTCAGAACCTGGAGCCTGCTTCGGATTCTGTGTCTCCTTCTCTCTCTGCCCCTCCCCTGTTCATGCTCTGTCTCTCTCTCTCTCTCAAAAATAAACAAACATTAAAAACTTTTTTTAACTTAATCACAGGATTAATTTATATAGGTATCATCCAGAAGACAATATGGTCTTCCACTTCTATCTCTCCATTTTGACTCTCCTTTTGACTCAGACGTTTTACCTCAGATAACTTTGACCACGTGAAATGTTTGCCTCTGTGCTTAATAAAATATGAAAGTCAGAATTATGGCAACATTAAAAATTTCTTTGTTGAGAAAGCAAACTTAAATAACGCACCTATACCAAAAAACATGATGATCACCCAAAGTCCGTAGTTTACGTTAGGGTTCGCTCTTGGTGTTGCACATTCTGTGGGTTTGGACAAATGTCTAATGACATGTATCTACCATATAGTATCATACAAAGTCTTTTCACTGTTCTGAAATCCTCTGTATTCTGCCTATTCATCCCTCCCTCTCCCCAATCCTTGGCAACCACTGATCTTTTATTGTCTACATAATTTTGCCTTTCAAAATGTCACACAGTTGGAATCATATAACATGTGATCTTTTCAAATAGGATTCTTTCACTTATGAATATATATCTAAGTTTCTTCCAGGTCTTTTCATGGCTTGGTAGTTCATTTCATTTTAGTGCTGAATTGTAGCCCATTGTCTGGATGTACTGAAGATTATTTATCCATTCACCTACTGAAGGGCTCTTGGTCACTTCTATATTTTGACAATTATGTGTAAAGCTGCTATAAACATCCATGTGCACGTTTTTGTGTGCACATAAGTTTTCAGTGCATGTGGGTAAATACCAAGCAGGGTGACTGCTGGATCATATGGTAAGAGTATCATTTGTATTCCCACCAGCAGTGAATGAGAGTTCCTGCCAGTTCACACCCTTGTCAGCATTTGGTATTGTCAGCATTCTGAATTTTGGCCATTCTAATATTTTAACGTACAGTAGTTGTTTTGATCGTTGTTTTAATGTGCATTTTCCTGATGACATATACTATAGAGCATGTTTTCATTTGCTTATTTGCCATTTGTATATCTTCTCTGTGAGATGCCTATTAAGGTCTTCGGTTCACTTTTAAATCGGATTATTTGTTTTCTCATTGTTGAATTTTAAGAGTTCTTTGTATACTTTGAGTAACAGTCTGTTTCAGATGTGTCTTTTGCAAATATTTTCTCCTAGTGTGTGGCTTGTCTTTTCACTCTCTTGACAGAGTCTTTTGCAGATTAAAACGTTTTAATTTTAATGAAGTCCAGCTTATCAATCTTTCCTTCATGGTTTGTGTCTTTGGTATCATATCTAAAAAAATTTTCACCACTTAACTATAGAAAACCAACTAGTGGTTATCAGAGGGGAAGTGGGTAGGGGGATGGGTGAAACAGATGAAGGAGATTAAGAGTACACTTTTCATGATGAGCACTGAGTAATGTATAGAATTGTTCAATCACTATACTGTATACTTGAAATAATATAACACTATGTTGCCCACACTGAAATTAAAATAAATATATATACATACCTACATACAAACATACATTCATGCATAAATTCGCTACCAGTCTCAAATAATTGGTAATGCCAAATAATAACAATAACTAATTTAATTAAAAAAATAAAAAGTCATCACCAAACCCAAGTTCATCTAAATTTTCTCTGATTTCACCTTCTAGAATTTCATAGTTTTGCATTTGACATTTAGGTCTGTGATTCATTTTAAGTTAATATTTAGGAAGGTCTGTGTCTAGACTCATTTTTTTTTTGCATGTGGATGTCCAGTTGTTCCAGCACCATTTGTTAAAAAGAAAATATTTGCTCCATTGTATTGCCTTTGCCCCTCTGTCAAAGATAAGCTGACTCTATTTATGTTGGTCTATTTCTTAGCTCTCTATCCCGTCCATTGATTCACTTGTCTATATTGGCAACATCACACCATCATGATTAGGGTAGCTTTGTAGTAAGTTGAAATCGAGTAGTGTCAGTCCTCCAACATTCTTCTTCTTTTCATTTAATATATTGTTGGCTATTATGAGTCTTTTGCTCTCCCTATAAACTCTAGAACCAGTTTGTCAGTATCCACAAAATAACCCCCTAGTTTTGATTGAGATGCACTGAATTCCAATATAGATCAATCCCAATATATGTAGATCAAGTTGGGAAGTACTGATATCTTGACAATACTGAATCTTTCCATCCACACATATGGAATATCTCTCCATGTATTTAGTTCTTCTTTGATTTCTTTTAACACAGGTTTGTAGTTTTCCTCATATAGATCTTTGTGCATATTTTATTAGATTTACATTTAAGTATTCCTTTTGGGGGGTTGCTATTGTAAATGATAGTTTCTTTAATTTCAAATTCCTCTTGTTCAATGCTGATACATAGAAAAGCAATTGACTTTTGTAGGTTAACCTTGTACCTTGCAACCTTGCTATAACTGCTTATTAGTTCCAGGAGTTGGGTTATTTTCAAGATTTTATTTTTAAGTAATCTCTGCACCCAACATGGGGCTCGAACTTAAAACTTTGAGATTAAGAGTCACACACGCTATCAACTGAACCAGCCAGACGCCCCTTCAGGAGTTTTCTGCTGATTCTTTTGGATTTTCTACATACGCAATCATGTCATCTGTGAACAAAGACATTTTTACTTCTTCTTTCCCTATCAGTATACCTTTTATTTGCTTTTCTTGTCTTATTACCTAGCTAGGATTTCCTAAGTAAATGCTGAGTGATGAGGGGAAACAGTCTTGCCTTTTTCCTGAGTTTAGTAGGAAAGTTTCTAATTTCTCACCATAAAGTATGATGCTAGCTGTAGATTTTTTTGTTCATATTTTTTATCAGATTGAGAAAGTTCCCCTGTATGCCTAGGTTATTGAAAAAAATTATCATGAACTGGTGTTGAATTTTGTTGAATGTTTTTCCTGCATCTCTTGATACGATCATGGGATTTTTCTTCTTTCGGCTGTTGATGTGACTGATTACGTTAATTGCTTTTTTAATATTGTACCAGGTTTGCATACCTGAGATAAATCCAACTCAGTTGTGGTGTATAATTCTTTTTATACATTGCTGGATTTGATTTGCTCCATTCCATTGTAATTCTTTAGACCCACCTGTCTCCAATTTCAGGGACAATGGTTTGTGCCATGACTTCTCTTATGGATCTAAGAACTGTTGAGTTTCAGTTTGTTCAGATTTTTACTTGTTAGGATGGACTGGCATCTTGCAAGCTCTTTACACGGAACTGACAACCAGAAGTCTCCATAAATAATTCAATTATATTTATTAGTCATTCACCATGTGGGTAAAAGTGTCCTTGGAGTAAAAATGGTGGTCAAAAAAATGTACTTCTTTTATTTACAGACTCAATTTTGACCCAGCTTTTAAAGAATAAGCCCTGCCCTAACCCCATCCCACTTATAAAATAGGAAAGGGTTTGCTTGGATCTACTTACAAGGTACAGGCATATGAAAGCCAACACAGTGGTTCCAATCATTCTGCTTGGGAACTGAAAGCAGGGGTCCCACTCATACACCCTGGTTTGGAACCAGGACTTTTTAGTCTCCCTGTGAATGAATAAATAACAGAAAAGAGAGGCTGTGGTTGGTAAACAAATGCCCAATTCTTCTGAAAATAACCTCTGCTTCATCTTAGAATTTAGTGAAGAAAAAGAACATCCTGGTAGATTCCAGTTTTCATTCTCCCCTTATTCTTAAGAACAGAGACTCAGTTTTATTCAGTACAGCAATTCACCAAACTAAAGGGCTATGGTTCCTGATCTCTCTTACAGCTACAGTGACTAAGATTAAGCACAGGCCAATCAGATGTCACCAGATGTGGCAGTTTGGGGGAGGGTGCTGAGGTATAATTCACGCAGCTGGGAGGGACCCCGTTGCCCTCTTTCTTTTCTCCTGCCTGCTGTCTGAAACGCAGACATGGTGGCTGATCCAAGCTGGAGCCCACCCCAGCATCCGTCTTGGACCGTGGACAGCCTTCATGATGACAGTTACTAAGAGCTGGAGCAGAAAGACAGATGACCAGTAAGTTGCCGTGGTGGGCAGTTCAGGGTCAGTATGAACTACCTGCCTTCAGAATTCTTTTATATGGGAAAGAAATAAATCTCCCTCTTGTGTGTCCCACTGTTATTTTGCATTTTCTGCTACATGTAACTCAACGTACTTCTAACCAAAGTACTAGCTTTGCCACTGCATGACCCTGGATTAGACACATCCCATTTGTGGGGCTTATCCCCTTGTACACAGTGGCAGTGGCAGGGATAGGGGTGATCACTGCTTTTGCTTGGCCATGAGCTATGTCCCCTGGTATTGGTAACAGCCCCTGCACTGTTTCTCTGGGAACCTGCTCCCTCCCCTCAGTCCTACCGCTTAAGTGAGGCTGAACAACTTCCTAGTTCCAAAGATGAACATATGACAGGCTTAACGATCCATTTACTCTAATCACCTAGCCACAGTAATTGGTTCTGGGAACGCATGTGGTCTGATGTGACTCAATGAAACCCACTCATAGGAGTTTGGTTTGAATTATTAGAAAGTTTCTCTTTCCTGTGATCTTAAGCCAGGAGGGTACAAGCTTAGAGATTCTGAGGGCCACCACGGGGAGGAAACCCACCTAACTACGGGTCTAACACAGATCAAAGCAGAGCTAAGAGAAAATGAGGAAACCAGGAAGCCCTGGTTCTGATATCAGTGAAGCCACTGGATCCGTCTGCATCGGAACCGACCACTTCTAGAGTTTTTAATTATGAAAGGCCACACGTTTGCTTTTTCTCTTTAATCTAGTTTGAGCTGAGTTTCTGTCATCAGCAAACAAGAGTCCTGACTAATGTGCCCATCCAGTCATCTCAGGGTCTCCCGCACTGTCAGGGCTCATCAACACTGGCACAAATACCTGGGTGGGGGGGGGGGAGGGAGG
>NW_024412401.1:23289553-23314621 GCF_014898765.1 Herpailurus yagouaroundi | reverse complement strand
TCCGCCTGGTGAACTTCCAGGAAAGGCTTTTCTTCCTGTGAGAAAACAGAGGTGTATGCTGGGGCTCACAGATCCTTGTTAGGGTTTCGGTCCCTTTGACGGGTTATTGTCACAGAGGGCAGGAATCTGGGTAAAGCTGCTCTTTTAGATTGAGCACAGTGGTTAAGAGAGAGCCTCGACAACCAAACTCTCTGGCTCCAGGTCTGGCTCCGCTCCAGGCTGGCGACATGACCTCGGGCGACACAACTCACCTTTCTCGGTCCATGTCTCTTTATGCAGAATGGGAGAAGTAAAAATAGCACCTGCCTCACACGGCTGCTGTAAAGACTAGACCTGCCAGTGCACACACGGTGCTCATACTCAGTACTCACCATCTGCAGCTCCCAGCCCAGGTGGACCCTCAGCGACTTGACAAACATGTGAAGGAAGCGGCCCAGCAGGAAGGCCAGGCACAGCAGTGAGGGCCAGTAGAACATGACAGTCTCGTACTTCCCCAAAAACTGCAACAGAAGCAGAGCATGGAGCCCGGGCTCTAGGCGGGGCAGGGCCAGACTGCCCGGGAAGCTGTAGGACAGGAATCTGCCTGCCGGGCCCCGCTCTCACCAAGCCCACCTTCCCAGGGCTTGGCGGTCAGTGATCGATGTTCTGCTTCCCCAGCCCCACACCCTCCCTGAGCAGTGGGCCTAGAGTCCAGCAGCCCTGGGTGTGAATCCCAGCACCCCCATTCTTTAAAAATTTATTTATTGTTTAATTTACATCCAAGTTAGCATATGGTGCAAGAATGATTTCAGGAGTAGATTCCTTAATGCCCCTTACCATTTAGACGGTCACCCCGCCCACAACCCCTCTAGCAATCCATTTTGTTTTATAAGAAGGGCTTTCACAGCTTTTTCTGATTAGTTATTAAATGATGCTTTTGGAAAATATATACGACAGAGAGAAGGAGAGAAAGAGGGGTGAGGAGGGGAGACAGAGCAGAGGGTTGCAGATGAGAGAGAGGGAGAGACATGCGGAGAGAAGGAGAAACAGAGAGGAAGGAAGGAAGGAAGGAAGGAAGGAAGGAAGGGAGGAAGGAAGGAAGGGAGGAAGGAAGGGGGAAGGGGGGTCCCATAACTGCTATCATGTTGGCAGCAACACAAGTTCCTGGGAATACGGGTCTCTCAAAATGGTGCTCATAGTTTTTCTATGATTTTAGTTCCATTTTAATGAAAAAAAAAAAAGTGGGTTTTTTCACTGTTTTAAGACAAACAATATTGTAACTTATTTTTCACAATTTACTAGTTGGTTTCATGTTTTTTATGTTTCCAGAGCACTTGCCCCCATGGGGAGTAGGGTTTTGATGTTGTGATGTTTGGGTGTGGGACACAGACATGCTGAGATGTGGGGGCTCATATCTCCCCTTCATCTTCCTCTCCAATATATGTTCACCACTTAAACATCAGATATCGCCACTGCCAATATTCCAGTGTCTTTCCTCTGCATCTACCCTTACATCTCTATCTGTTATAAATTGATATTATACCAAATACATAGGTCTGTCTAGATCGTAATCATCTCCCCATGTGGTTATGAATTATTCGCAAACATCACTTTTAATGCTGCATAACAGTACACTATTTAGATGAATCAACTTTAGAGTCTCTCCTAATATTAGGACATTTTAGCCTGTTCAACATCTCATTTTTATATCTAATGTTTCCATGAACATTCTTCATTTGAGAACATGAAGTGAAATCTTTATTATTACCTTAGTCTGGGTTCCAGTTCCATGATTTTTAACTAGTAAGTCCCGTTAGCCCCTGAGTCTCACTTTCTTACCAGTGAACTGTGGAGGTACTAACACCCTTCAAAGTGCCTTGAAGCACCTTGAACTATGCAGTAGTTAATTTGGGGGACTGAGCCTAGAACACCCAGCACACTGCGGTTCTTAACATTAGTGATTCTGAGCACAGAAGTGAGGCCCTGCCCTCTCTTTCAATTAACCATGAATGTTCTGAAGTTCAAAAGAACCCCAGGAAGATTGGAAGCTCTCCAAGACACCAAAGAAAATGCCTGTGATCTGGAATTTCAGGCACTGTGAGCAGAGTGAAGGAGGGCATCTTTTTGGGGAGAGGTATGCCAGAATGTTCTTAATCCCAGACCAGAGATGCAGAGAGAAGTCCCAGCCCCCAAGTTCATTTTCCAGTCCAGCTCCCCCATTCTCCATCACGCCCTGTAATCCTCCAAGGTTACTCAAGTCTGGGAGAGGTTTTGGCAAGGCTCCTGGCCCAGGTGACCTCCTGGTGTTCCCCCTACCTGCCCAGTAACCCTTATAGATGCAGTGTGACTCAGTCTTTCATCTTTTTCCTTTTTCTGGTGTACAAGGTTAAACGGATGAAATAGTTTCCCCCAATTCTGAGGACAATGCATGATAAAGCTGGAATGTTCATCCAGTCTGAGACTTCCATTTTATAGACAGAGAAACTTAAGCTACATGAAGAAGTGGAAAGAAATGAGCTTTGGAGGGTGTCTGGGTGCCTCAGTTGGTTAAGCATCCAACTTCAGTTAGGTCACGATCTCATGGTTTGTGAGTTCAAGCCCCGTGTCGGGCTCTGTGCTGACAGCTGGCAACCTGGAACCTGCTTCAGATTCTGTGTCTCCCTCTCTCTATGCCCCTCATTAAACATTAAAGAAAACATTAAAGAAAATTAGGGGTGCCTGCATGGCTCAGTCAGCTAGACATGTGACTCTGGATTTCGGCTCAGGTCATGATCTCACAGTTCGTGAGTTCAAGCCCGACATAGCACTCTGCACTGACAGTGTGGAGCCTGCTTGGGATTCTCTCTCTGCCCCTCCCTCCCTCTCTCTCTCTCTGTCTCAAAATAAATGAACAAACTTAAAAAAGTTTAAAAAAAAAAGAAATGAACTTTGTAGTCAACCAGACCTGGTGTCAACTCTCAAATCTGTTATTTCTTAAGAGTTACTTAATAAACTTGGGCCTCAGTTTCCTCACCTGTAGAATAGGTCTGCTGAGAGGTTCCCTACCTCGAGAGGCTGCTGTGAACATCAACTGAGAGAACATCTGTCTGTGAATGAGCATCCTGATGAACATAAGATGCTATACAAATGGAAGCATCATGAATGGCTCCAGCTCTCCTTTCGGTCATACGAAGGAGCTGAAGCCCAGAGAGTGGCAGAGGCTTGTCCAATGTCACGCAGCAAACTGGTCGTGGTGAAGGACTGAATGCTCTAAACATAGTTCAGCAGGGACTCACCTGCCCATGGGGACACTGTATGATGTAAAGGATGGTGACAGCAAACCTGTAGGACAAAAACAAGGCTTGGAGCACTGTGGTCCCTCCCAGCACAGCCCCTGGGAAGAAGCCCAGATCCCATCAGCCTGGAGCTACCTCCTCTTTTCTTCCTCCTTGGGAGGGCTGGTTGCCAGGCCTCTGTGTACACTCCACCCAGACTGAGCACCCTATTTGTGCCGAAGTGCACACACCAAATACACTTAACATGTCCTTGTATAGGACACAATGCTGGAATCCATACAGCGGAGCACAAAGACCCTGAGTGATCTCCTCCTCCCTGCCCTCATGGGACCCCAGAGAGGGAAAGGAATTTGTCCAGAGTCACACCCAGAGCCAGGACCAAGGCTCAGGTCTCCTGACTGGTGTTGATGCTCCTTCTGGTGGGACTGGCCTTGTCTGGAAACACTGCCCTGAGGAATGAGCCTCAAGGCTTTAGTCCCATGAGACACACACTCCTGGCCATAGTCAAGCTTGATTCATCTCCCAAGATGCACAAGCTGCTGACTGATTCCCACCACCCATTCCTCCCCAGGTCAAAGGTTTGTCAGAGGCCGGAAGATGGTATTACCCCAGGTCTAACCCCGGATACCCTCTCTTTTAATTTTATAAAGCAAGCTGTTTACAAACTTAAGAATGGTAGCCATGGTGTGTCAGGTGCTGGTGAGCCCCCTCCAGTGGCCCACACACTGGGCCGGAGGACCCCTGCCTCACACAAAGTGCTGCAGCAGGAGAACCAGCTCAGTAAGGGGGACAGGGGCTAGAAAGCAGAGTGCTCGTGGGAGGACTCAGTCAGCAAGGATTCCTGGGACCGGCTCCATGCTGGTTCTGGGGCCAGTGCTGAGAGCACAGAAATCAACAGGAGGGTCAAGAAGTTCTCCATCTGTGGGGCTGGTGATCCATGAAGGATGAGCATGGATCTGTCAATGGACCAAGTCAGGGAAGATAACCCACAGGGGAGAATAACAACATATAGGCAAAGAGGCCAGAATGCATGATCCACAAGAGTCCATCTTGTTCTCCAGTGTTTTCCCTGGCCCACAGCAGGGATATAACGGCATGTTTGCTGAGTGAATAAGCAGGTGGATGAAGGAACGCAGGAGTCTGGTGTGACTGGAGGTGTGTGCTAGAGACTGTTAGGGATGGACAGACAGGGGAGGCCAGACTGCAGTGGCCCCAAATGCCAAGTTAAGGCACATGCACTTTCTCCTGGGCTCCCAGGGGAGACATGACAGCACAGAGAAGAAGTGTCCAAATGGGTCTCCTACATCCCCCAGTGGGACCGTGGGCAGTTGACAGAAAAATAAGTTTTCTACATCTCCGACTTCTGGAATATTCTAACCGCGAGTGGCCTGTGAAGCAGGAAGAATGCCTGACCTCCTGCAGCCTTACATGCAGTCCCAGGGAGAGGCCACTGTGGGACCTGGGACCAGTCACTCCACCTGCCCATCCTGGGCCTCAGTTCTGGGCAAAGTTGCCCTCCAAGGGGGGCTCTCGGGTCACCTCCAGCCCTTTGTCCAGAGTGCAGCCACGGCAAAGGAGTCACAGGAGGGCAGACACTCAGCGTCCGTCTTACCAGATCAGAGAGTAGCTGAAGCCAAGGATGGAGCTGACCAGCCGGAACTCCGACGAGAGGCAGGCAAAGAAGGGGAAGTGAGACAGGCCGACTTCCGTGCCTCCAACCAGAAGCACAAAGGCTGGGGGAGACAGGGCCAGAGATCCTGTGAGCTCTCTTCTCACAGGCTCGGGGGTGTTGCAACAAAGATACAGGGCTTTACGCCCACTTCCTGTCACAGGTCTCAGGTCCCAAGGAGGTGAGTGGACAAGCCCCAGCTCGGTAAAGAGGAATGGACGAATGTCTTTCATTCTTGCAACAGACCCTTCCTGGGACCTGTTCCACGTCAGACCCTGGCTAACTATTGAGATGAAGAAGATTTGGTCCCTGCCCTTGGCTAGCTCACACTGTGATGTGCAGAGACAGGCCCCATAAGTGGACAAACAGCAATCACTGAGACTAAGGCCACCATAGCAACATGAAGAGTGGTGATGTGTGTGTGTGTGTGTGTGTGTGTGTGTGTGTGTGTGTGTGTACAAAACTTATAACTATCACATACTCTCTAAACAAGGCAGTGATAAGATTCATTCTGCCACTGACTAGCTCTCAGAGGATCTAATAAGATCCAGGAAAACCTACTCATGCAAGAGGATCTTTACAAAGTGCCTGCTTTGAGCTGGGTCTGGGGCCAGGCACTAAGGCTGCAGTTGGAATGAAGAAGTCTCTTGCTTTCTGAGGTGTTTACTGTCCAGTAGAGAAGACAGGGAGGAAGGTGAGTGCTGTGTTAACAGAGGCATATTCAATCTGCTGTGGGGACAAGGAGAGGAAGCCACTGACTTCACCTGGGGTCTGGGTCGGGGAAGGGAAGTGGTGACATACAACAAGGCCAGGAAGTATAAGCAGGAGTTTGTAAGATGGAGAGAAGAAGGGAAGGGAGGGCGTTCCTCACTCAGAGGATGGGAAATGGCTGGTTGGGGCTGGTGAGTATTTACGTGACCGTGAGGGGTGGGAGGCTGGCAGGGAAGGACGACATAGAAGGAAGACTTTCTGTGAGGCTGGAAGCCATGACAGTATCATTTTGTAATCTGCCAGAAGCGCCTCTGCCCTAGAAGCAGACAGAGCAACTAGAATGGCACAACCCACACCTGCAGACAGCATCTACAACAAAGTCAGGTCTCGAGGCCATTTGGTATCAACACCCGAAGTAGGAGGAAGCGGAGGAAGGCCCAAGAACAGAAGAACCCCAAGCTGCCAGGAGATACAAGAGACCAAAGCTGCAATACTGGGACCGAGCCCCCCGTGGAGGCAGACAGGAAGACTCCAAGATGACAAGGACAGGAACACTAGGAGCTGGGAAACAGGGGGTCCAGACAAAAAGCAGAGGGAAGAGGCAGACTCGGAAAGTATGAGGATGTTAGGAGGATACATCTATATAATCACTTCGTGAAAATGAAAGAGAGGAATCTAGAGCCACGAACCAAGAAATGATATTCTGACCCAGCCAGATGCTCAATAGCATCAGTCTTTAGGGAAATGCAAATCAAGACAGTAGTTAGATACTACTTCGCCTGTACTAAGATGGCTATAACTGTTTTCAAAATAGAAAATAGTGTGTGAGGATGTGCAGAAATTAGAACCCTCACACACTGCAGATCAGGGTCCAGAACAGAGTCCAGAAACAGACCCATACTTATGGAGCCAATCGACGCTGACAAGGGTCCAAAGGCAATTTCGTGGGCAAAGGACAAGTTTCTGAAATAAGCAGTGCTGGAAAAAATGGAAAAACAAAGGCAAAAACAACAACAACAAAAAAAAACTTCAATCGATACCTCACACTATATGCAAAAAATTAACTCAAAATGTATCACAGACCTAAAAGCAAAATATCGTAAGACTATAAAACTTCTGGAAAAAACATAGGAGAGAATCTAAGTGATCTTGTATCAGGCAAAGATTTCTTCTATGACACCATAAGCGTGAGCCATAAAATAAAATGAATAAATTAGATTTCATCAAAATTTTAAGGCAACTTTTTAAAAGAAATTGTTGGTAGAATGAAAAAACAAGCTACAGACTAGGAGCAAATGCAATTCTCACGTCTGATAGAGGACTCGTGTACAGATTAAAGAACTATGAAAACTCAGAAGAAAATAAAAAACCTAATTTTTACAAATAAGGAAAGTGATTTGGACATGTCACCAAAGAGCTATAGGGATAGCAAAAAGCACATCAAAATATGATCAGCATTACCAGTCATGAAAATGCAAATTAAAACCACGATAAGACATCACCACATACCTCTTAAAATGGCTAAGATTAAAAAGACTTTGTCTACCCATTTGGTATTTAGATTCTACATATGGGTGAAATGATATGGTGTTTGTTTTCCTCTGACCTATTTCGCTTAGCATAATAAATACCCTCTAGATCCATCCATGTTGTTGCAAATGGCAAGATTTCATTCTTTTTATGGCTGAGTAATATTCCATTGTGTGTGTGTGTGTGTGTGTGTGTGTGTGTGTGTGTGTATAACATCTTCTTTATCCATTCCTCTATCAATGAACACTTAGGTTGCTTATATTTTTGGCTACTGTAAATAATATTGCAATAAACATAGAGTGCTTACATTTTTTCAAATTAGTGTTTAGATTTTTTGTTTTATTTTAGAGAGAGAAAATGTGAGCAGGGAAGAGGGGCTGAGGGGGGTGAGAGATACTCTCAAGCAGGCTCCACACTCCATGCAGAGCCTGATGCAGGGCTTGATATCACAACTCTGGGATCACAACCTGGGCCAAAATCAAGAGTCAATGCTCAACTCACCAACCCAGGCGCCCCAACGTTTTCATTTTCTTTGGGTAAATACCTAGTAATGGGATTACTGGGTCATATGGTAGTTCTATTTTAATTTTTTAGGAACCTCTATACTGTTTTCCACAGTAGCTATACCAGTTTGCATTCCTATCAACAGTGAATGAGAGTCCTTTTTTCTCTACATCCTCACCAACATGTATTATTTCTTCAACAAACAGCATCAGACCTATATTTACAGAGAACAAACTGATGGCTGCCAGAGGGGGGTGGGGTGGAGGGATGGACAAAATGGGTAAAAGGGACTTCCAGGCTGTCAGTATGGGAATAAATAAGTCATAGGAACAAAAAGGCACAGCATAGGGAATATAGTCAGTGATATTATAATAGTGTTGTACAGTGACAAATTACACCTCCACATTTGCGGTGAGCAGAGCATAACAGAGATGTTGAATCACTGTCTTGAACACCTCAAGCTAATTTAACATTGCATGTTAACTCTACTCAAATTAAAAAAAATGTTAGAGAAACCGACAGCAACAAAAATGTAAGTAAAAAATAAAAGGACTGACCACGTGTTGCTAAGGAGAGAGAAAAACGGGAAGTCTCACATAAGTGATGGTGGTAATAGAACCATTACTTTGGAAAACAGTTTGACAATTTCTTCAAAAAGTATGATCTAGGGGGCGCCTGGGTGGCTTAGTCGGTTAAGCGTACAACTTCCGCTCAGGTCGTGATCTCACAGTTCTGAGTCCGAGCCCCGCATCAGGCTCTGTGCTGACAGCTCAGAGCCTGGAGCCTGCTTTGGGTTCTGTGTCTCCCTCTCTCTGTGCCCTTCCCCTGCTCGTGGTCTGTCTCTGTCTCTCTTTCAAAATATAAATAAACATTAAAAAAAATTTTTTTAAGTATGATCTACTACATGATGTGTACAATCCAGCCATTCCACTCATAGGCACTTACCCAGGAAAAATGGAAGCACAGCTACACACAAAGATTTGTACACAAATGTTCATAGCAGCTTTATTTGCAGTAGCCAAAATCTGCAAATAAATCAAATGTCCATCAAGAGATGAATGCGTACACAAATTCTGATTTCTCCATATAGTGGAGTGCCATGCAGAAGCAAAAAAGAATGAATTTCTGGCACACGTTAAATGTGTATGAATCTCAAAATAACTACGCTGTGTGAAAGAAGGTCACACCCGTACACACACACACACACATACACACACACAAGTACATTCTGTATGATCCCATTTATATAAAGTTCTGGAAAAAGATCAGTGATGAGGGTAGTAAGGGTAGTGGGAAGGAGAGATTACAAAAGGGGACAAGGAGACTTAAGGGGCTCCTTATCTTGATTGTGGTAATGATTTCATGGATATAAACATTTGTCAAAATTTATCAAATTGTATACATTAAAGAGGTATGTGGTGGTATATCATTTCAGATTTAATTTGCATTTCCCTAAAGACTAATGAGGCATTGGTAGGTATTTGATTATATAGCTCTGGAGGCCCTGAGAGAGAGCCGGGCTGGACTCATTTGGAGTCATTGTATTAGGATGGCTGAATCTGTAAATTAGAGTTGATCCTTCAGGGAGAACATGAGTCATGGGGAAGGACGAGACCTCAGGCCAAGGGACAAAGAAGTAAGCATTGTTCTGCGAGGAGGAATCCTAGGGCTTGTTGATATCAAGAAGGCAGCAATGGCTAAGACTTAGGAGAGATTTTTGGGGTAGGTGATGGTGAACCTACTTTCTGAGCCTTTGTTCTAAAGTCTAAAGGAGCTCTGAATCTCACTGGGGGAAAGCCCCATAAATAAGCTTTGAGACCTGGTGGGCTAGGCATTTTCCTGGGGCAAGTAACAGGTGGGGAACACTGACTGCTCACAAAGTTTATTTCCTGATCCCAGGGAACCCCGGCCAGGCAGTCTCTGAGAGCAAGACTTGCCATGACAAAATTCCCAGCAGGTATGAGGCAGCCCTTACCTTGTGCCCACTGAGGGATATGTAAGGGCTGGTACCCTTCTGAGAACAAGAACATGACTTTATTGGCTGTGGCCCCAAAGGCGATTCCATAAGACCATCGGTTACTAAAGGTGCCCACAAAGTCCAGAGGTCTGTGAACAAGAGAAACAGCTTGTGAGGCCAGAGAGTGGCTCATTCCCACCAATAGCCTCCAAAATAGCAACCCCACCCTGAGGCGGGATTATCGGGTAGCAAATTGTTCGTTTCAGCTGACATTGTCTGAGGCCCTCGGTGCCAATTCTAGGTGTAGGCATGGATTCAGGGTACTGAGGTGAGGAAGACAAAAAATCTTTGCCCTTGAGGAGCCTTAGGGGAAAGGGTGTGGGGAGGGGGACACAAGCAAGGACACCAATAGCCATGACAACAAAAAAAATGGGATGGGTTTCATTTATGAGAGACACAAGCAGTATGTCTTGAGAGATCAAAATGAGGAGTATGTCCTAGACAGGCTTGGGGAGCCTGCCCCATACCCGGCCCCTGTGAGAGTTCCAATATCCCTGGGAAGGTCTGGGACTCATTGGCTGTGCTGGTTCCACGCAAGCGTCCCTTCCTGGCCACAGCTGATTGGACCAGGGGTGACCACCTGACTTTGGATGAGCCAATCAGACGCCCGGTCTCATATAAGGGTTTCACACCCTGAGGACATGAGCCAGTTAGCTGTTAAAATTCTGTTCTGGAAAATCATGGCAAGTTGGAATCAGAGTCAGCGCTAGAGGCAAGTGGAGATTTTAGGGAAGCAGAAATCCTAAGTCATATTATAAAGTCAGACAGCAGAGAGGACAATAGTAAAGTGGTGCTGAGGGGCTCCTGTGACACAAGGAGGCACAAATAAAATCAGTCTCCCAGAGATGCCCATCTCAAAGTTCCAGTTACCATGAGGCCGGCCTTGCCAGTTTCTGTGAAATCTCTGTAACTTTACAAAAATCCTTTCTTTTCCTTTTACATAAACAAACTTTACAGGATAGCTGTTTCTTCTTCTGACCAAAATACTTTGTCTACATCAAAGTAAGCAATCCCATTTGGAAAGAAGAGAATACTTTCCCATTGAAATGCCATCTGATGTGGCTTTGATGAAAACTCAGGATGGCACTGGGGAGCTACACGTGGAGGTAGGGATCTGGAGGCAGGATCTGGATCTCACCTCATACCCCCTTAGTCTTGCTCATCTTCACTTTCAAGGCTCAGCTCAAGGAGCACCTCTTCCAGGAAGTCCCCGCCCCTGCCATTACTCTGACCACTTCCAGCAGGCCCACCTAGCTCCTGCCTTGCTGTGTCCCCCAAGCACTAAGTGGGCATGTCCGTGTTTTAGCATGCCCCTCTGCATTGTTGCTTGTCTAGGAAACTACAAGCTTCAAGGGGTGGGGACCTAGCACAGAGCCTTGAAAAGAGTAGGTGCTCACTGCATGTTCATGGACACCCATTTTGTTGAAGTGACCTGCATTCAATCAGTCCTCCCTGTAGTGCCTCAGAAATAAGTGAGACCGTTTACGTATCTTTAAACAGATGGCAAGCCCTGCTCTGCTCATGTCGCAGAGACACCATGGGCAGCAAATGAAGGGCTGCTTGACAAACGGTGGTATGCCACACACATGTGAGGGGCTTTTAATGAGTGAGGGGGGTGGGCTGGAACTACTCAGAAAAGCAGGGGTTTTGATGGGAAGGTGGCCAGGGAGCAAGCGAGTGGTGCCATTGTCAACTGAATTCAAAGCAGTTTGACATGACCCATACAGAACTCCCACTTCTTAAGAAGCTCTGCACCAGGCCCTGAAAGTCAAATGCCCAGGGCAGAGTCTGCCTCTGTGTCCCAACCAGTGTGGCTCAGACCTGGCAGTTTGGGAGAGGCTGACCCCTCCAACAGGTGATATCCAGGATGAGTCTGCTACTCAGAACTGGTACAGGCCGTCCCTGGACATTGCAGGTGGATTTGTCACCCTGAAGCCCTAGGTCACCGCTAGCCTTGGTCCTGACACCGTGGTTTCCTCTCCCCTCTCCAGAGCCCAAGGCTGAGACTTGAACAGGTTTACACACATGAGCCTGCTTAGGCTATTGTGCAGGGGAAATTAGAGTAAGTAGGAACCAGACCTCAGTTAAAGCTCTTGTCACCTATTAGCTGTGTGGACTTGGGCACGTCACTCAACCTCTCTGGGCCTGAGTTTGTTCATCCATTACATGAGGATAACAACCTCCAGCATTCTACGCTGGCAAGAGTGTTCATCCAAGTAATGCAGGCAAAGCAAATGGTCCAGTGCCTGGGTCACAGTCACCATGTGATAACTGCTATATGCATTATGATCATGATTATCATCAATCATTGAAAGTGAGGGGGCAGAGATATGAGCAATTAGAGCTTAAGAAAAAATGTGAGAAGGGGTGCAGAGACTCAGAATGGCAGAGCCAGAAACCAGCCCTGAAGGCACCTGGTCCAGCGGGACCTCCCGGTGCCATGCCAGCATGAACGTTTGCTGCTGCCAGTGGCCGACCGAGAAGTCTCTTCCTCCTGCTTCCTAAGGCAGCCATAGTGCTGACTTTGGGAAGGCCTTTTCCATAGTGAGCTGAACCTCCTTGAGACGTTTTAATCATATTTGGGCAGCCGTGGGTGCTGAGGCTGCAATGGCTTGGATGCCAATTCTGAACCCCCAGAGCTTGGTTGGGGTGAGGCAGGGAGGGGAAGGAGCGGTGGAGATGAGGCAAGGCTGGGGAGGTAATGGGGTGTTATCCTGGCCTTATAATAGGTGTTGGCCCCAAATACAGGGTGCCCCAAGCTGTAGAGATCAGCCTTAGCTCAACTCACATGATGATTCCAAAGCGGTTCCCCAGGAGGTGAGAAGTATCATCTCTCTGCTTACGGTGCTCTCGTCTTTGGAGAAAGGACAAGACCAAAATGATGAAAAGCTACAGGAAGAGAAGATGAGAACGTCAGTGGGCCCTCCCTGAAGGAGGATGTGTGGGTTAGCAGAGGGCTCAGAGTGTCTGTGGCTCCTCAGAGCCCAGAGTCAGGGAGCTAGCTGCACACGCCCTTGAGCTTCCAGAATGCTTTGTACTGAGCTTTCCTCTCTGTTGCCCTGAACAGGTTCAAATTTAGTCTCTCTCACATATTGACTAGAAGAGAGACCCAGCTTCTCCAAGCCTCAGTTTCCTCACCTGTGAAAAGGAGATAACTGTCACACTGCGAATCCTTCTTTCCTTTTTGCTTTTTGAGAATTCAATCATATTCTCAGTCACTTGATGCCCTTTTTCTCTTCCTTTTACTAGAAACTTCCTGAGAACTGTCTACACTTGCTGCCTCTATTTCCTCACCTCTCATTGCTCTTCAACCCCCTAACCTGGCTTCTCCTTCCCATCCATGGAAAGAGCTATGGCCAAAGTCAAAAACTACCATGAATCCACTGGAAACTTCAAGCCCAAATCTGGCTTGATCTCTCAGCCACATTCCAGTGTTGACCACTTCCTCCTCTGAGAAACACCCTGTTCCCTAGGCTTCCATCAACAGTGCTTTTCTGGGTTTTCTCCATTACCTCTCAGTCTCCTCTGCTGGATTATTCTTTATTCCACCACTAAAGTCAGGATTTCCTCATCATTCAGTCCAAGGATCACTCCTCTTATTAGCAGATCCTCTCACCCATGTCCATGCTTTCAATGGCCACCAATGCCCACAAGACTCAGCTTGACTCTTCAGCCCAGACCTTGTCCATGAGCTCCCCAACTATTCATCTAACTATAGAGTTGGCACTTCTTAAATTCAGTATGTCTTAAATGGAACTCACGATTTGCCTCCCTGCCCTGTCTTCATCCACCCCAAACCCAGATCTCTTCTGGTTCTCCTTAACTAGTGAATGACAGACACCGCCATCCTTCTGGCCATGCACGTTAGAAACCCACGTTGTCCTCAACCCCTCCTCTCCCTAACTACTCTATCCAATGCATTAGCTAGTCCTACTGTCTTACTCCCAAACATCTTGAGCTGACCACCACCCATCCAGGATGAGCTAAAATCTGAACCATCTCCTCTCTGGCCCACCTCCACCTTGATCCCCACAATGCAACAAGAGTGATCATTTCAAAACAGAATACTAATCACATAAGCTCCACGCTGGAAAACTCCAGTTACTTCCCACTGCACTTAGAATGCAGATACCACTCCTTCACAAAGAGCCCCAGAGGGCTCCACCTGGCCCAGGCCCACTCACCTCCCAGAAAACTCTACCTCAGCTCTCCACTCCAGCCATGCCAGCCCTCTCGGCTCCTCACACTCTCTGTTCCCCTCCTCCACAGGGCCTTTGCACATGCTCTCCTCTCTGCTTGAAAGGCTCTTGACTACATCTTCCAACAGACCTCAGCTGTCATTGCTTCCTTAGAAGAGCCTTTTTTGAATCCCTAAAAAACCAGTGTCCTTGACTCTTCAGCCGTTAAAAGCCTTCCTCTGCCTGTTTTTTGGTGCATAATATAAGAAAGCAAGTCAAGGAAATTCAGTTGATGTCTCTCTGCTGACCTATTCAGGCCCTTTGGGGAACCTGTGTATGGGAGGGACCCAATTCCCCTCCTCTCTGCTCCTTGCTCTCCTCTGCCTTTACTTACTGATGGGATGAGGGAGTAATGGAGGAAGAGCTCCATGTCCACTGAGCTGACACAGGTGCCATTTAGCTGCCTGGTTCTGAAAAACAGCCAAAAAACACATTCACATCATCAGTCACTGCTGCAGGCATTGACCCATCAGCACTGAGCATCACTGTCAGGAGTTCAGCTTATTCACCACTAAGATCATCTTATCTTGTTTTTTCAAAGAGAGAGAGACAGAGACAGAGAGAGAGGCGAAGGGAGAAGGGGGAGGGCCAGACAGAGAGGGAGAGAGAGAATCCTGACACAGGGCTCGATCTCACAACCCTGGGATCACAACCTGAGCTGAAATCAAGAGTCAGATGCTCAACTGACTGAGCTACCCAGGCACCCCAATCATCTAATCTTTTTATTTGTTATTTTATTTTTTAATTTTTATTTATTTTCGAGAGACAGAGAGAGAGAGGAGACAACAAGTGGGGGAGGGGCAGGGAGAGAGGGAGACACAGAATCCGAAGCAGGCTTCAAAGTTGGACACTCAACTGACTGAGCCACCCAGGCACCAGGAACAAAAAGGCTTCTATTTTATTAAAAGTACTTTGAGGGGCGCCTGGGTGGCGCAGTCGGTTAAGCGTCCGACTTCAGCCAGGTCACGATCTCACGGTCCGTGAGTTCGAGCCCCGCGTCAGGCTCTGGGCTGATGGCTCGGAGCCTGGAGCCTGTTTCCGATTCTGTGTCTCCCTCTCTCTCTGCCCCTCCCCCGTTCATGCTCTGTCTCTGTCTGTCCCATAAATAAATAAAAACGTTGAAAAAAAAAATTAAAAAAAAAAAAATAAATAAAAGTACTTTGATCAATCACATGATCATGCACTATGCAACCAGTATCAGTTTGAGAACATTGACTCAGTGCCTAGTAAACTCTGTTCTTGCTGCTCAGACTCCAATACACCCTGTCTACATGCTCACCGGGACCTGCAGACCTGTGCTGACTCTGTCTCCCACCCCTGCAGCACATCGGCCATCTCCCAGGCCCCATTCCCCTGCCAGCTCCTGCCTTTCCCTCAGAAGTCTCAGGGAAGACCACTCCTCTGGGGAACCCGTGAGCAGGGCACACCCCCACGCCGGAGTTCTTTTAAAACCCCAGTATTCCCCAGTTATGTCTAACCATAGGTCTGAAAGACCCTAGAAGCAGTGGAGAAGGTGCAGGAACTCAGGCCATCAGAAATGTGATAGAACTGTAAAGCTCACACTTCTGCTTTTAGGAAGGTACACTGAGAACATGCATCAGTCTCCCCATCCTATATGAAACCCTCAAAATGATAAAGATGTTATTTTTTATTTTTTTTAAGTTTATTTTGAGAGAGAGAGAGAAAAAACACATGAGTGGGGAGAGGCAGAGAGAGAGGGAGAGAGAGAATCCCAAGCAGGCTCCATACTGCCAGCACAGAGCCTGATGCGGGGCTTGAACCCATGAACCGTGAGATCATGATCTCAGCTGAAATCGATAGTCAGAAGCCCAAATGACTGGGCCACCCAGGTGCCCCAAGATGTTATTTTTTTTTTAAAAAAAGAAAGAAAACAGAGATTTTGAAAGCAAGAAGGGTATCTATTGGGGGCACAGAAACTATGGGAAGACCCCGAATGATGGAGAGCAACTGGGACTAAAACAAAGAGAAAAAGAGTGAGTCAATGAGGCCACAGACTGTGGGGCCACACAACGAAAGGTTCTACACTCACAGTGTAACAGGACAGGGTTGTCAGCAGCCCACGGAATGATGAACTGGGGTCTCACAGAGACCCAACTGTCTTCCCACCCCTGCTGACCAGTCAGAGGCAATGGGTGTTGTCCCCAAGAGTAGTGTATATGTGTCAGAGGTGGGGGGCAGTGCTCTGGATCACAGATGGTCCTGCAAGGGACCAGAAGCTTCAGCTTCCAGACAGCCCCTGAGGCACCCCACCTAGCGGTACCACCTCCATCCCACTGCCCTGACAGCAGTCTTAGGACTAGCCACCCTCCACAAAGCGGGTACCCCAGTGGCCAGCTCAGTCACAAAGATGAGCACACAATCAAGAGCCATCAAACATTTGAGGAAAGATAACACCACAAAAGGGAGTCAAAAATTCAAGAAAGAGGAACTTATCCCTGAGGAGATGAAGTTAATATGGAACCTCTCTGAGGTCATTGCTACAGGAAATCCTGTAGAAGCATAAATCTAGGAGCGCCTGGGTGGCTCAGTTGGTTAAGATGGGACCCTTGATTTCGGCTCAGGTCATGATTCCAATATCATGGGATCGAGCCCTGTATTGGGCTCTGCGTTGAGTGTGGAGCCTGCTTGAGATTCTCTCTCTCTCTCTCTCTCCCCCTTTGCCCCTCTCTCCCACTTGTGCTCTCTCTCTCTCTCTCAAAATTAATTAAAATTAAAAAAAATTTTTAAAAAGAAGCATAAATCTAGGAGGAAATAGAGGGGTGCAAAAAGCAATAGCAGGCAAAAAAAAAAAAAATCCCTGAGCACAGGATTCTAAGTAAATATACATTTAATATATAATATATATATAAGATATATATCTTATATATATATATAAGATATATAATAAATATATATCTTTACACATAGATAACATTCTTAGACACACAAGGACTCAAAAGACCTTCTCTGGAAAAAAACAATGGAGGAAATTCTCAAGAAATAAGAAAGAGGACTCTACAACCGAAGCTGGAGGCATCGCAATCCCAGACTTCAAGATGTATTACAAAGCTGTAATCATCAAGACAGTATGGTACTGGCACAAAAAGAGACACTCAGATCAATGGAACAGAATAGAGATCCCAGAATGGACCCACAAACGTATGGCCAACTAATCTTTAACAAAGCAGGAAAGAATATACAATGGAACAAAGACAGTCTCTTCAGCAAATGGTGCTGGAAAAACTGGACAGCGACATGCATAAGAATGAATCTGAACCACTTTCTTACACCATACACAAAAATAAACTCAAAATGGATGAAAGACCTCAATGTAAGACAGGAAGCCATCAAAATCCTCAAAGAGAAAGCAGGCAAAAAACCTCTTTGACCTCAGCCAAAGCAACTTCTTACTCAACACGTCTCTGGAGGCAAGGGGAAAAAAAAGCAAAAATGAACTACTGGGACCTCATCAAAATAAAAACCTTCTGCACAGCAAAGAAAACAATCAGCAAAACTAAAAGGCAACTGACAGAATGGGAGAAGATATTTGCAAATGACATATAAGATAAAGGGCTAGTATCCAAAAGCTATAAAGAACTTACCAAACTCAACACCCAAAAAAAAATAATCCAGTGAAGAAATGGGCAAAAGACATGAATAGACACTTTTGCAAAGAAGACATTCAGATGGCAAGCCAACACATGAAAAAATGCTCAACATCACTCATCATCAGGGAAATACAGATCAAAACCACAATGAGATACCACCTCACACCTGTCAGAATGGCTAACATTAACAACTCAGGCAACAACAGATGTTGGTGAGGATGAGGAGAAAGAGGATCTCTCTTGCATTGCTGGTGGGAATGCAAACTGGTATAGCCACTCTGGAAAACAGTATGGCAGTTCATCAAAAAACTAAAAATAGAACTACCCTATGACCCAGCAATTGCACTATGAGGTATTTATCCAAGAGATACAGGTGTGCTGTTTCGAAGGGACACATGCACCCCATGTATATTTTTTTATTTTATTTTTTTTTCAACGTTTATTTATTTTTGGGACAGAGAGAGACAGAGCATGAACAGGGGAGGGGCAGAGAGAGAGGGAGACACAGAATCGGAAACAGGCTCCAGGCTCTGAGCCGTCAGCCCAGAACCTGATGCGGGGCTCGAACTCACGGACCGCAAGATCGTGACCTGGCTGAAGTCGGACGCTCAACCGACTGCGCCACCCAGGCGCCCCTGCACCCCATGTTTATAGCAGCACTATCAACAATAGCCAAATTATGGAAAGAGCCCAAATGTCCATCGACAGATGAATGAATAAAGAAGATGTGGTATATATTACTCAGCAATCAAAAAGAATGAAATCTTACCGTTTGCAACTATGTGGATGGAACTGGAGGGTATTATGCTAAATAAAATTAGTCAGTCAGAAAAAGACAAATGTCATACGACCTCACTCATATGAGGAATTTAAGATACAAAACAGATGAACATAAGGGAAGGGAAGCAAATATAATATAAAAACGGGGGGGGGGACAAAACATAAGAGACTCTTAAATATAGAGAACAAACAGAGGGTTGCTAGAGGGGCTGTGGGAGGGGGGGATGGACTAAATGGGTAAGGGGCTTAAGGAATCTACTCCTGAAATCATTGTTGCACCATATGCTAACTAACTTGGATGTAAGTTTAAAAAATTAATTAATTAATTAATTTTTAAAAAAGAAAGAAAGAAAGGAGTCTAGGAAGAAGAAGGATATAAAGGCAACAGCCAACACAGAAATGAGTAAAATATCTTGTTAAATATCTAGGTAAGTAGTTATTGTGAAACAAAATGTGTGAAATGCCAATTTGGAGGTAAAATCCCATGGGGGAAGGGGCGAGCTGAGGCCAGGTGTGGATGCAGAGAGAACAGCAGGATCACATTCTCCTGTTTAGCAGGATGATGGAGAAACCTGTTTTCTCTTTCTGGGCTTTATAAGAAAAATGCAGTTCTAGGTAAGTATGTTAAAAGTACACAGGGAATTGCCGGAGGAATACAAATACATTGTAAAACGTACATTAAAGAGTATCTATGAAAAAAAGAAAATTCAATCGCTCCAACAAACTACAGGAAGAGAAAAAAATAAAATTGAGACTAGAAGAGAAACACCACAAGAACAAAAATTTTCAAAGAATAGTAAGCCACTAACAAAGAAGAGATACAAATGCGTGATAAATTCTTGGGGCGCCTGGGTGGCTCAGTCCGTTAAGCAGCCGACTTCAGCTCAGGTCACGATCTAACGGTCTGTGAGTTTGAGCCCCGCGTCGGGCTCTGGGCTGATGGCTCAGAGCCTGGAGCCTGTTTCAGATTCTGTGTCTCCCTCTCTCTCTGCCCCTCCCCTGTTCATGCTCTGTCTCTCTCTGTCCCAAAAATAAACAAACGTTGAAAAAAATAAATAAATAAATTGAGAATTATTGAAAATACTACCTAGCATTACTGAAGATTAAAACAAGTTAGTATCCATTTCCTGGTAGTAAGAGTATAAACTGGTATAAACATTCTGAGGATTAATTTTGCAACATATACATGAAGAACTTTTCAAAATATGGCAATTCCACCTTAAGGAATCCTACTTCTGAAAAATATAAGCTAGGGAAATACTCAGAGAGGTGCCTAAAGATATGTACTAGAATGCCCAGATTCTTGCTCTCTTTCTCTCTCTCTATCCCTCACTCTGTCAATCTCTCTCTTGTGTGTGTATAATGTTTGAAATGTAATATACGCTCATTGTAAAACACTCAAAATGTCTACCAATGTATAAAGTAGTAAATAAAAGTCCCTTCTCCTTCCATAACTATGCGTGTTTATAACCTCTATAATTTTAAGCAAAAATGGGATCTGACTAAACTTCATTTCTTCATTCAATCAAGGAAAGAAAATGCGTTTACTAAAGAAAGGAAATCTCTGTGTGGGTATAACAGGTCCGTCAGACTCCTCTGGATGGGTGACGCCTGTGCAGAGTCACCGCCTGGTCTGCGTCCTGCTGGCAGGGGTAGAGAGTGGGCAGCAGCTGGGAACAGGTGAGCTCCAGGAGGGTGGACAGTGCTGCCCTCTAAGGGGCCCCAGCTGCATAGTCTGAAACCCCTGGGCTGCACTTCCTCTCCAGCAGCTACTGCAGTGAGCATATGAAACATACTGCAATCAACCCAAGTTCAAAAGCCACTGAGGCCCCTCCCTGGTCTTTACTACTCATGCTGCTTCCTGGTGGGTCCAGGGCTGGTGGAGCAGGAATGCTGAAGGGTGGACAACACCTACAGGGCAGCCCCGAGACAAAACCCCCAAACGCAGAAGATCTGCTTTCCACAGATGATGCCTGGGAAATGTGTTTATGATATACCATAAAGTGAAAGAAAATTCTTTCTTGATCCCAAGTTGTGAAGAGTGGTCATCTCTGGGTAGTGGCATTTGAGGTTATTCGACTGACTTTTTATGATTTTTTCTGAATTGCAGTACACAGAGATATGCGGCTTGACAGCTGTGTCCGTCTATTGGGAGAGCTTAGAACAGTGCCTGGCACAAAGTAGAGGCAATAAACATGTGCTGAATGAACAGGTCGCTCTGTAATCAGGGAAAGACTAAAGGTAGTTCCTAAGCCATAAAACACCATTCTGAGGTAAAGAAGGGTGTGAAATCAGCATAAAGTGAAAACATGTATGGTTTGGGGTGGTACAAATTACACATCTTTCATTAGTTAAAACATTCCTTTTTGAAAAATGTTTATTTTTGAGAGAGCGAGAGAGGGCGCACGAGCTAGTGGGGGAAGGGCAGGGAGAGAAGAAGACAGAGAATCCGAAGCAGGCTCTGTCTGTGCTGATAGCAGAGAGCCTTACATGAGGCTCCAACTCACCAGCTGCGAGATTATGACCTGAGCCAAAGTCAGACGCTTAACCAACTGAGACACCCAGGTGCCCTTCATTAATTAAAAAACTACTTAATTAATAAAATGCTGTGATGGCCAATCTGAGGTGTGCTATACAGCTGGTGCATCTAGATGACAGGTCGTCTGAATTCCCAGCTCCTGTCTCCAACAACCCCCTACTGATCCCCTGCCTGTGGCGGGGGTGGGGTGGGGTGGGGGGTCTCTGCCCCACAGTCCTTTTGCTTCCTTTGGCCCCAACATTATCCTTACATAGTAATAAATTAAACATATGATAACAGCTTTCCTTGATGGATGTCACTTTAATATGTGTCACTGTGGCCTAGGAATTCTGCCATTTTAGATTATCTAATCCTTGCACGAATCTCGTGAGGCAGGTTGTGTTATCTCCTTTGTAAAACAAGGAACTGAAGCCAGGAGAGGTTTCACACCCCACAGACTCATCTCTGATTCCTAAGGTCAGCCCAGCGCCTGGCACGGAGAGGCTCAGGAATGTCTGCTGAGAGGCAGGCAAACCCTAAGAGACTCTTAAATACAGGGAACAAACTGAGGGTTGATGGAGGGAGGTGGGTGGGGGATGGGCTAACTGGGTGACGGGCATTAAGGAAGACACTTATTGGGATGAGCACTGGGTGTTACATGTAAGTGTTGAATCACTAAATTCTACTTCTGAAGCCAATACTACACTATAAGTTAACTAACTTGAACTTAAATTAAAAAAAAAAAAACACACATTCAGGGGCACCTGGGTGGCTCAGTCAGTTGAGTGCCCGACTTCAGCTCAGGTCATGATCTCACTATTCGTGATGTTCGAGCCCCACATTGGGCTCTGTGCTGACAGCTCAGAGCCTGGAGCCTGCTTCAGATTCTGTGTCTCCCTCTCTCTCGGCCCCTCCCCTGCTCATGCTCTGTCTCTCTCTGTCTCTCAATAATAAATAAACATTAAAAAAAATTTTTTTAAAAACATTCCAAGGGAACTTCCCTGAGGAAACTGAGGCCCAGAGAGGGCCAGTAAGCAGAAAAAGTCAGGACGCCCAGGACTATTTCAGGTGAAACTCAGTGAGTTCAGGCACCTTGTGGGCAGGCAGCTGCAGGACCTTGGTGCTCAGCACAGAGAAGGATTAGGGAAGGAGGAAGACGTGTGTGTGCATGTATGTTGCATGTGTTTGTGTGTGTGTGGGTGCCTGCCTGTCCTTGTGACACCTCCAGCAATGCAGTAGTCTGTGTGTTGGGCTGTCCGCTCCTGGGCCACCCTGACCCACCTCTGGGAATCCCATCAATCCCCTGGTGCACAGCCTCCTTGCCATCCTGCATGAGAGTTCCAGGCAGATGCAATAGTGTGCTCAGGCTGGCTTGAATCACCTTATCAGGAATTTCGCAGGCCCATTGTGAAACACCAGCATTGTTAAAAACTAAATTATAGGGGCGCCTGGGTGGCGCAGTCGGTTAAGCGTCCGAATTCAGCCAGGTCACGATCTCGCGGTCCGTGAGTTCGAGCCCCGCGTCAGGCTCTGGGCTGATGGCTCGGAGCCTGGAGCCTGTTTCCGATTCTGCGTCTCCCTCTCTCTCTGCCCCTCCCCCATTCATGCTCTGTCTCTCTCTGTCCCAAAAATAAATAAAAAACGTTGGAAAAAAAAAAACTAAATTTTATAAACTTATAATTAAATAAGTTATGCTAAAAAGAAAGGTAGCAAAGATTCAAAAACCCATCACTTTTTTTTTTTTATTTTGGTGATGTCTTTATTTTTTTTTCAATATATGAAATTTATTGTCAAATTGGCTTCCATACAACACCCAGTGCTCACTCCAAAAGGTGCCCTCCTCAATACCCATCACCACCCTCCCCTCCCTCCCACCCCCCATCAACCCTCAGTTTGTTTTCAATTTTTAAGAGTCTCTTATGCTTTGGCTCTCTCCCACTCTAACCTCTTTTTTTTTTTTCCTTCCCCTGCCCCATGGGTTTCTGTTAAGTTTCTCAGGATCCACATAAGAGTGAAAACATATGGTATCTGTCTTTCTCTGTATGGCTTATTTCACTTAGCATAACACTCTCCAGTTCCATCCACGTTGCTACAAAGGGCCATATTTCGTTCTTTCTCATTGCCCTGTAGTACTCCAATGTGTATATAAACCACAATTTCTTTATCCATTCATCAGTTGATGGACATTTAGGCTCTTTCCATAATTTGGCTATTGTTGAGAGTGCTGCTATAAACATTGGGGTACTAGTGCCCCTATGTATCAGTACTCCTGTATCCCTTGAAAACCCATCACTTTCTAATCATTATACTATTATCTATGCTCCTGAAGTTATTTACATCTCTTGCATGTGTGTGATGGAAACTATGTTATGGCGTGCTACTGAGTTATCTCTTTCCACACCCATATTCAGCGACTTCATGTATGCACCTTGAAACTGGCCACAGCGGGAATATTTACACCATGCAAATAGGCCAGACACTACAAATCAGGGCTTGCTTTATTGTTTTGTAGATTGTCTATAAAGTGACAGAGAAGGGGCACCTGGGTGGCTCAGTCGGTTAAGCATCTGACTCTTGGTTTCCACACAGGTTGTGATCTCACAGTTCGTGAATTCGAGCCCCGCATCAGGCTCCACGCTGACAGTGCAGATCTTGCTTGGGATTCTCTCTCGCCCTCTCTGTCTCTGCCCCCCACCCTGCGTGCACTCTCCCTCTCTCTCAAAAATAAATAAATATTTTAAAAAAGTGACAGAGAAAATGTTAATAATGAAGATTACATTTAAACCTATGTTTGTAGCTATTACACTGTGAATAACAGGAAAAAAAAATTGAAGAAGTATTCTCCCAGAATTCAAAAACTCTTATCCTATCTAGGAAATAGTTTCTGTCGATTGATGAATGAGGGAAGTTTTGACCTAACCCTTGCCTTCATTGTTTCACATTTGTCTTACTCATTAGCGTAAATAAAAATATCAAATAACATTCATGTTGAAATTATGCTCATTCATCAACTACAGGTTGGCTATAGATAAAAGAGTTGAGTAAAAATCGATGAAAGCATTCCGCAAGAATTAATTGATTCTATGGAACCTGTAATAAAGAGCATTGTATATTTCATTACCTGTGAGTTGTGTGATACATCCATTATATCAGTATAATTTATATTAAATATATGTATGTATTTTTCTCAGACAGCCAGTTGTTAAACATTCCCTGGCACACCGCTGGGCAGATGTGGCCCTGGCTCTGGGCACAGACAAAAATAAGGAGGCTGTTCAAGTTTGTAAACTGGTCTGAATATAAACTAAGCGTTGGGAGAAAGGTAAGTTTAGAGGAAAAAACACAGGATAGAGCCAGTGCTCCAACCAACCCTCTTCTCCCATGCTCTGCAAAATGAGGAGTTTGGCCCCATTCAGTGTTTTTAAGTTTTCTGACTACGAGTCATAGCTGTGGTCAAGTACACACTATAGCCATGACCCAGTTCATGTGTGTGCGTGTACACACAGCCGTGCACAAACATGCAGAACAAATTTTCGTAACACAATACCCTTCATATCCTCTACTATTTTTAATCTGATTCAATTCTATTCATTTTGTTCTGGTCCATTCCATTTTGTAAAGTGCTGGTCATAACCGTTAAATTAATTTTACAGCCCACTAATGGTTGTCCATCAGCCATTTGAAACCCTGACCATGAGGTGATTGCCGGGCCTGGGGCGCACCATCCCCGAAGGCCTCTGACTCACTGCACCTTCTGCAAGTATTTGTCCTTGTACGGAGGGGTTCCCAAACACCAGGCCTTGCTCTGACGTGTAACAGCAGGTGAGGTCATCTGGAAACTCTTTAGCCCTTATCACCTGCCCTTCGGGGTGTTGCACCAGCCTCCTGCCCTGGCTCGTCTCCCTGGTGCCAGAGTCCGTCCCTCCAGCCTCTTTGGGAAGGACCCCCCACCCCCACTCCTTAGCCTCATCGCTCTCTGGCACTCATCACTTCCTGCTGCAGGGGCCTTCTTCAGGCCTCGGCGTTCACTTTTAGCCTGGGCTGTTCCAAAGCAAGGAGCATTTCACTCAGCTTTAAACTCCAACCATCTCCCACTCCAGCCCTACCCCCAGCTTCTGACTTGGGACAGGTACATACATAACAAATCCAAGTAGGTGCCGAATGAGTGAATGAATGAATGAAAAGAAGGAAAGAAGGAAGGAAGGAAGGAAGGAAGGAAGGAAGGAAGGAAGGAAGGAA
>NW_024412401.1:23273285-23289543 GCF_014898765.1 Herpailurus yagouaroundi | reverse complement strand
GAAGGAAGGAAGGAAGGAAGGAAGGAAGGAAGGAAGGAAGGAAGGAAGGAAGGGGGAGGAGGGGAGGGAGACTGAGAAACCGGCAGTGCTGGGTATGGCACAGCTGCCTCCTGTCCACCCCTGAGATAGAACATTCATCCACTCAGTCAGGATCACAGACACCCACCTGGTCACCTAGAAGCTCTGGAATCCAGCCCCTTCAGATGCTTGAATGCCTTTTAGGACGTTCCCCAGCCCCACACCCACACTCGGGCAGCACTTCCAGGGGTAGGAATCCTCTCCAACCCTTCCATCTCACGGGCCTAGAGGAAAAGCACAGGGAGCCAGGCAGACCTGAGAGCGAGCCCAGCCCCCTCCCCCCACCCCCAGCAGCCGTGTGATGGTGGGTGAGCCATGCCTTCTCCGGGCCTTACTCTCGTCCTCCTGAAAGTGGATCTAATGCCTCCTTTCCAGGCTGCCTGATGATCAGACACAGTGACAGTCAAGTGCTCGCCTCATGCTCAATGAGAACTGATCTTCTTTTCCATCCCCTTCCCACTTCTGCACAGCTCTGACCAAAGATAAGGGATTTGCCTTATGTTGGGCTGAAAAGGAACTCTCCCAGGCTCCATTTCTACCTCCTCAGACCCCAGACCCTGTCTGCTCCTCTGTCCCTGGAGAGTCTGCTGCCAGCCCTTCCCAATCCAGTGCATGGCATGGGCAGCCAGCCCGGCCCCCCGCGAGGCACCGGGGTGTCGGGGACTCTTCTGCCCTTGGCCCCTGACCCTGCAGTGAGCTGAATCGAAGTCCTTCACCTGGTTAACCAGTAGCCATGGCAGCTGCCCACGCCTGACCCCATGACCCGTCTCCCATTTCCATGCTGCTGGCAGGGTGACCCAAAGCACAGCACCTTTGCCCACAATAGCCCCGCCACCCTCCAGACCCACCCACTTCTGAGACCCTCATGTAAGAGGACTGGCCGGGAACAACTGCCTCCAGGCCACCTGGCTCTGCTGCTGAGCGCCTTGGCTCCTTAGGCTCAGAAGGCCTGCGGGTCTCAGTCTGGCCACTTGTGAATGGAGAAGGCTGAAATGCTTGGGACACAGCCCACTGTCATAGCAGCCAGGCCACTGCTTAGAAGTGTCTTTTCCTGGGTCTGTGTCCCCACTGGATGGGGGGCTCCCTGAGGACGGAGACCCTTCTCATGCATCTCCGCATGCCCGGCTCCTGGCCCAGCATGTGGCACCAGTAGGTGCTCACTAACGTTCCCTAAGTGGGTAGAGGGACAGATAACATTTCTCAAAGGCCCACTGTGCCCCAAACTATGCTTTAGGGGCTACACATTTATTAACTAACTTCATCCTCCTGACAGTCCTGTGACAGAGGTACTATTATCAGCCCATTTCACAGATAAGAAAACTGTGGCACTGAATGATCAGGAAGCTCATCCAAGCCTACTCAGCTAATAAGTGGAGGAGCCAGCAGGACTTGAACCCTAGCAATGTGGACCCTCACATAGGTACTTTCTGACTCACATTCTAGGACCTTTCAATGTAATTTTCCACTTCTGTGGCCAGGGTAATGTGGATTCTGTCAGATGAAGACGAGAGGCTCATGGGGGCTTGTGAAGAGCTGACTTTGTGTGTGGGTCATTTGTGCACAGCTTCTAGAATTCCATGGGGGAAAGCAAACTTCCTTTCAAAACTGAAATCCATGATGAGATGCTGGGTTGCCTGGAAGAGGGGGTGCCCCTGAAACAAGACTGGCCATGGAATCTGGCAATGGGAATATGTACATGAGTTTAATATACTAGTCCCTCTTCTTTTGTATAAATATACATACTTCCAATTTTAAAACTTTAAATTATTTAAATAAGATAAAATTAAGCCCAGGACTATCATAAAACCCACACAGGCAGCCACCTTGCCGACAGATCTCTTGTTTTCTTCCCAGCCCCACAACCCCACTTCAGGCCTGCTTCTGACAGCCTTTCCAGAAAGTTCTATGTGTCTTCTCTGTGATTCCCTCTTACTCCTCGATGCTTTGTCTCTGTTACTTTCTGTGACTCTCTGGGAATCAGGAGAAATACATACACATCCTGTTTTTCTTCCATTTTTTTCCCCCAGGGCTATCTCCTCTGTGTGTCCAAATCCATTTCCTTCTCTTTGGCCTTGACTGTGCCCGTTGATTTTGACCTTGTTGTACCACTAGAAATGGTCAGCCCTAGGTCAGTAACCTCCTTTTGAGGGCACGTATGGGGTGTTTTCATGCTCAAGTGAGACCTCAGATCTATCTGGAGGGAAGAGCCTGGGATTTGGAATCAAAGAACTTGCAACCTGGGGTGAATCATTTGTCCTTCTGAAGCCTCAGTTGCTTGTCTGTGGAATGGGTGGAATTCCACCACTTCCCTGTATTATTTAAAGAATGGGTACGGGGGTGCCCGGGTGGCTCAGTCAGTTAAGCGTCCGACTCTTGATTTCGGCTCAGGTCATGATCTCATGGTTCATGGGATCGAGCCCTGCCATAGGGCTCTCACTGACAGTGCAGAGCCTGTTTGGGATTTTCTCTCCCTCTATCTCTCTCTGCCCCTCTCCGACTCATGTGCACACACAAGCACTCCCTCTCTCTCTCAAGATAAACTTTAAAGAAAAATTTTTTAAAAGAATGGGTATGAAAGGTGCCTTGTTAACTGAGGCCTGCATCCCCCTTCCCTGCAGCTGCCTCTCCCAGATGCTGTTCCACAAGCTAGAGGTAGATTTCAAGCAGCAGCCTGGCCCCCAGGGGAGCCCGGGGGCACTCTCCTAGGGTAGCACCAGCATTATTGAGAGACACAGAAGCCATTGTACAAAAAAGCTGGACACCCTGGCTGGGTGCCCCGGGTCCACCAGTGTCTCAGAGAGACAGAATCAGCTTGGCCAGGTTGGGAACAGAGCTCTCTACTGGGGCATGAGCCATGGGATGGTCCCCTGTGCCAAGCTACGGGCACCATGGGAAAGATTGGGGCTTTACGGTCCACACAGCGTTCTCATCCCCGAGGTCTTGCTGGATCCTTAGAGAGCGAGGTTCAGAAACAGGCTGTCACTTGTCCATAGGGGGACTCAAACACAGATACTAACGTGAAGCTGTGAGGATCAGAGATGAGGTATTAATTGGTCTTTTGTGTCTTTATTCCATTTTCTCCCATGACCCCCCTGTTTTGCCCTCTGTGTCCAGGTCTCTGCTTCCTCTCCTCTGCTTTCACCTTGCCCGTTCATTTTGAGCTTACTGCAAAGCTAGGAATGGTCAGCCTGGCTGGGCACCCTGCTTCAGACGGTGAGTATGGGGGGGTGTTGCACCCATGTCTGAGAAGTTCAGAGAGAGTTGACACAAAAAAATGTATGACTGAGGAAGATAAAAGCCCCTTTTTGTACTCCCTACTCTATTAAACGTCCAATAAAGCAACGTTCATTTTCATTTCTTCTCCCTTAATAAAATAACAGTAATAATAGGTACCGTTTATTGAAGGTTCATCCCGTGCTAGGCATGGGGCTACGGTTTTATGGTTATTATCTCACTTAATCCTTTCACAGCCTGTGCAGCAAGGACTATTATTCCCACTTCATGGATGGGAAAACTGAGGCTTTGGAGAGGTGAAGTAAATACCCATAGTCACTCAGCTTGCAAGTGGCAGAGCTGGAATTTGAAACCTTTGTATATTTTCTAAACAGGAAACAGACTCACACATTAAAATTACATGAAGACATTGATAAAGGTTCTGTGTCTGGGGTCCTCAGAGAAGACAGTGACCCCCTACTCTTTACTGGGCAGACAAATCTGGATGATGTGCTCAGGCTTGAGCCCTGCCCTATAAGAAGAGCCGGACAAGCCAGCCTGGGATCCGGGGAGATGACCATGATAAAGAGGCGGTCCTGGGAGGAGTGCATGGAGGCCGTGGAGGGCATGGGGCTGATTTTGAAAGAATGTCTGGGGCCCAGAGGGTACCGGGCCCGTGGGGTGGACCACATTCTCGGGGTCCAGCTCAGACTTTTATTCTGAGTCCAGACCATATAGCCAATTGCCTGCCTCCTGGTCATCTTGTTTGGGATGTCCCGTGGCACTCCACCCTAACATGTCCCAACTGAACAGTCCTCCCAATCTGTTCCTCCTTGGGGAACCTCATGTCAGGAATGGCACCACTGTCCACCCATTAGGCCAAGCCAGAGACGCAGAGGCACGCTCTCCAACACGCCCCCAGATCAAGCCCTGTCAGGTAGACCCTCCAATCCCTGCTGAATCCAGACATGTCTCTGTCCCCAAAGCCACTACCACAGTCTAGGCTGCCCTCACCCTCACCTGGACTTCAGGGTCAAATCCCTGCCACGTCCCATACCTCCTGCACTGACCCCTCATCCCTCCTCTACCCCGTGACCAGAGGGACCTTCCTGAAGTCCACATCCAGCCACACACCCCTGCTCCCTCTTAGCCCTTCCCTCCTAGCCCAAGGAGCCCAGCTGGAATGAGGGGAGAAAGAGACCAATGCCCTCAGGTTTCCTAATTCGTGTCCCCCAGCACTTAGCTGACTCTCCTTTCCGTCCACCTGTCCTTCAGGCCACCCTCTGGTCTATTTCCTGTCCCATGTCCTTCTCCACCCACTGCCCTCACGCTTCGTCCCTCCTTCCCTGTGCCCAGGACTCCAGGTACAGGTATGCCCCACTTTTCAAAAGTTTACATTATGCCACTTTGCTTTTATAAACGACCTACACTACTACTTGTTTTCACTAACCGAAAGAAATCCAAAGAGGATTTTCCCCTTTATGAGAAAAGGCCAAAAGCAAAAATAGTGTTCGGCGTTTGTTTTGCAGCGAGCCATTATAGAAGCAGCAGGCACCCCAGTAGGGAGATGGGTCCCACCAAGCTCCTTCCCCAGGGAGCACACTCAGCATCTCCATCAAGCCACCAGAGCTTTGAACTGTCTGTGAGCATTGGAACTTCATCTCCATCTATTTTTGTGCACCTGTTGGCAAGATGTGTCCGAAGGCAACAGAAAAGCCTAAGAGAGGTTATTTTGGGGGTCTGGGAATGCTCAAAAATGTTTCCACGTAATGGCTTGATAGCATTCTGGCTCATGAAAGGTTTCATAGGAAGGAAGCTCTACCCGCAGACAGTGGGGAAACCCTCATCTGCTTTCCCAAGGGACTCCCATTAGACAGTCTAGACTCCGTCTGTCTTTCCACGATGCCTCTTCTGTCTCTCACCCTCCATGGCATCCCTAGACGATCTAACCAGACACACGACGACACCAGAAAGTGACAGTTCTACTTTCTGTCATATTTTGGGCTAGTCTTTTCAGGTCTTTTAAGACTTAAGTAAGATTAAAAAAATTTTTTTAATTAAATATTTAAGTTTCAATGTTTGGCTGGAGACAAGTTTCAATGTGAGAATTCTTAATTCCTGGCATTTGTACAGGACTTCACAGACCTCAAATCCTTTCACATTCTTTTTTCACATGATCTTCACAAAGCTGGGGATATTACACTTGACTTATGGGTGAGGAAACTGAGGTTTTCAGATTTCCCAGAAACTACAGAGCCAGGATTCCAACTCAGGTCTTTCAACACCATTATCTGGGCTCTTCCCATTCTACTCTGGCTCCAAACTGAAGATAAGCAGAAACCTGTTCATTGACCCAGGAACCCATCCATGGTTTATTCCCACATATATAAACCTAACTAAACCTATAAACCAACTATAACCACATATATATAACCCACATATATAAACCTAACTAAACCTATAAACCAACTAAACCTATGCCTTTCTCCCAGCTTCCATGAATCACCGACATCAAAGAAGACAGTTGCCATGAACATGTGGTTGTCCTGCGTGACTTGTGTGTCCTGTGTGTCCCGTGTGACCTGATAACTCACCTGGAGTTTGCAGAAATCATCTTGGTGGGAAAGCACTGCCTGTGGTCCCAGTGAGCGATCTCCGTCTCTGGATTGTTCTTTGAGTTTCTCTGGCCTCTTGGTTATTGACTGCTTCTGATATTCTGGTGTTCTGCCCAGTTCTCTTCACAGCACCCAAAAACCTCAGAGAAAAGGCAAACATCCAGTCAAATATTTACCAGAGAAATGGAAGCAGGCAGGCGGCCTTCTTCCTTGTTTCAGAACATAACTGGTTATTTTTCTGCCCTTCCTCCTCTTCTCCTGCAAAGCAGGAACATCCCTCCTATTTCTTCTCTCCTGGACACTTGCTATCTCTTTTAGCCCCCTCGTGTGGGCAGTGGGCCCCCTGAGCTATCAGAACTTTGCCCAGCAGCAAAGGCCTCTTTGGCTAGCTATAAAAATTATGACAGGTAATAAAGTAGGACTCTGCCTCAAGGCAATAAAGTGGGAAACTAGGACCACGGGCTTCAAGATTCTCCTTGGAAACAAGGTCACCCATTGCTGGGAGAAGAGGCTGGAGACAAGTTCAAAACTGAACCCCACCCATGCAACAGAACCAGCTAGCTGTCCACCAGGATTCCTGTTCCCTTTTCATAAAGTGAGGCTGCTGCTTGGAAGCATCTGTCCAGCCAGGGCCACACTCCCCAGGCCCCGGCATCTAGGAACAGACATGGGACTAAGGCTCACCAATGGAATGTGAGCAGAGATGATAGGAGTTACTTCTGGGCCAAAGCAAGTGTGTCTTTACTACCTTCTTCTCCATCTGCTGGTTTTGGACTCAAACACCCTAAAGCAATGGGATGGAAGGAGCCTGGGTTCCTGAGTCACTATGTAGAGGAATCTGTCCTCTGCACCAACTGTCCTCTCACACACTGGTCCGTGAGCAAGAAATGAAGTTCTACTGCAATAAGCCAGCAAGCGTGGGCTTATTCATTATAGCAAATGTTGCCCTAGCTGATGCAGCACAGAATATGGAGGGCTTGTAAGCATCATGGGGTCCAAGTCCTTTATTTGAAGGGCAAGCAAACTAAGGCTTAGGAGGGGAAGTGTACTCACGGGATTGGCCAAGCCTCAGAAAGCCTGCCATGCCCGCAGAGCTGTGCCAAGGGCATGAGCAGACGCCCTGGTGCCACAGGACTCTGCCCCAGGGCACTGCCCACCGGACCAGGTGCCGGGCCCAAGAGCAGCCTGTCATAAACTATGTCAACCTATTATCTGTGATGGACACTCTGCCCAGCAGACCATCTGTCTTGGGAGGCTGACCTTGAGACACAGAGCAAGAGTTAAGCACTTGTCAGCGGGACCAAGAACCAAATAACACACACACAGATGCAGGAATATAAGGTGTGGCTGCATCCTGATCGGGGCAGAGCATGCCTCTTGCTGCTGAGGATGAATTAAGATTTCCCAGTTACCACAATGGCCATGGATTCTCAATGGCCACACTGTTCCCAAATGGTCTTCCAGGCCAAACGGGAACTAGACCCCAGATGTCCCCGTCTGTCAGTTCACCACATCCATCAGCTCCTAGGCCAGGTAATGGCCCCACCACGCTCTCATCCCCCATAAGTTTTCTGTGGCTCCTCCCCTGGTCTCGCTCCATTCATTCTGCCTCCCAGTGGTTCTTCCCCATCCCTTCACCTCTGTGTGGGAGGGCTGGCTTCCTCATCTCCCTTCCGCCTGCTCGGAGGAGGTGGTGTTCGGAATGGTGCAGCCACAATGCAGAAGGAGCCTGGGGCCCTGCATCAACACTAGGAGACAAGGACCTTCCTCACCCTTGCCAAGCGCCCTCCCATGGCCTGCACTCCTGCCCCTGGCATTCCAAACCTTCCAAGGAGTTGCTTCAACCTGCTTTTCCAGCCTGATCTCCACTAGTTTCCTGCACACATTACACTTTTTGTGAGTTGCCAATCTGTCACTAAACACAGCCTTTCACGCTTCTCTGGATCTTTCAGAAGGAACAGTGTCCACTCAGAAGGAACAGAGCCCACTCAAGTTGCCTTTAGCCAGCTGGGTTTCCTAATACTCCCCCACAGGGGTCTGGGACCCAACCTGGGAATGAGCTAGAAACTGAAGCCACTCTTGGGAACGGTCCCTCCACGCCCGTGGCTGAGGGGTCTTTCTCATCTCTCTCTCTCTCTTCCTTTTGGCATTTTTGCTTCAATCTCTTTTATGGTTCAGCACATTTGCTTTTTTATGGTTTCTGCTCTCTTGTGGCTTCAACTCACCACTGCTGACTACCCCCCTCCTTTGCAGGGTACCCCAGTTCTAACCGATAACAGAAAAGCTCTGCCCCAGTTTCTCTTTATCCCCAAGTAGGTCACAGGCCAGTCTATGTTCTTCTGTCTTTGGTTCAGTCTTACAGCCCTTTCTTACTTTGCTAAGGGCTGCCATAAAAAATACCACCACACAGTGGGGCTTACCCAACAGAAATTTATTCTTTCACAATTCTGGAAGCTAGGTGTCCAAGATCAAGGTATCAGCAAGTTTGGTTTCTATTGAGGCCTCTCAGTTTGGCTTGCATAGTGCTGCCTTCTCACTGTCTTCACGTGGCCTCTCCCCTGTACCTGTGTGTCCCTGGTATCTTAATTTCCTCTTCTTAGGAGGACACAAATCAGATTGGATTTGGCCCATCCTAATGGCCTCATTTTAATTTTAACTACTTCTTTAGAAGTTCCAATCTTCAAACACACCCTAAAATACTGGGGTTAGGGCTTCAACATGTGAATTGGAGGGGCAGACATAATTCAGTCCATAACACCCCTGGTCTGATCACCTATGGTAGAGTGGGAGAGGATCATGCAGGGAGCAAACAGACACCACAATTGACAAGTTCAGGCCATATGTGTTTGATCTCTTCACTCCTACGTGGACCACCTTCTCCCCCTCCTGCTTATCACCAGCGTTTTTGTTCAGTAAGTCCTAGTTCAAGCATAATAGCTGTCACCAAGTGTCTCCTGGTCACTATGGTGTAATCTTCCTTTTCTTGACGTGGTCTATATCTCTTTTATGGCACATATGGAGGCCTTCTTTATTTGCTACGTAACACATATTTATGGAGAAGCACTCAGCTGCAGCGATTTTGAGTGCGAACTTTGGGGCCAGTTCCGTTGTGTCCTAGCTGGATAATTCTGACCAAGTTACTGTTAACCTCTCTGATTTTCAGTTTAATCTGAGATAAGGTATTCATGCTGCATGGTCATGTGAAGTTGAAATGGGTTAATTCACATAAAGCGTTTAGGAGGGTGCGTGACACATATTAAGCACTCAGTGAACCTCAGCCACCTGGGGACACCTACTCTCTGCTGGGTACTGACTGGGACACAGAGTATACAGTCACATCACAGGTCACTGTGTCTGAGTCTCAGCTCCCCTCATAGATCATAGTGGCTTTAAAGCCATGACTAGATCTGGTTCAATGCATCTGGGATACAGGGGAGGCCTTGTAAATGCTTATTCTCAAAATTGAAAAAAATGAAAGGAAAATGAAAAAGTCAGAGACATATGAGGATCGGGTCCAATATAACTCTGTTATTGGATGTCCAGAAACAAAGAAACACTGGAAATGTGTTTCCTCGAAAACAAGGCTCTCTCCTTCCCTGGAAGGAGTAGTTCTTGGTGCATTCATGCCACATGGTTCAGAGAAAAGAATTGCAAAGTGAGCTCCTTCCAGACACAAGGAGATGCTATCTCTTCCAGGAGAGCCCATCTTCCAGGTGCTTGCTGGCTCCAGTGTCTGGGCTTCAAATGACTATTTTAAATTCTTGGATTATAATAGTGGTTTCCCTCAATTCTACAATTCTTCTCTTTACACTATTAAGGAAGGGTCATTACTGAATTGCCACCAACTGCCCTGGGGAGGCTGGGAAGGCAGCCACTTTAAAGTGGGAGAAAGGCTAAAACACTTGTTTTAAAATGCTCAAGTTCAGCAAAATTTCATCCATAGTAATAGGGACCTGTTTCTAAGGAATTACGATGCTCCAGACATGACCCCTTTGAACCTGGACACAACCTTGTATGATAGATTTAATTTACCCTCCCTCACGTTTTTTCATTTTAGTGTTGAATCTAAATAAAGAACTTGACGTCTGTTTGTAGAACATTTCAACATCTGATTTCCCTCTACCGTTCTAACTTATGCAACCTTTCTGAATATTGCTTCTTCTATCCAATGCACATCAACGCACATCTATCTCTTTTGAAGTTTGAGGGCATTTGGATACTTCTGCTGAGTTCATCCAGGTTATTGATAAAAACCCTGAATAGAATAGAGCCCTATAGTACTCCACTAGAGACCTCTTCCCAGGAGCTATGTAATGGTGCTGTGGTTGGCAGAGAGCGAGGAAAGAACCCAGGTTAGGCAGACTTACTATCTTGCAACCATGTATTTAGCAGGGTTCAGAGTTCTGGTGACATGACAGAAGGGAATCCAGCAGCACCTCACAAAGGCCATGCTTATTTCCTGAGCATTGGGAGCTTATCACAGAACAGCCTCTATTTATTCCAAAGACATATGGCCAGCTTAATTATTAAATTTAGAAACAGAAGAACCCAGATATCCAGATGATCTAGTGCAATTTCTTCATTAAGTAACAATGATGACTTTTGGGAGCGGGTATGACCCCCGACTAGGGACAATTTTTCTCACTTTGAAAAAGAATGAAATGAAATTTATAGTCTGATCCTGTCTCTTCTCTGTCACAAATAAGCCTGTCTCCCCCTGCTGGTAGAAGAAAGACAAACTCCTTAACTGGGCAGTCAGTGACCTTTGTGACTTTGGCCTGTATCTTCCTGGACTAGACTCAACTCTCGATAAGTCCACAGGATATCTGGACTGACCTCACAGGCACCATCCGCCAACCCTGCCCTCACCCATTCATTCATGTCACAATATTTATGAAGTACCTGTGTGCCAAGAAGTATGCCAGTCTCTGAGGATAGGTGTTCTAGGGACATAACTTGGGCCCTCTTCCCATGTTGGCCAAGATCTTGGCTCAAGAACAGTGTCCTCCCTGAGGAAGATTTTGGTGCTTTGCAACTGATCACAGATGGAATGCAGACAATGAAATTATTGCACAAGAAGGCACACTGGGTCAAGGTGCTGGGCTGCAGCTGCACAGGAACAGCCCGGAGCAGCAGACCGACCCTGCAAAGGCTATTTCCATAGCACCAGGAGAGGGACCCATTTAAACTGAAGGCAAACCACGTACTGGAAAAGGAGTTCTGGGCCAGGACACCCAGAGACCTGGGTCCTCGCCCCAGCTCTGCTCTGGTTCTGCAGGGTTCTGTAACTTTGAGTAAGTTTCTTCCCATCCTGTGCTTCAGTAACACCCCTCTGTAAAGTGAGGATGTCAGAGGTGGTCTCTAAAGACCCTTTCTTCCTACTTGACCCAGCTCAGATATCACCTCTGTGAAGCCTTCCCTGATCTCCCTCAAGAACCCCATTGCTTCAGGGAGGGAGACTCATACCTCTGAGCACACAATGATTATCTGTATCCATTTCTGGTCTCTCCTCCTAACCGAGAGTGTTTTATCTCAGCACGTTGGTTCATTTGAATTATTAGGAAGTATAGAGGGAACTAATGAATGAGGAATGTTATTGCTAGGTCTGTAATCCCTGCATTGTCCACCAGGTGGCAATGTGCACAGGTGGCCACAACACAAACCTTGTGTTTGGTAGAAGCTCTGGGAAAAGATGCTGAAGAGAACAGAGAAACCAGGAAGGACTCTCCTCAAAGACTTATCCTCTGATTGTTCAGTGCGTATTTCCTATCCCTTTTCACCCCACACCTTTAAAGGGTCAGTCTGTCAGACAGCAACACAGGCCTGAGCTACTGGCCTGGATTCCATGTTTCCAAGCTTCTTAGCTGGCTGAGCCAGGACAGTGATCTGGCCCTCACTGACCTTCCTGGCCTCTGCACTCTCCAGAGCACCGCAGCTGGGCTGAGACTTCTCCTCGTTCCTGGCTGTGCCATGTTCTCTCTGGTCTTCAAGCTTTCAGCCACACAGCTTTCCCTCTCTCTAGACAACGTTTTCTGGCTCCTCAAGGATCAGTTTAGGGAACATGTTTTCCAGAAGGTGGACTCTTTTCCCCAAGCACTTTTCTGAACTAGCGTTTATTTATTGCCTCCAATCTGCCTTCCTGAGGCCACCTTCTTGAGCACACAGCACCTGGCTTACTCATCTACCCCACCCCCTACCCCAGTACCCCGCACAGGCCTGGCAAGCAGTAGCAGGCCCTCTGAGAGATTGTTGAATGAAAATGAATCAGAGAATCTACAAATTAGGGATGTGATGCAGCAGGATGAACAGAGAACCATCTCCCCTGCAACAGGGAGACATCTGAGAAGAGAATAAGAAAAAAACAACTACAGTTGACCCTTGAACAGCGTGGAGGGGTTAGGGGCACTGACCATCTGCAGAGTTGAAAACCTGCATAGTTTGGGAGTTTGACTCCCTGAAACTTAACTACTAATAGCCTACTGTTGATCAGAAGCCTTACCAATAACATGGTCAACTAACACATATTCTATATGCCATGAATTGACATATAAAAATTATATGTCATTGAATACTGTATTCTTACAATAAAGTAAGCTAGAGAAAAGAAAATGTTATTAAGAAAACCACAAGGAAAACACATTTACAGCACTATACTATAAAAAATCTGCACACAAGTGGATCTGCACGGTTCAAATCCATGTTGCTCAAGGGTCAAGTGTACATTTCTATATTGACACTGGCTCCAGAAGAGACCAAATGCTCCTTAGCACAATAATGACATACTATTACTTTGAAAGGAGCAGAGCTAAGGGCATGTTAAAAGGAGACAAATGCTTTCCTCAAGTGAGACTAGACTGTGCTGTCTTCTAAGAAAATGAATCCTCCCCGTGGCAAGGTGACTCCTCCTTCAATTATTTATGAGGAAGCTGATGGCAGCTGCTAACTCTCCAGGTGAAAAGGTAAAGTTCAAGGGGCTTTCACCCGGCCCTGCCTCTTATAATAGCCCTGACTCCACGTGTCACAGAACTCATGTGGAGATTCTGCCAGTTGCCAATGCGTCTCTTCTATGCAGGGCCTGGGAAGTAACCACAGGGGGGTTCACTGTGATTTGAATGTGGGCCCTGAGTGAGGCAATGCCCCCTTCCTTTCACTATGGGCTACAGGGAGCCACTCTAGTAAATGGACAGATATCCTTCTAGTTAGGCCTTAGGGAGGATTTATAGAATTTGAATAGCATCCTTCTGCAAGGGGACCTGACCTCTTCTACATTAGGTCTGAAAACTGGATAAGGCACCCTGGTGATTCAAATCAGCTTTTGGACACCAGTTTTCCTATTGTGTGCAGCAAGTAACATTTTAGGAGGATGTCCACTCTTTCTTTCCTAGGGACACTGTGACAACCAGACACTGCCAAAGATCCCTGTGAGTCAAAACAAGGATGTCACCTCATCCTACTGGCCATCATGGTAGCTGCACCCTGCTATGTCTTTGGCAGTTAAGTGCTGCCACTTGGCTTCTGCTCCTCTGCAATCCCACCATCCCTAGGGGACATCTCAAGGGTGGCATCTCTCAATCATATACGCCAACAGCGGAGAGCACACACCGAGCTTTTCAAGGATACCAGAACTCCCCTTGTTAATGAACTTCCCAATGTCATAGGGGAGATGTCCTCTGGAGCCCCTTGGGGAATGTAGTGGGTGGTTGTGCAGGGTGTCCGTAATTCATTTATTTCAAGATCTTCCCTAAGCCTTTTTTATTTCTTCCTTTACAACACACTAGGGAAGTACTGGTATCTCAACTTAACTGATTACAGATCATCATTAAGCCTCAGTTTCATTTAAGCAGCTAAGTAAACTATACAGTCACCCCCAGCTACACCAACCAAAACACTGAACCCAGAACACCTACATCAACTCAATCAAGAGTTATATTCTGTCCTCTTTGGTCTTTCACCCTTAGAATCCATTCCTGCACATACTCCCCAAGTTGCTGCAATGTAATTTAGCAAAATCCTGACATTTTTGTGGTATAAACGCTCTATCTTTTCAGATTAGACTTTGTATTTGCCCTGCTCAAGCATATGGAACTCCGATGCCAGTTGAGAGTCTAGTGGCCACAAGAGGCAGGCGGGGTAAGTCTTTTTTTTTTTTTTTTTAATGTTTATTTTTGAGACAGAGAGAGAGAGAAAGAGAGCGCATGAGTGGGGAAGGGACAGAGAGAGAAGACACAGAACTAGAAGCAGGTTCCAGGCTCCGCACTGTCAGCACAGAGCCCAATGCAGGGCTAGAACTCACAAACTGTGAGATCCTGACCTGAGCTAAAGTCGACGCTTAACCAACTGAGCCACCCGAGCACCCCAGGTGGGGTAGGCCTTGAAGAGAAAGGGTATGACTTACAAGGTAACAGCCCTGGGTAACTTCATCACAGGGTCCTTAACCAAGAGAAAGTGAATCTTCTCAGACACAATTGGCAAACTGCTTCCACTGGCAGAAAAAAAAAAGGGGGGGGTGCTTAGAATAACTCAAAGGCTCAAGATTCTCAACTTCATCTGCTTCATTTGAATCCACCCAGCTATCCCCATTCAAGGCCAGTACCTGCAAACAGTTGTTGTATTAATTTTTCTAGGTGTTATAGTTATGTACAGCAGGAGGGCAAATCCTCTATCATATCTTGGCTGCTCAGCATGTAAATTTCCATCTTTAAAGAGCTCCACATCTGGCTATGCTCCCTCTTACACAGTATCAAATTGAAATCTGTCCTTCTATAACCCCCTCTCCCATGCATGAAAACCCACCCCTCTCTCTGCTCTGGAATGGCCCACCAGGGGCTTGGAGGCAGGGATTTTGTTTTCTCTCAGCCTGGAAGAGGGCCTTCTATGAATGGCTTGACTGTTACACTTGAGATTCAAGTCTATGGCCCATTTATGGAGAAATCTCTGCTGACCCTAACTCCTCTCCTTAGCTCCTCAGACTGGGACATTCACACCCACTTCAGCAGCTTCTGAGGATGCATGCACCCCCCCTAAGTGCAGTATGAGCTAGCCTCCCCTGTATGCCAGCTGTGAGCAGAGAAGGTAGAAATTCACACCACAGGAACTCACTACCTGCCAGACAACAGAGGGGCCTCAACCCCCTTCCCTGCCAGGAGAACTCATCTCTTCTTTTTCCCATAATCTCATGGGGCCCACAGATGTTGCCCACAGTGTTAATTGGCACTCTGGGACCCAGAGTTCACTGGGCTATGGGCTTGCAGACAGTTTTATAGGAAAATGGACAACAATCCAAAAGGCCCCTCCATCTCTAAGAGTTCAGAAAAAGGAAAAACTGCACAGGGCAAATGAGGATTAAGGTGTAAAGGCAGGAAGAGCCATCCATACAGCTTGGTCAGCAAGTCCCTCCCTCCATCCAATGTCTTCACTTGGCCACACATCAAACTCCAGCAATCAGGACTCCCTAGGGTGTCCTGTTTGGGTCCCCTGCCAGAACTGGGCCAGGGATAGAATACACAGAGCCTGGCTTCAAGCAGAGGCCACATGAATAAATATCTGACTACAAAAACCTGGGCTACCATATCTGCCCACGAACCACAGATATGCTGACGCTTGTGAGCCAGGACATTCATCACAGCATTATTTGTAGTAACAAAAGGATTGAAAACTGGCTAAATAACTGCAGGTTTTGTGCAGTTAAACGCTGTGCAAAGTTTGAAAGTCCGAGGTCAACCCAAAATAGATGACCATATCTCATCACAACCAAAGTCATTTTTAACTGTGAAGTATACCGTGACTTTAGTAGCATGCCGGGGTGGGGGGGGGCCCGGGGGGGGCTGGGGGAACAATTAAACAATGCTCCATTGTCTGTACAAGCCTGATCCTCTTAGGAGGATTAAGGGACATGATAGTTGGAGCTAGCTTTGGATCTGGAGACCGTACATCCAATCCGGGCGCTACCACAGCGTGCTCGGGCAAGTTCCCGCCTGGAGTGGTCTGTTTCCCCCAAGAACCCACCAGGTCTGGGAGAGTAGGTCTCAGGACATCACTCCAGCTCGGAATTGGGGCGGCCTGGAGCCCATCCCTCCGCTCCGGTCCCAGGCCGGGCAGCCGGCTGAGGCGCCCCGCGGTGGAGCCCCGGCCAATCAGCGGCCGCGGGGCGGGCCGGGTGGCGGCGCGGCGCGCACGAAGCCCAGCGCAGCGCGAAGAAGAGGCGCCAGTGCCGTCCCGAAGCAGACCATGCCGCGCTCCACCTCGCTCTTCCCGCTGCTGCTTCTGCTGCTGCCGCCGCTGGCCTCGGGCCTCGGACTCCGCGCCGCCGGCGGCCGACGCCCCGAGTGCGGTCCGTGCCGGCCCGAGCACTG
>NW_024412401.1:23215419-23272885 GCF_014898765.1 Herpailurus yagouaroundi | reverse complement strand
GCCCTCGGGCGCCGGGGTCTGCGTGTGCGCGCAGCGCGGCGCCGTCTGCGGCTCCGACGGCCGCTCCTACCCCAGCGTATGCGCGCTGCGCCTGCGCGCCCGGTACACGCCCCGCGCGCACCCGGGCCACCTGCACAAGGCGCGCGATGGCCCCTGCGAATTTGGTGAGTATGGCTTTTGCCCCGCGGTGCTGGGGTATGAAGAGAAAGAGGGACCCCTCCCCCCAACCCGCAGGAGTGTGGGGCTAAGGATCCCTCAAAGCACAGTGATTGACAGCCTAAGGTTTGCCTTCGTAAGCAGTTTTTATTACCTGGCCAGGTACTCAAGAAGACTGGGACAGGAATGCACATCGTGCACCCTTGCTTACCAAGCTCATGGAGATACAAGTCCCCGAGCTGGTCAGAATTTTGGTGAGCCTGTTGTCCCTTTTGGTATAGTACCAAAAAGGCCTGCAGTTATGGGCAGGCCTGACATGTTTACCTCCATCAGCCTGGGAGTTGGGGGAGGAGGTGTCTTACTGGGTGCAAGTCCCCCTGGGTCCGGCACCGAGCCAGGCCAGGGTGGGGTTTTTGAAGGGAGAGGCAGAGAAAGTGAAGATCCTGGATGAGGAGGAGCTGAAGACAGGCGACTCAGGAATCACTGGGCCAGAACACCAGGGTTGGGGTCCTGCTGGGAGGACCTGATAAGACCTTTGGAGACCTGAGCTCTGAAAAGATGGTGCCATCAGGCTGGGTTTTGTGGTGTAAGGCTTATATGATTCGGAGGGTGAAGAAATAGAAATTTATTCATTGCTGAGTACCTAGAAACTTAAAGTTCATTAACTTCACAGTAAAGTCATCTAAAGTTGCCCACCTCTATATGTAATTTTTAAAACCCAAACAAAAATAAATGAAAAACATCAGTATAGGTATGCCCAGTGAAGCACCCTCCTGCCCCATTAGGTTTTGGAGAACTGCCCCTGTCTACACTGCCTGGAGGGGGCAGTGAAGAGTTGAGGTGAGTGAGCTTGTGGCCAGGATGTTCCAAGGAGCCTGGCTTGGAGCTCTGGCCTGGGCCTGGAGACCCAAGTCTAGACCTAAATGCCTAAGTTGGGGTGATGACTTTAGCTCCAACAGGGAAACCTTGGCAGTGGGGGATGACCTTTTCCAGACCTTGGGAAATTTCTAGTATTATTTCCCCCCAAGCATTCCTAGTAGATGCACTCAAGTGCAGGAGACCCAGGGGGTTGTTCGGGATGAGACGGGAGGGCTCCTGTCCTGGAAAACAAAAACAATGTGCTGCCCTTTGAGGGGTCTGAGGCAGCCCTGGAGCACAATGAAGTCATGGGTAGCTGTTCCTGGCTGGGGCACCCAGTGGAGGAAAGAGCTGGCTGGTGCTTCTGTGATGCTGCTGGTTCCCTGAGTGACCTTGGGCTGTTACCTACCCCTCCCTGGGCCGAGTCAGCCCTGTGGAACCACTATTGAGGCCCCCTTCCACTTTGAACCTTTGTTTCTGCTGTGTGGCATTAAACAGTCCTGTCTCCTCCCTTCTAGTTCCTATTCCTCCTTTTTACAATCTGCTTTCCTTAGCAGTTAATTCACAGGCAGTTCTCTTTGTCTCCAGACAAGTAACTCCACATGCAGGAGATACAAGAAATGCTGACCAGGTCCCCAGAATCCAACCGGTGCTGATAGTCTCAGATAATTTCTCCTTGGAGTGATAGTCTGTTCCTAAGAGAGAGCCACCTTGAAGACACATAAACCAATTCTGCTATTATGCAGAGGAGACTGAGACCCAGGGGGGCAGGGGACACATCCAGAGTGACCAGTAAAGCCTGACCAGCATCCAGGACCCCGACACCTTGTGCAGTTGCTCTTTCAGGACAGGAGTTGATAGTGTTAAGTCAGGCAGGTGGTGGTTGCCATGGTTACCAGAGTGCGGCCAGATGGCAGATGGAAACCCCATACCCCTAATTCATTGAAAATTACCAAATGACAAGTAAATGTGACAGCCCCTCCAGTCTGATCTAGGGGGCTCTGAGGCCCACCCCAGGCACAAGCCCCAGGAGTAAAGATGTTCAAGGGGCCAAAAGGAAGGGAATTCAGAAGCTGCTTTTAATGATCCCATTAGTGACAGGCATCAGGCCTCCCCGGAATTTAGCTCTCCTTCCCCACCAGCAGTTGTATCATTTGCCACAGACCTGGGCACTGTTCCCTATCTCTTTTTGTCCTGAAGTGTTTGTGACACTGAAGTGTTTGTGACCCCTGCCCATGTGAAGCATGAAGGTGTAGACAGGGGGATCTTTCCTGGCCAGTGAAGGTCGCACCTCGTGCTGTGCTGCCCTAAAGCCATCCTTTATTCAGAGGACATAGCAGGGGCACTTTTTAACAATGCCCCTAGGGACCCTGGTGGAAGGGAAACAGGCTGAGTCACAACAGCAGCTGTTCTCCTTCAATACTGTTAATAAAATCACCCTCCTTGGCCCTCACCTATCCTTCAATAAACGAGCACCTGACTTTCACTGAATGAGACCAACGTAAATATTTATTAGGTTCCGCACAGTGTGGAAGTGTTCTTACACATAACTCTGAGGGGCATTTGGAAACCATGTACAGGCTTAAACTCTGACCTTTCCTCCCATGCTCTGAAACTCCCCCAAAAGCCTAAGAGCGAGAGCAATCCTTTGATTAACACATTTAATGAAGATTCCTCCTGTTCCCACATATGAATAGTTCTTTACTGTTCGAAATTGTTCTTGCATTCCATCTTCTTACTCAATTCTCACGGCTACCCTGGCCAGATCTCACTCCTATTTAATAGAAAGGAAAACTGAGGCTCACGGAAGGGAGCTCCCTGGCTAGCTCCTAGCTGATGTAGGGCTCCAGCCTGGGGTTTCCTGGCTTTTTTTCTTCTTTAATGTTTATTTACTTAAGCGAGGGGGGCGTGCAGAGAGAGAGGGAGACCCAGAATCAGAAGCAGGTTCCAGGCTCTGAGCTGTCAACACAGAACCCTACACGGGGCTCCAACTCACGAACTGTGAGATCATGACCTGAGCTAAAGTCGGACGCTCAACAGACCGAGCCACCCAGGCACCCCTCCCGGCTCTTTTCAGACGGAGCCATGCACCTCTAACCTGCTGGCCACCTGATTAGAAAGCGGCTACAAAGTGGCTACACTTGAATCTTGAGGGTTTCTCAGTCTGGATCCACCGTCCTGTTTTCCCTCCAAGGCTTGCTGCTGGTTCCTCTATTGAGCACTGGGTGATGGCTCCAGAGAGGAACAGGGGTAGCTTTATAGAAGCGAAAATGCCTGAGAGGAACCCTGAAGGACTGGCAGAAAATTCTTGGGCAGAGAAAAGGGGATAGGAAGGCTCAGCATGAACTAGGCATGGAGGTAAGAGCAGGTAGGAGGAGGTAGGGGGCCCATGATGGGTGTGAACAGTGACCTGCTGACAGGTACCCAGGGGGATAATGGGGGAAGGGGGTGAGACCCAGAGAGGTTGGGAGGGGGGGCATTGCCAGCCTTGAGTGCCGGACTGAGGGATGAAGCTTTGTTCTGTACGAAGTTACTGTTTTCGCTCCTCTGTTGTAAGGTGGTGTGGCATTGTTTTTGTTGTTAAAAGGCTGTGTTGTTCCATGTGTGCTCCCTGACCATTTGCTAACATTGGGAGGGGGTGGGGATCCTGCAGACAGCAGGTTGATAGCATGTTTTGAATGCTAAATTAGATAGGAACAGGGCCCCGTGCCAATACCCAACAGGGCACCGAGCCCCTGAGCTTCAGTGAGCTCTTGAGATCCTGAATCTTAGAAAATTCACCTCAGCTGAAATTCCAGTCCACTTAGAAATCTCAGTCTGTGCGAGGTGCGTGTTACCAGGTAACCAGGAGAGGCTGCGAATGCCACTTTGTGAGAGGGACAAAGAAGGGGGGCCTTGTGCTCAAAAGCCTTTCATGCCGAGGGAGGGGGTCTGAGGCACAGGCTGCAGGGAGCTGGATTAAGCTGTTTCTCCTTCCACATCCTAACATGACTATTAGCATAAATTATCAGGGCTGTTCAGTGCATTGATGATTAAACTCTTTGGCTGTGCACTTCTTTGTACAAGCAGATGGGGTCCTGGGGGATGACTCTTGATACTCCTTCTTTCCTTGGCACTGTTAACTTTAAATAAACCTGGGAGGCATTTGAGAAGATCGTCCATTCTAGCCATCCAGGACATATTTAGTTGACCAGGTGGGGGGACAGATCAGCACACACTATAATAATAATATTGATCCTTTTCATTTGTACAGATCCACATGGTTAATAATTCAGTCACATCCATTCTGTCCCTTCACCCCAGAGGATGTGGGGTAGCAGTCATTGTCTTTGTTTGCAGACAAGGAGGAAATGGTTAGCAACTTGCCCAAGCTCCATTGGTTGGCACCTGGACCCCCAGGCATTTGAGTTTCCCTTGGTGCTATTTTGCCCACCCCCAGTGGGTGTACAGGTGGGTGACTATTCTGTTACCTGATGGATGGATCTGTGTGTGCCATCCCAGCATTTCTAGGGCTGTTGCTGGCACAGACAGAAAGAAACAAGTATTGAGCAAGAAAGATCTAGAGAAATGAAGCTGGCACATTCAGACTGGACCCACGAGGCACCATCCTCCCTCTTGAAACCCACATTACTCTGTCAAATTCAGGTAGAAAGCCCTGGCTCTTCCAGGAGTGTGGCAACTCTGGCAACAGTGAGGTGAGAGGCTATGCCCCAGGTTTGCCAGGATGAGGGCTATGGTCATGGCCTCTGGATCAAGGTAGATAGAGCCCACCCATAGGCCTGCTCCCCCAGAGGCCAGTAGGGGCTTTGGAGCAGGCAAGGCACTTTGAGATTACCCTTGGGGTAGCACAGTCTGCCAAATCCTTGGGTCTGTCTGTGGAAGCCTTTTAGTTTGCAAGGGGTCTTGTAACTGTTCCTCCCAATAGCTGAGGGGGAGGCATTAGGGTGGGGAACAGACTCCTGTGCCCATTTTAAAGAAGACACTGAGACCAAGTCACAGCATTGGGGTGTAGCAGAGACAGGATTTGAACCTGGGTTCATCCTGCCTGTGGTCATGACGTTGAGCACCCCAGCACGGCACTCGAATGAGCCCTTGGGGACAGTAGGATTGGGAATGTCCTGCTAGTGTAAAGGACGTACCAGCCATTTAATAGTATCTCTACATCAATCCCAGGGGTGATGTTTGGAGGGTTTTATTCCTGTGCAGAAGAGAGTAAATGGAGCAGCCCAGAGACCGTATCCTTAGAAAGACCTGCTGGTGAGATTGACCCTTGGCTAGTGTCTGGGAACTTGGATTTCAGGAGGGTTCCTGCCATTTTCGGAACTGCTGAGGGTGGCTTACTGTGCCTAAACTATACCAACACTGTGGTTCATGGTGCACACCTGCTTTCCTTCTGGGACCCTGGAATTTTGGTACATAATAAGCAGAGGGTGCCCAGGTGACCTACCGCCAATAAAAATCCTAGGCAAGGGGTGAGCCTCCCTGGGAGATGGCATTTCACACATGTTCTCACCATTCATTGCTGGGGTATTAAGCGTGTCCTGTGTGATCCACTGGGAGAGGTTCTTGAAAACTTGTGCCTGGTTTCCCGTGTCTTCACCCCATGAACCTCTTTTCCCTTTGCTGTTTTGCTTTGTCTCCTTTCACTGTAATAAATCATAGCTGTGTGTAAAACTGTGCTGGGTTCTGGGGGCACCTTGGTGGCTCAGTCGGTTAAGCATCCTACTTGAGCTCAGGTCATGATCTCATGGTTGGTGGGTTTGAACCCTGCATCAGGCTCTCTGCTGTCAGTGTGGAGCCTGCTTTGGATCCTCTGTCCCATCTCTGCCCATCCTCCACTTGCATGTGCATGCGCTTTCTCTCTCTCTCAAAAATAAATAAACATTAAAAAAGCAAACAAACAAAAAAAACACCTGTGCTGAGTTCTGTGTGTCCTCCCAGCAAACACTGAACCTGGGGATTGTCTTGAGGATCCTCAACACAATCCCTAAGGAACCCTTTATTAGTCTGGAATGGAAACAGGCAACAAATGTTTTACTTTAAAAATGAGTGTGGTGGGGGGCGCCTGGGTGGCGCAGTCGGTTAAGCATCTGACTTCAGCCAGGTCACGATCTCGCGGTCCGTGAGTTCGAGCCCCGCGTCGGGCTCTGGACTGATGGCTCAGAGCCTGAAGCCTGTTTCCGATTCTGTGTCTCCCTCTCTCTCTGCCCCTCCCCCATTCATGCTGTGTCTCTCTCTGTCCCAAAAATAAATAAAAAACGTTGAAAAAAAATTAAAAAAAAAAATGAGTGTGGTGGGGCGGCTGAGTGGCTCAGTCAGGTAAGCATCCGACTTCAGCTCAGGTCATGATCTCATGGTTTGTGGGTTCCAGCCCTGCACCAGGCTCTGTGCTAATAACTCAATAACTCAGAGCTTTTAGCCGGCTTCCGATTCTGTGTCTCCCTCTCTCTCTGCCCCTCCTTACTCATGCTTTCTCTCTCCAAAATAAAATAAACATTAAAAAATTTAAAAAGTAAAAATCAGCGTGGAGTTGATGGAATCAGGGTGAGTTTGAGTCTCCACTCCTCCAGGCACTTCATCTTTCTGAGGTTTGGTTTTCTGATCTGTAAAATGGGGATAAAAGCATGTGCTTAGCAGGGTAGGTATAAGGATGAAAGGAGTAGTGTATGTGGAAGTGTCATCTAAGTAGAAGGCAAGACAGTGTGGGACAGAGCTCAGAGCCCAAGCCCTGGGCTCAAAGCCTTGCCTATCATTTAAGCCTGGGTAACTCTGGCTAGCTCTACAGCTGGTGAAATTGCTGGAAAGATCGAACGGGTTAATCCTCTGTAAACAGAATAGAGTGCCTAGCACACTGCAAGCTATCAGAGTCAGATGGTGGCATTATTACCATTGTTACTATTATGACGTCGATAGCTGATTAGAAAGAGCTATTATGGATAAAAATGTTTTAAATTTACAATCAGATATGTTAATATTAAAATGAGATTACTATGACAAAAGGCAGCATGAGGAAATTTTTTGAGATAACTGGACTCTTCTATATCTTGGTTGTGGTGGTGGTTATGTGACTGTAGGCATTTGTCAAAACTTAGAGCTGCACTCTGCAAGGAATAACATGCTGTATGTAAATTTAAAAATAAACAAAAATTTGAATGTCACTTTATCAATGAAAGCTGGGACTCTTTTGTAAAAGAGGTGGTATTTTCTGCCACAAGATCAGTAGCAAAGACAGTATTTCCAAGACAGTCTTTCTTAATTGCAGTTACTCAAAAGAGGGAGAGGGAAATTCGAGGAGAGAGAACGTTGAAATGTGATTTACCAGTTTATTCATTTAGGACTGAAAGGGATTGATGAAACCTCATTTAAAATTGATGACTTTACATGAATGAAAGTAAAACATGTTGATTGAGTGTCCCTCTGGAATCCATTGAGGGCTCTGGAATAAGATGCGGTTGTGATTGTTCCCCCAGCGAGCCATTTGAGGACGGCTGGGCTCCGGGGAGGTGGTGTTGGCAGGAGGGGGTGGATAAATTAGACTCTCTTTGTCATGTTGCAGATGGGGCCCCTGCTGGAGAGGCGGGGGTGGGGGTGTCCTTTGTAGCAGTTTGCAGGTGGCTGGGATGCATAGGGCAATGTTAGAAGCCTAAGACCTTGGTTCACTGGGGGCCTTTGATTATACTCAGTGTTGTGGCTAGAGGTGTGGTGCTTGGGGGCAATCATACAGGCACAACTGAAGGAGTGGGCTGATCAGGCTGAGAGGGAAGAAAGCAGCCTGGGCCTGGGGAGGAGGACAGTGTGGCACTTCAACTAGGAACTTCTCAGATGCCTGCACGGTCTCCACCCCAGCCAGCCTACCCACACCCTCCCTCCCCTTTCCGGGGTGGAGAAGGTAGTGTCTGTATTCATTGGAGGCCATTGGTGCACTCTCTGGGGGCTGTAGGACTCCAGGAGGCATCAACGTGTGGGAGTTATAGGGAGGTGGGTTTTAGCTCCAAGTGAAAACAAGCTTTCTTAGGAACAGAGCCCTCCAAAGATGGAGAGGCCTGGCTCCATAGGTAGTGAGCTCTCTATCACTGGAGGCATGTAAGTAAATGCTAGATGAGCATACCACAGATGATCAGGCACAGGATCTTGGGGAGTTGGGCCCCTCTGGTCTGAGACTCTGGTTCTAAGACAACTTTCCAGAGACTTTTTTTTTCTTTGGTACCAGCTTGACAAAGTCTGTCTGGAGAGGCCAGAGCAGTCTCATTTCTGTGCCCTTTCACTCCTGAACTTCCCTGCTCTTCCTGTGGCCTTCCGTCTCCCTCCTTTGCTCTCCTTTTTATTGCAGCCTCACCCAGGCAGGCGAGGGCCCTTTCCTTCATGCTTCAGCAGAGCCCTAGGAGCATAGACCCTGCAGTTTGATGGCCAGACAATGAATGTGTTTGCTCTTTATTTGCCATTTGCTTCTTCATCCAGTCACCTGCTTACCAAACCTGCTCCTGACCTCCACTTACGTGTCCTGTTAACTTAAACCATTACTCTAGCACTCATCACTTAGTAAGATGAGCTCAACAGCCCTGTGAGCAGGGGGTATTATCCCCATCTTAAAGATGAGCAGACCCAAGCGGAGAGCATTTTCCTCCCCATGCCTCCCCATTGCATCTTGCCCAAGAAACTGAGGGCCAGATGCAGGGATGGGCCCAGCTGCCGTCTAGTTCAAGTGAGGCGGGATGGAAGCACCTGGACGCCAGCAGGCTGTGCTCCAGCAGGTCAGAGAAGTACAGACACCTGGTCCTGGACTAGGACACATACCTTCTGGGCCCTGTGGAGTTGAGGGCTATATTCCATGCAGAGTGGGGGAGGCAGTGTGGGCAGGTCCATTGAGGGGCTGGGTGGAAGGCCAGAGCCGAGGTGGCTGCACTTGATTCTTTTAGCACCAGTGTGAGCAGAGGAGGCAGTGGGCCCAGGGAGGAGGACAGTGTGGCACGTCAGCTAGGAACTTCTCAGATGCCTGCATGGTCTCTATCCCAGCCAGCCTGCCCACACCCTCCCTCCCCTTTCGGTAATGTTCTGACAGCCTTGAGCTGCACTGCCTGGGTACCGTGATCCCGGCAGCTCCCTCTCTCCGGGCGTCCTCTGTCCCAGTGCCGGCTTCCGTGCCTGCAGCTCTGCCCACTGGGAGGGGGCTGTCGGGGCAGGGAGGCCTCCTGTGGAGTCTGAGAGTCTGAGATATGCAAACGAGCGTCTGGACCGGCCCCGCAGGGGGTCTCAGCTCGGTGTGTGCAGCTGTTCCGCAAGGCCTGTTCTTTGAACCGCCCTCCACGTGGAAGGAGAAAAGCCCATCTGTTAGAAGACTTGGCATTAGTGAGGTGGCACCAGCCCCTCCTCACGCACGCTCAGTGTCTCACAGAGTTGAGCTGTAAGCAGATGGCAGCCGGAGTCCTGGAAGGGGCCCTGGGTGGGAGTGTGATGAGACCAAGCCCTGCCACAGACAAGGCGGGCGATTTGGGAAGTCGCCTCTCCTCCCCAGATCCCTGTTTTCCTGTTGATAGAACAAAGGCAAGGATGAGGAAACATGTAGGCATGCCTCCAAGTCTGAGGGAAACACAAGTGCGTTCTTTATGTGTGTAGAGCTTTCTTCTGCTGCTGCCCCCTCACGTCGGACTATCCCAGCTGGCTCTCTGCAGGTAGGGAGTTCTAGTGGTGGGGTGCTGGGAACCTGGCAGGGTAAAGCTTGTGATCCCTTGTCTTCTTCCTCCAGCCCCCATGGTTGTCATTCCACCCCGGAGTGTCCACAACGTCACTGGTGCACAGGTGTACCTGTCCTGTGAGGTGAGGGCTGTGCCCACCCCTGTCATCACGTGGAGGAAGGTACTTATGTCCAAGAATTTGTGTGTGTGTGTGTGTGTGTGTGTGAGAGAGAGAGAGAATATGAGAGAAAGAGAGGTGTTTCTCATGTGTATGTCTTTATATGTGAAGCCGACTATTTAAAAAAGATATCTTACATGTTCACTCCTCTACCTCCAGGTTTATGCCTCAAAACTTTCACTCCAAAGCTGCCCCCAGAGAAGGAGAGTGCCATCCTTCCTTGTGCCATTTGCTTCTTTGGCCACTTAGTGGTCGGAAAGTTCATCTACTTATCTAGCCTAGTTCCACTGGAATGAAGTTAGAGCCTGCTTCACTGGATCTGGGGTTTAGAAAGACTATCCAAGTCTTATTCAAAAACTAGATCTTCCTGCAGAACAATTTTTGAGAGACTGGTGTGGATCACAGCATTTCTTGTCCCCCTATCTCGACCGACAGCCCAGAGAAGGGCCATGAAATTCTGAGCTGCTTCTGTGAGATAGTGATGGCGTCTGCATCGTTGCTGTCCAGCAGGGGGTGCTGTCTGCACATACATTTAGGTTTAAAAAGCCACTGACCTTTGAATAGGAGTAAGAGGTGCTAGGGTTTGGCCTTTGAGTCAGTAGGAAGATGCAGACAGCAAGGATGTCTGTGGTGCAGTTCTTAGCCAGAAATGCTCTTTCTAAATCACTCCTGGCTTTCCTGTCCTCTGTAGGTCACACAGTCTCCTGAGGGCACTCAGGTGCTAGAGGACCTTCCTGGGGACCACGTCAATATAGCTGTCCAGGTGCGAGGGGGCCCTTCTGACCACGAGGCCACAGCCTGGATTTTGGTGGGTATCTCATTTGTTTAGGATTACTTGGCTATTGTTCACTGGCCCTTATAAAGCACCCTTTATATTTCTATAGCACATTACACATTTCAAAGCTGTTCTTATCCCTTTCTTGTTGGACCCTACCATAACTGTGAGGAAAGCTTAACCCCGGAGAACGTAAGTGGTCTCCACTGGTGGTCAGAATTGTGGCCCCAAAAAGATGTCCATGTCCTAATCCCTGGAATCCGTGGGTATGTTATATGCGTGAGGGGAGTAAGGTTGCAGGTGGAATAAAGTCAGCTAATCAGCTGACTTTGAAGATGGAGGAAGAGAGCCACAAGCCAAGGAACACAGGCAGGCTATCTAGAATGGGCTTTCCCCTAGGATTCCTAGGAAGAAGGCAGCTCTGCTAATACCTTCTTCTTAGCCCCCTTTCTCATTCAAGAACTAAATAAATACAGGCGTGCCTGGCTGGCTCTGTAGGGAGAACATGCAACTCTTGATCTCAGAGTTGTGAGTTTGAGCCCCACGTTGGACACAGAGGTTGCTTAAAAATAAAATCTTTTTTTATATAATTTTAATTTTTTTATCTTTTAAATAAAGTCTATTTATTTTGAGAGAGAGAGAGCAGGGGAGGGGCAGAGAGAGGAGAGAGAGAGAGAGAGAGAGAGAGAGAAACCCAAGCAGGCTCTGCACTATCAGCACCCAACACGGGGCTCAAACTCATGAACCATGAGATGAAGACCTGAGCCAGAGTCAGACACTTAACTGACTGAGCCACCCAAGCACCCCAAAAATAAAGTCTTTAATGAAAAATTTTAAAAACCTAAATATAATAAATTTGTGTTGTTTTAAGCCATTAAGTGTGTGGAAATTAGTTCCAGCAGCCACAGGAAACTAATACACTTGCCCAAGACCATGTGGCCAGTAGAGGGAAGACCGCACATTGGCGCCCCCCTCCAGGGCTCCTCTAGGCCACTTGGAGTAGTTTAAGTTGCTAGAACAGTGTGGTCTGAAAGAGTGAGGGAGTGACGGAATGGGGGTCCGTGTTGGGCTAGTCAGTCTACCTCTTGAGCTTCAGTGTCCACAACTGTAAGAGGAGGGCCCTGTGACCCAACAGTCTGTGACTTACCTGCCAGCCTCCTGTAATGTCAGGATAACGATGCTCCCCCTTTCCCTCACAATCAGCATGAGTTTAAAATGAGATGGTGTACGTAACTCCCCTGCCAGTCTGCCGAGTGACTCACGATTGACAGAGACAGCAAGAGAGGAGAGAGCCAGTGTGGGTCTGCTCTGCAGGGGCGTGAGAACGGGCTGCTCTGAGGGTGTCTGTTTCCTTTCACTCCCATCTCTGCAAGGTTTGGTGACTTCTCCATCCAGCTCAGGGACTCAGAATGCAGCTGGGTCCGTGGCTTTTTCAAATCAAGCACATCCCCGTCTTTATTACAAGAAAGGGTAGGGGGAGATGTTCTCTCTTGTGTTACTTTGTAAAGGCTGCCTCCATTGGGAACCCCAGTCAGTAAATTTTCATTCTTTTAATTTGCAGTATTTTCTTGTGATGTATACTTATCACCTTCAATAAGAGGACCAGGTAAGCTCACAGTAAAAGGCAGGAATGCAGAGGAAGCCTTAAAATGAGAGCTGCAACAGAGAGGGTACAGAGTATAAAATTTAACTTTCTTGGCAGCTAAGGCAAGAAAAGAAATAATGTGCTCTATCTTATTTTGAAAAAGAATAAGTGCTCAGACATATCATTAGGGACTAAATAAGGAAGTGATTTTGCTGTGCCATATATGACCATATAAACTTGACTGTTTTATTTCTAGATCAACCCTCTGAGAAAGGAAGATGAGGGAGTGTACCTGTGCCATTCAGCAAATGCGGTTGGGGAGGCCGAGTCCCACGGCACGGTGACAGTTATGGATCTGAGTAAATACAAAGTCCCCCGCTTCCCAGCTCCAGACGACCGCATGTGATGGAGCAATGTACATGTTCTAAGTCATTTTCGGTATTTATACACCTGTGTCACAAGAGATTGAGGTGCCTGATAAGATGTATGATAAGAAAGAAGAAAAATACATAAATCGAGGAAAGCAGAGGAATACCCAACAGTGGGACCATATTACAGATAGCAGGTAGAATCTGTAGGATGGTCAACACCCATACCGCTCTGGGCTTCCCACCTAGCATGCAAAGTCGGGAACTGTGAACATTGTGGGTGTCAGTAGGTGGGAAAGACCAGTTGCTTGTTTTCTGTTTCTGAAGTGGAACAGAATATTTCCTTCAAGTCCTGGAGAGGGCACAGAGAGAGCAGACATTGTCATTGTGACAGCACCTGTGGGAAAACGTGTCCGCAGAGGAGGCTGTCTGTCTGTCCCCGGGTTCTTCCTGGGGAAGAACAGCAGGTCATGCTTAGCAGCGTGTCTCCGGGAGAATCTGCGTCTCCCCTGGCCCTGTGGCTTTGTCCTCATAGTCAGCCGGGTGAGAGCTGGGGTTGCTTTAGTCCCTAGGAAACAAGCCCCCTAATTAGCCAGCTTTTGCTGCTAAACAGCCCCAGGGCCCGCTGGTGCACAGCCATCAACGTTTATGTCTTGCTCACATTCCTTGTCGTGGCTGCGGGTTGGTTGGCTGTGGCTCTGCTCTGAACGTCATATGGGGACCCAGCTGGAGGAGCAGCCCCAGCGTGGACTAGGTCCATTCTTTGTGGCAGAGGGGATGAACGAGAGATTGAGCCAGGTACACAGTCCCTTTTAAAGCTTCTGTTCAGATGTGGCAGATGTCACATCTGCTTAAGTGCAGCCATGCCCGGCATCAGTGGGGTAGGGGACGTCTGCTGCCGTCACAGGAGGCCAGGGGCCGGGATACAGGATTTTGCTGTGGCTGTAATCCATAGTCTTTCCTATTGAGCCACTACTGTTGTGTAGCTTCTGTGTACAAGGCCTTACGTCAGGTCTGTATGGATGCACAGAAAACCAAAACAGAGAACGTCATTAAGCGAGAATGGGGTACAGTGTTAAGGAAGTGAGGGACGTGCATGAGTTTGAGGAGAGGGAAGCTGCTTAGAACTGGGGAAAAACGAAGATGTTGCTGAGAAAGTGGCATTGGGGATGAAGGATGGTGGATGAAGTAGTTCGAGCTCTTGGAAACAGGGAGGAAGACAGAAGGTAGGAAATGGTCAGATAGGAATTCAGGTAGGAGATGGCTCTTAAAGTTGCCCTCCTGATACTCTGGTTTTTCTGTGTATGTATTGTTCTATGTTTTCATATACATATCATGTATCAGGACTTTTTTCCTGCACACGTGTACACATATACATGCATATATATATGTATGTGTGTGTGTATATATATATATTTCATGTTTCAAATGTGTACACAATTTTTAAGTATATACGTATTTAAAAAATACAGTGAACTCAGGCTATGAACGCAGTCTATTATAGATGAGTTTTCAAAAGAGAGCCACAAAGAACCATGGAATTTTAAGAACATGCAACCACCCAGTTCTTCAGTCCCCCCTACAACATGCAGTACTGTCCAGCTCTTGTTTGCATACCTTCAGTGGTGTGGAGCTCACTACCATCAGACATCTATCTTTGGATTTCCCAGTATTTGAAAGTTCTTCCTTGTATTAAGCTGCATTCTGCCTCCCTGAAATGTCCACCCAGTGGTCCCACTTGTACTTCTTGGACACCCACAAGGCCCCTCTGCTCTCCACCAGCACCACTCCTTGCCAGGAAGATTTAAGATTAAGGATCGTTTCCCCCATCTTCCATTTACCACATAGTTGATTGTGACAGAGTAGACTTCTTTTCTCTTATCCTTTTCTCTTTTTCCTTTTAGGGTCTTAGAAACCTGATGACGAGATGTTGGAAAATTCAAGTCATGGATCATTTTTTTTTTTTTTTTTTTTGTGAAGAGTTGGAGAAACTGTTTGTAGATGACCCCTTTTGTATGTTTTTACAGATTAGATGCAAACTAGATTCGTATGCAGATGTAGTTTTTAGCAGGGCAAGCATTGGGAAACCAGACTGCATGTGGCTTTTCTATACTTTTGAAATGAACTGCTCCGTAAGAATTCTTTTTTAACTACTCCCTCCCAGGGAAGGTCACCTGGTGGTATGTTTGTAATTCTAAAGGGCTGGAACAAGGCCTGTTTCAGCCTTGTGTCTTTACCTCATCTGTCTGTGACTGATTAGCAAAGCTCTGTGACTTAGTGTGTGTTGTAGAAGGAGGGAGAGAGTCCTGCCTTCATCCTCTGCCTGCTCTCTGACTCGCTGTATGACCTGGATAGGCCCCTCCCCATTCTGGACCTTTGTCTCTAGCTGTTTGGACCTTTGTCTCTAGCTGTTACCCGGGTCCCTTGGAGCCCTGCCATCCCAGAGTAAGATGGCCCTGTGGAAAAAATACAGGAAGTATAGTCTTAGCATTCGTTTTCAAGACTGCTCAAAACGGCTGCCACCGCTTCATACCAGCGTGGGTGTGGAGCTGGCCACAGCTCTTCTGTTCCTGCCATTTTCCCACCTTAAAGAGATGGAGTTCTAGATGGGACACTTTACCAGACTCCGGAGCCCCTTGGCTGGGTGCTTGGGGACCAAGGTGTCCCTTTGTCAACAAGCCCAGCATCCTCTAACCAGGTAAGCAGTAGACACCTGGCTTCTGGACATCAAACTGAAGAAATGGGGTCAGATGCTTCTTCCTCTGAGCTGTGGGATTAGAGTATTAATAGAATACATTTTACTTAGAGACGTTTTGACCTCACCCAGAAATTAGGCTTTCTTTCTTTCTGTTCTTTCTTTTCTTTCTTTCTTGTTTCTTTCCTTTTCTTCTTTTCTTTTCTTTTTTTAAAATATTTTTAATGTTTATTTACTTTTGAGAGAGAGAGAGAGAGCAAGTGCATGTGTGCAAGTTGGGGAGGGGCAGAGAGAGAGGAGGAGACACAGAATCCAAAGGTGTCAGCACACAGCCTGACACCAGGCTCGAATAAACTCACAAACCGTGAGATCATGACCTGAGCTGAAGTCAGAAGCTCAACCGACTGAGCCACCTAGGTGCCCCTCTTTTCTTTTCTTTTCTTTCTTTCAGTGAGACGAGTATTTATTATCTGACTGAAAAAATAGATTCCCCTGGGTGATTAAAAAAATCCCCTGGGTGATTTAAAAAAATCCCCTGGTGATTAAAAGAATTGGGATCTCACTTGTGTCTTGTCCTTAAAGTTCATGAAGTGCTTTTCTGTCTGTGGCCTCTTCACCACTCCAGCACGGCAGGCAGGGTAAACACGGATGTCCCAACTCCCTTTGCAGATGAAGAAACCAGGCTCCGAGAGGGAGATGCTTGCCCAAGGTCCGAGGGCCTCCGAGAAGGACCAGAACTTGGGGCACCCTTTCTATGCCATGGTGCTGCTTCTCGGGATAATCTCATGGCTATGGAAAGGAAGGGGCTTCAGGGACTCTCCTCCTGGTCCCTCTCAGCTTTTACAGCATACTCCCATGCCCCTCCCCGCTACGTATCACATTCTGGTATCCTTTTTGGAATTGCATTTTCTCCCTTTGAGCTGGCCATTCCGTATCTGAAATATTGGGGTGGCATCACCCTGATGTACTACATGGCAGGAGCAGAGCCTGAAAATCCAGAAACATGAGGTCCATTTGGGGATTCATCCCTGGCTTGCTGCCTGACTCCAAGCAAGTCCCCTCACCTTCTGGACCTCCGTTTCCTCATTTGAGTAAGAAGGCAAGGAAACTAGTTGGGTAGTTTGCAAACTTTAAAACACTGGAACCCCTGTCTTTGAATAAAATCAGAGTTGAAACTGACTAACTGGAAGCTGTGCCTGTGTGTTGGAAGTTGGGGCTGCGGAGGGTCCGCTCACATCCCTCCCTACTCAGCGCCCCTACCCCCCTCCCCGTACTGCAGGGTTTTTGTACCCAAGGTCTGCGGCTGAGTCTCCGTGTGATTTGCATAGTTGGGAAAAGACTTGGTAAGGCACTTACAGTGCCTTCACTTACAGTGAAACTGTCAGAAGTAGGGATGCTGTGGCCCTGGAGAAGGTACTAGAACAACATGCATGTGCTGATAAGCACATCCAGCAAAATCCATTGACTCACCTTACATTTTCCCAAAACAGTTGGAGAGCTGGGTCTAGATGCAGAGAGCAGGGCAGATGGAGCGCTTGGGTGACAGAGCTGAACATCAAAACCACAGGGGGCTGGGTTAGCATCGTAATGATGTGCAAAATAATAATAATAATATTGCACTCTCTGAAATTTTCACCAAAAAAAAGGCAGATTAAGAGGATTGTTCCAACCTAATGACTTTTTTTGCACTAGGAGAGCCCCCAGACCCCTCCCAGGGCTGAAAGAAAGGGTCCTGTTGCCATTTAGAAACATGGTGCCCCCAGGAACTGGGTTTTCTGCCCTATTTTCATAGATGTGCTGATGTCACATGACCCATGCACCTGAAAATAAATGTTTTTAAGGACAGTCTTTGTGGTCTGTTTGTCCTGGGAACACTGCTGTGGGTGGGTGCAGGTCCCACTGATAGATCTCCGCTACTGCTGACTATCTTGTCCTTTCCTCATCCACATCAGCTACTTTAGTCCTAATCCTCCTTCCTCTCACACCTGAGTTCTTGTCACAGCCCCACCTGGACAGCTTGCGTGAAATTTTTAACCAGTCCTAATCACCTCCTACCAGCCTGATCCTTCTAACTCCCCTGGAGCTCATGTCTCCTGCTGGACACGCATCCCAGTATTTCATTCATTCAGCTTAGCTGTGCCCTCTGTCATCTCCCGCGTGCACACGGAGTGGCGTTTTCCAGAGGCCAGAAGGGTGCAGACACCGGCAGGATGAAGGTGGGTGGGAACTGGGCCGTCAGGCGAGACTCCAGTGGGGAAGATGAGGTTGCTGTCTTGCCAGGCAGCACAACGTGTCTGCTTGGTGATCAGAGCAGGGGGAGATCAGAGAAGACTTCCCGGAAGAGGAGGCATCTATGCTGCGGACTGGAGTGGGTATGGGGGATTCTGGGCCAGGGAAACAGCATGCGAAAGGAGCGGGGACGCAGAAGTGCAGGGTGGCTTGTGAAGGCGAGTAGTGAGCTGTGACAGGTTGCCTGGAGCTGTGGTGGCAGGTGGGGGAAGCAGTCTTAGGCCACACCCCTAAATGCCACCTGGCATTTGGGAGGAGGAGGTTGGACCTGATGCTCCAAGCGGTGGGCAGCCTGACTCACAGTCTCCTGTTTATAACTGGGCTTAAGGGAGACCGTTCAAAAGCCAATGTTCAATCCCAAAACCTAACCACTTCCCACCACACACAAAAAAGTCCAATTTTTAGTCAAAATGGACTTTTTCTTCAGATTTTATGGTAAAAATTAATCCTATGTCTTTTAAAAAACATTGCCCTCCCCACTCCCCCAGGATGGATGACACAAGAAAAATTAATAAGAACGAGCAAATCAATCGACAGTGAACAGTCCCCTCTAATGAATTTCCTCATTCCCAGCCTTTGCCAGGGCCTCCTGAACGTTAAATCAGAGAATGATTATTATATGATATTTTAATTAATTAAAGGAAGCGAAAGTGGCCTGGCGTCTGTAGCTGAATAATGAATTCAGAACGTGGGAGCCTGTCACCCAGGACAGAGCAGATAGCAGTGATTGCCCATGCTTGGCTTGGTGGGACTGACTTTGTCTCCTGGAGTGTGGACTTTACAGTCAGGGCTCCCTCTGAGTCCAGGTGCAAGTACATCAGGGGCAGCCAGGAGGCAGAGCAATCTGTCTCCTTTCACTATGGCTGTCTTCCTCATGCCTAAATCTCCCTCAGGGCAGTGGCTGGTTGTCGAGGGAAGAGGAAAAATCACTGGGGGGTGGGGATGGTGTGCAGAAGCCTCTCTTCCCTCCACTCATAAACCCACCCACCACACACATTTGCAGACCACCAACCTTGCTCGGTGCTGAGGGTCTGCTGCCACTCACAGCCCCCCCCCCCCCCCCCGAGTCGCTGGTGGCACCAAGCCACCAGCTGCTGGAGGTGCCATAGTTGTCCCTCAGGCAGAATGGGCATTAGCTTTGGAGTTGAAGACTCAGAAGCAAGGTCAAGCTGCACCACAGTCTGTAGGTCTGGGTCACTTCCTCCGCTTCCAGAGCCTGTAATTCCTGGTCGGTCCTGCTGCCCCGAGCCTGCGTGAGTGAGTGGACATGCTCGGTCCACTCTGGAGGGGATGCTGAGGGCTGGGTGCCAGGTGGCAGGGGCTCAGGGAGACAGGTCAGACATGCTGGGGGGGGCTTGTGGAAGACACCATCCAGTGGGACAAAAAGTGAGACCCATTTCATTATATGCTGACAAAAAAGAGCTGGCACAGAACAAAACTAAATGAAGAGTGGGCCTTATAAGCTCAAAGGGGCCAGAGATGGCTGATTAAGATGGTCAGAGAAAGCATCCTGGAGGAGATGGGCCCTCAGTAGGGATCTGAGAAAATGGGCTGGGTTTGGATAGGAAAGAAGAAAGGAGGAAGGAATAACATAAGCAAAGCTGGAAGGTGGGGCGCAAATGGCCCATGAGAGGGTTAAACTCTAAAAATATCTCTGTGAGGAACATCACGCACACCCGCATGGAGGTGTCATGTGTGTTAGAGCTGGGATGAGCTATCTGCTGAAAACTGGGGACCTCTCCCCAGTGTCAAAATGTCCTTGTAACTACATTTCCCAGCCTCCTCCAGCACCTTGGTTGGGTCAGGTCATTTGGGCCAGTGGACTGAATGGAAGCAATGTGTTCCATGCCGAGTCCAGGGCTTTAAAGAAGTAGGTGGTCCCTCTCCACACTTTTGTCCCCATCTACCAGCTGACATGGAGGTCTCTGAGGCCCCACGTGGGGGTTTTCACTTGGGTCTGTGGACCCCTAGGGATTCTGTAGACGGATTCATGGGTCTGTGAGCCCCGTGAAAGTGTGCAGAAGTTTAAAAACAATTTTTTTAATGTTTATTTATTTTTGAGAGAGAGGGAGGGACAGAGAGAGAGAGGGAGAGAGAGAGAGAGAGAGCGTGAGTACGGGAGGGGCAGAGAGAGAGGGAGACAGAGAATCCAAAGCAGGCTTGGCGTGTCAGCACAAAGCCTGACGTGGGGCTCAAACTCATGAATCGGGAGATTGTGACCTGAGTCGAAGTTAGGCACTCAACTGACTGAGCCACCCAGGCGCCCCAAAAGTGTTCAGAATTTTATGTGGATGGGCATGGGCGCAGTTTTTTCTAGTAGCTTTCATTGGCTTTTCAGAAGAATACATAACATAAATGGTTAAGAACCATTGCTGACAGTAGAGCCACAAGATGGAAGGAATCTGTGCCTCTGAATCTCCATGTGGGAGATAAGTGCCAATTAACTGGACACCTGCATTAGATTATTACAAGAAATTAACCATCGTTATTCATTAACCACTCGTTAACCACTGGTTAATTACTTAACCAAGATTAAGTAAGAAGTAAACGGTTGTTGCGTTGACCCCCTCAAACTTGGCGTTTATTGTGGTACTAAAGTTAGGCTGGGACACGTGGGAAGAGTATGTGGCTGGGGGCCAGGAATCTGTACTTCAGGCCACGCTCTGGCACCACGGAGCCCCATGGCCTTGAACGGGTTACTTGGTCCACCCCTCTACCTAAGTGAGTGGGGAGTCCGGGGCCTCTCCAAGGCCCTCATAAGGTGCCTCCTTGCTTTCCTCCCAAGGTCCTCCAATTCTAGGATTAATGTATAGATCCCAGGGGTTTGAGGGGATTAAGTGGTGCTCCCAATCTACAGTAGTCTGGCTTCGACCCCTACCCTTCTACACAAACTGCTCTTACCAAGTCTCGAGGGAACCCTGAGGCTTCAGCCAGGGCACACTTCTCTGTCCTCTTACCTGACCTCTTGGAAGCATTTGACTCTGCCGAGGGCTCCCTCCCTTTGCAGACTCACTCCTTCCTTGGCTTCTTGACTCCTGCCTCTCAGGTCTTTTCCTCATGGTTCTCAGCTGCTTCTCCTTAGTGCCCTTTATGGAATTCTCATTCTTCACTCACCGATGTTGGCATTATCAGGATCAAGCTATCCTTCTTCTCCCAGCAGTCTGTTGTCAACATGGCAGCTCCCGTGATACTTTTAAAACATGTCAGATCATGTCCCTGCTCTGTTCAAAAACCTCTGATGGCTCCTTCATCATGCAGAGTAAAGGCCCCAATTGGCACAGTGACCTTCAAGGCTCTAATTGCCCTTACCCCAAGACCCTCTACTTCTCTATCTCCACCTCTAGCCTTTGCTTGCTCCACTCTGGCTCCTTGCTTCCAGCCTTTGTGTTCTCTGAGCCCCCAAGATGTGCTCCATCCAGCCTCAGGGCCTTTGCACTTGCCATTTCCATAACTCTTGTAGTCCTTTGTCATCTCTTCAGTGAAACCATCTCTGAGCACCTTATTGAAAACTATAATTCCAACCCCACCCTACCCACATTCCTTATTCTCCTTCCCAGCTAGACTTTTCTTTTATCCATCTGACAGACTGTTTCACTTATTTTACTTGTGGTCAGGCTCCCCCATCAGGGAAAAGGTCCAGGACTGGTATTTAGCTCCCTACTGTGTCCCCAGCACCTGGAATAATAGTTCCTAGCACATGGTCAGCACTGAATACAATGTGTTGAACAAAAGAGCAAATAAATGAACTCAGCACCTTGTCCCCAAATCTGCCCCTCCAGCTAGGTTCCCTTTCATAATGCTAGCACTACTGCCACTTGGTCCCCAGCTGGGAGAATGGGTCACTGTAACTTCACTCTCCTTTTGCCACAATCTGTCACCACACCTGAAAGCCCACCTGTGGGCTGCCAGGATCTGCCACCCATCCTCACACCTGGCTCAGGTCAGCATCACTTTGGCAGTGTCATCAGCTCAAGGCCGACCCCCCAACCCATCCTCCCACTGAAGCATAACCAGCTTTAGAAACTACAATATGATTCTATCACTTTCCTTGGGAAGCCCTCATGGCTTCCCACTGCTGGACAGCATGTGAACTTCCTTGTCGGGCCTACAGCCCTTCATAATCCAGCCCCTGCCTCCTCTCAGGCCTTTCTTCCCAGGTTTGTCCTTTCCACACACCATTCCTCACACCCTCCATACTGTCTCACAAACCCCAGGCCCTTCTCCCAGAAACATGCTTCCTGTGTCTGCCTGGTTACCTCCTTTTCATCCAACAGATCCCCTGCCCCTCCCTTGGGCCTCTCCCTTGGGCCGAGTGGGGTGCAGTAGAGTCAGGACACCTGAGTTTGAATCCTGGCTCCACTTAATAGCTGAACACAGGGGCACCTGGGTGGCTCAGTCGGTTGAGCGGCCGACTTCGGCCCAGGTCATGATCTCATGGTCTGTGAGTTCGAGCCCTGCATCGGGCTATGTGCTGACAGCTCAGAGCCTGGAGCCTGTTTCAGATTCTGTGTCTCCCTCTCTCTGACCCTCCCCCGTTCATGCTTTGTCTCTCTCTGTCTCAAAAATAAATAAACGTTAAAAAAAAATTTAAAAAAAAATAGCTGAACACCTCTGGGCCTCCACATTTATTTAGCAAGTGGAATGCTAATAATAAGTACCTTGTGGGTGGTTAGAAGCATTCCATGAGTCCATATATGTTACTATAGGTGCCTTATAAATATTGTGTCGGCCTAATGTTCTTTCTTTCTTTCCGTGACCTCATGGCCTCTGTGCTTCTACTTACCACAGAACTTTCATCTCATTTGGGAATAGTCTCCCTGCCACACTGTGAGCTCCTGCAGGGTCAGGACTGCCTCATTCAACTCTCTTTCCCCACAACCTGCCTAGAACTGGCAACTGAGCCTGTCCCCCCCCCCCCCCCAATGAATGAATGATCCAAGCAAATTAACTAACAAGGTGACCACCAGAGGTCAGCCTCACACCCAGAATAGAGTCAACCCAAACTATACTTCTTTAAAAGGCCTGGGATCTGGGATCCGGGATCTGATCAAGGGAGCCTCGGTGGATCCAGCAGAGAAGCAGGGTGTTTGATCTTGTTCAACAGCATTGCTATGGGCTCTTGAGGTTTCAAGGTATGGTTAGACACTGGCCCCCTTTCTGCCCCCTAGTGTATGCCTGAGAAAATGAGTCCAAATGAGCTGCAGGCTAAACCTCTCAGTTCCCACTTCCTCATCTAAAAGAGGTCAGCCCACTGCCTACTTTACGAGATTGTGAGGCTTTGCTGGCGTGTGAAGACGACTGGCAGAGATCGTGCTCCACAGAGGAGGTGCTTGGTGCAAATTTGTTGAATGGGTGGTGGCCCAGAATTGCAACATCTAGGACCAAGTGAAATCCTGCCCTTAATGCTGTCCAGGTCAGGCTCCTGATCACACCTCCCACAACCAGAGCAATGACAGAGGACAGAGGGGCCTTGGTGGCTCGGCTGACTAGGAATCTGACCTGACTCCTCAGTCTCAGAATTTCAGGGATCGGAAGTGAGACCTATTAGATCGTCTTTTCGCAGTCCCACCCACACTGGGACACCTTCTGACAGTCCCTCTTGGTTTAGAAGTAGAGAACAAATGAGGAACCAGGCTGAAAACATTAGGATGCTACTTGTTAGTCAGTAGAGACCCCCACCCACCCAGCCACTGGCTCCCTCCCACCTCCCCCCACCAATGGCCTCCACGAGAAATAGGTAAAAGGTGTGCATTGCAAGGGCAGTCAGGGTCACCCCAGCCTTAGACAAATGGTGCAGAAAGTAGGCCCTAGGAAGGGGAGAAGAGGGGTCTGTTTGGGCCTCAGGAAGCAGTTTCTGGCCCACTCCCGAAGACACATGACAAAATCACCTCGATGCCTCGGTGAGATAACAGGACATTAGAGATGACAACCAACACTGTGCATTTCCAAGACTGAGTGGACCGGGAAGTATGGGGACTCGTGAGGTCTAGAAAGATGGAAGACGAGGAGAGAGAGGATCAGCATTGTTTCTGTACCGTGGTCTGGCTGACTTGGAATTTCTCCCTTCAGATGAGGAATGAGGTCAGAAGACTAACAATAAATACATTGAACTGAGGTGTGAAAGTCTGGAAACCCCTAGTATGTCAGAATGGCCCTGATGCTGGGCTTTGCTGGAGGGGCAGTGTGTTTGGGTAGAGGCTGGGTGACAATGTGGAAGCCCTGAAATGGGAACCTAAATGAACTTGCTCTAGGCAGGAGGCAGGGCTTTTCTCTATGGGCCTTCAAGTTGCACTTTGTCACTCAGCCAAGAGAAAACAAAAATGCAACTAGAAATATTGGGGAGGGGACTTTTGTACCTGGCTGGGGGTTGACTGGATGCCCACCTGGGTCCCTTCCATACCCATGACTCTAAAATTTTCAGTTGTAACAGAATATTGACCCAAAGTTCATTTGCAAATGGAATTATGAGTATTTTTTATTTAATTTTTTTTTATTTTTTTTTATTAAAAAAAAATTTTTTTTCAACGTTTATTTATTTTTGGGACAGAGAAAGACAGAGCATGAACGGGGGAGGGGCAGAGAGAGAGGGAGACACAGAATCGGAAACAGGCTCCAGGCTCTGAGCCATCAGCCCAGAGCCCGACGCGGGGCTCGAACTCACGGACCGCGAGATCGTGACCTGGCTGAAGTCGGACGCTTAACCGACTGCGCCACCCAGGCGCCCCTATTTAATTTTTAATTGAAATTAATTCACATATCATAAAATTCATCCTTTTATGTGAATCGCTGTGCAATTCAGCACTTTTTAGTATATTCACAAAGCTGTACAACTCTCACTACTATCCAACTTCAGAACCCTTCAAAACTTCCCAAAAAGAAATCCTATACCCATTGGCAGTTACTCCCCCTTCTCTCCTCCCCCAATACCCGGCAACCACGGATGTACTTTGGGTCTCTGGATTTGCCTATTCTGGACATCTCCTATAAATGGAATCATACAATATGTGGCCTTGTATGTCTGGCTTCTTCCACTCAGCCTAATGTTTTCAAGGTCCATCCATGTAGAATGTGTCAGTACTCCATTCCTTTTATGGCTGAGTAGTACAAGGAATATTCCATGGAAACATTTCGCTTATCCACTCACTCACTAACTGATGGACACTTGGGTTGTTTACTTTATTTATTTATTTATTTTTTTAAATTTTTTTTCAACGTTTATTTATTTTTGGGACAGAGAGAGACAGAGCATGAACAGGGGAGGGGCAGAGAGAGGGGGAGACACAGAATCGGAAACAGGCTCCAGGCTCTGAGCCATCAGCCCAGAGCCCGACGCGGGGCTCGAACTCCCGGACCGCGAGATCGTGACCTGGCTGAAGTTGGACGCTTAACCGACTGCGCCACCCAGGCGCCCCTGGGTTGTTTACTTTAAAGGAATGGTTATATAAATGCATTCTTTGCCCACTCCTTCCCTCAAATGAAGGAAAATCAGTAACAAAATGTAGGGTAAGCAAGCGAAACAGCCTGATAACTGGTAATTTAAAAAGGAAAAGCATCCTTAATTTTTAGGTTAAGTCACTGAAAAATGGGGCCAAGATTTGGCATCCACCTAGTTCGAAACTCCTAACGCCTTCCCATCCTATGTCTAAGCCATCAGGTTAATCCACTGGGAAGTTCTTGGATCAGAAGGAAGAACTGAAAGCCACTGTCCAGGTGGTTTTCAATGTATTTTCTAGACTCCCAAGATTTCATGGAAGTAACTCAGGGCCACCAAGGGGGCTGGGACCAAAGGGCAGGTGGGTAGAACTTTGACCCCAGTCCCCAACCCTGCTTTAACTAGAGCAGCTCTCATTTCAATTGCTTTATTGGTGAGCTTCCCTCAAAGAGTTCATTTGGGACAAATAAAGTGGGGGCTGGGGCTAAAAAATGATTTGGCAACCGCTGGTCTAGGTGATTATGGAATTCCTGGACTGGAGGAGGGTCTCTGTGTTGGCCATTCTTATGAGTTCTTCTGAGGAATCTTGATGGTAACTGTCTTCACCTCGGTGTAGGCCTTTAGCCCGTCCTCCCCCAGCTCCCTCCCATTGCCAGATTCCTTAAACCCTCCAAATGGCGTGTGGCAGGTGACAATGTTGTAGGTGTTTACCCACACTGTGCCAGCCTGGAGTGCCTGTGTGAAGTACATGGCTTTGTCCAGGTCCCGAGTGAACACGGCGGCAGCCAAGCCATATCTGGTATTGTTGGCCCTCTCGATCACCTCCTCCATCTTCTTGAATTTAAACAGGGGCTGCACAGGCCCAAAGATCTCCTCTCTGGCGATCCTCATGTCATCCTGCACACCACCAAAGACCGTGGGCTTGATGAAGAAACCACGCTCCCCCAAACGCTCCCCACCGCAGAGAAGTTTTGCCCCCTCCTTCTGGCCAAGCCGGATATAGCTCAGGATTCGTTCGAATTGCTCCTTGTCCACCTGGGGCCCCTGCTGAGTGTCCAGCTCAAAGGGGTTCCCGACTCTTCTCTGCTTAGCCTTCTCCACAGTTCTCTCGAGAAACTCATCGTAGATGGATTCTTCGACGAAGGTCCGGGAGCCTGCACAGCAGCACTGGCCCATGTTGAAGAATAGGGCTTCGTGGCACTGCTCCACAGCATGGCCCAGGTCAGCGTCGGCCAACACGATGCTGGGGCTCTTCCCGCCCAGCTCCAGGGTGACTCTCTTCAGGTTGGAATCGCCAGCCGCCTTCTGGATCAGGTGGCCCACCTCAGTGGAGCCGGTGAAGGCAACTTTGTCAATATCCATGTGCTGGGCGATGGCCGCTCCTGCCGTCGGGCCATAGCCAGTGATGATGTTCACCACCCCAGGGGGAAAGCCTGCCTCTTTAATGAGGGAGGCCAAGTACAGGGCAGAAAGGGGGGTCTGCTCTGCCACCTTCATGACCACAGTGTTGCCTGTGGCAAGTGCTGGGGCGAGCTTCCAGCCCTGCATGACCAAGGGGAAGTTCCATGGGATTATCTGGCCACAGACACCAACAGGCTCGTGCCGGGTGAAGCAGAAATGCTCGCCATCCATAGGGATGGTCTTGCCGTGCCACTTGTCGGCCCAGCCGGCAAAGTACCGGTATACTTTGATGACCTCATCCAGGTCCAAGACATAAGACTCCTGGAAAGGCTTCCCATTGTCCAAGGTCTCCAGTGAGGCCAGGTAGACACGATCCCGCTCCACAAGGTCAGCCAGGCGGTTCAGCAGCCGGCCCCGCTCTGAAGCATCCATCCGGCGCCACGGAGACCCCAGGCGGAAGGCCTCACGGGCTGCTTTCACAGCCCGATCCACATCAGCCCGGTCCCCTTCAGCCACGTGGCCAATGACCTCTCCTGTGGTGGGGTTCACTGTTGGGAAGGTCTTCTTGCTGGCTGCATCTTGCCACTCATTGTTGATGAACAGCTGGTTGTAGTGGATGTCTGGATTCCGGATGGGGCTGGGGAGGGCAGCTGCCGAAGAGTATGGGGCAGTCCTGCCATAGAGGCAGAGCAGTCGGGGCACAGGCACCAGGAAGCGCAGCATGCTCACGACTCTGGAGGGGCACAGGGGGAACCAGAGTGAACGGGTGACAGGGGACAAAGTGGTCCCCCAAAGGCCCACCAGCTAAGATGTTCCAAGATGCTAGCATAAAGGGGTGTCACTTCTAAAAACATGGATTGTAAGGGGTACAAAGGCCCTAAAGAACTCTGGCCCATCTCCTTCATGTCCCATCTTTCCCCCAGCTCACTCCCTCACCTCTTCTGGGTCTTGGGTCAAATGTCACCTGCTCAGCAAGGCCTCCCCTGACTGCCTTTTGTAAAATTTACAAACGTGCAACTTTTCTCACCTCCAGCACTCTGTCCCCTACCCCGTGCCTTATTTCTCCCCATCTGACACACCAAATAGTATATTTACACACTCACATGTTTATTGTCTGCCTCTCCCCAATAAAACATCAGCTCTGAGAGGGCCGACATTTTTTTCCCCTGCTTTGCTGTGTCCCTGATACCTCGAAGAATGCCTGCTACAGAGAAGCTGCCCAACAGCTAGTTATTCAGTGATATATATCAAAATTTCCACAAAGACTGTTCACGATTTGACCTAATAATGGGTAGAAACCAAGGGACTGACAGACAGAGTTACCTCTGAAACAGGGGCTTGCTTCACTTTACCTCTGTGCCTCAGTTTCCTCTTATGTGAAAGTCCTCAAGGAGCTACACTGAACAGAGCTGTGCACATAAAAAGCATGGTAAGCCTCCACCCCAGCATATCAGAGCTGACCTCAGACACTGGCCCAGCCGGACCCAGGGCAAAGGTCTCAATTTCCTAGGAGTGCAGCAAGTCTGGTAGCAGCTGGGAAGAAGGGCCTGTTTATTCTTGCCTACAACTCTGAAAACAGGGCAGACTTTATTAAAACAACTAAAGGGTTACTTGGGTGGCTCAGTCGGTTAAGCATTGACTCTTGATTTCGGTTCAGGCCATGATCTCACAGTTCGTGAGTTCGAGCCCCTCATGGGGCTCTGCACTGACAGCACGGAGCCTGCTTGGGATTCCCTCTCTGCCCCTCCCCTCTTCCAGCTTGCTCTCACTCTCTCTCTCTCTCTCTCTCAAAATAAATAAATAAATGTAAAAAAAACACTTTTTAAACCAACTATAAAATTAAGACAGTATATAAAATGTATTCAATGAAATTTAAATGGGGTATAAAACTTACAGATTCATTGAAACAGTTACTCTTTAGCCAGGACATCAATCCCTTCACCTTCTCTGTTTCACTTGAGTCTTGACCCACCCAGCAGCCAAAAGGAATTGCACCTGCCTTCTCCACCCCCACTCCCCATCCCTGTATGGCTCACCCTCTGCCACTGGGAATCCTGGAAAGCAAAGCCCCAGCCAGGTCCCCCAGCTTCATATAAATCAGAGCCCTCCCTTGGAGGGTGGTTGAGCCAGCAGACCTATAAGGGATACACTCAGGTTCCAACCTGTTCAGAGCTCTGTGCCGTGTTGAGACACAAGAAACTTTGGGTCCAACAGACCTGGGTCTGAGGAGGGAGGGATCCCAGGGGAGGGGTAACAACCCAGGGGTGGGGGAGTGGAGGGGCTAACCAGGTGAGAGAGATAGTCATAGGCCAAGGCTGGCAAGTCTTTCATGCTAAGCCAAGGCTGTTCCTCCTCTAGGGGCTTAAATAAATAGGGTCTGTGCTTAGAGCTTCCACTTGCATATAGTAAGATCACTGCTCACAGCACAGCACACTTTACAGTTTGCAAGTCATTTTCTTAGCAGTAAGTCACTGAGACTCCCAGCAACCCCCGGGGTGATCTGGGCAGATGATGACCCCCGTTCTGGAAGACGGCTGGGGATCAGAGAGGCTAAGGGGGACTCACCAAGGGCACACAGCAAGTAAGAGTAGGAGTCTCAGCCAGGATTCCCATAGTCTCAGCTTTGTGTTTCCTCTGACTGTGGGCAATTTCTTACAGTTCCTGGTATTGGTGCCCACTGTGCCAAGGGCCGGCCGCCCTTCTGGATCACCCAGTACGTGGCACCAACTTCACCTTCTGCGGGCAGGGGAGCGCGGGTCACAGCTTCCTGGCTCCGGTCAGGGGCTCTAGGCTGGAGTGCGCTGGATGGGCGTGAGCTATGATTTCTAGCTAAGGCGGGCAAGGTTTGCTGGGATCTAAGTCCTCCGGGCCCCAATAGGAATCACTCCGTGCCCCGGGGGCAGGCACAAGCTTGGAAGCTGCAGCCTGCCCTCGGGATCGAGAGAGAAGGGCGCTAATTACCTGCGGCAGGCTCGGGTCCAGGTGCAGCTTCAAGCTCTTCCAGGTCTAGCCCAGCCTCCAGCCGCTAGCCCAACGCCGGTCCCGCTTCTGCGCAGCGGCTCGGCCTCTACCCCAAGCCGCGAGGCTCCGCCTGCGTCCCAGGGAGGGCCTATCTGCGGCCCGGGGCCAAGGCCGCTCCTCCCTCTAGGCGTGGGCCGGTCGGGGCTGGAAAGGCCGGGGATAGGGGAGGGCAGCACTCCCCACTTCCCGGGTAACCCAGCCACCGGCTCCCCCCCACCCCGAGTCTCACGGCAAGCAAGAACGCCCTCGTCGCTTAGCGGCTCAATGGTGCGGTCCGAAAGCGCTCCTTTAGAAGCGGAAACAAAGACCCAGAATGGGGCAGGCCTTTCCCAAATCACAGTGATCACTCCAGTTACATTTTGCATATTCTCCCGCAAGGTGCACCTAGTTAGGTCCTCATCCTCGAGCCTCTGCTTAACCTCTACTGTGCCTCCCTTGTCTTCCACCTTCGCCGCTCTTCTTTCCTGTAACTTTAAGATTTTATTTGGGTGCACTTTAAAAATGCATCTTTTTTTGTTTGTTTGTTTTTTTGCCCTAGGACAAAAAAAATATAGGCACAATGTAGAAAAGCTTGGAAAACACAGAAAAGGATGAAAGAATTTTTAAAATACCTTCAATGCAGTTTTTCTATCAATTTCTGAGAAAAATGTTAAAATCTGTGACAATTGTGGATCTATTTCTTCTTTTAATTCCATCAGTCTCTGCTTCATATATTAGGTACATATATATTTATGATTATTTTGACTTATGTATTGAGCTTACATCATTATGAAGTTCTAGTTTTGATCTCTAGGAAAAAAAATACCTTCAATCCTTTCACCCAGAAGTTGCCATTTATCTTGTCCATATTTTTTCCTCCGTATTTTTCAAAAATCCACTTAATAAAAAGGAAATCTTATGGTGACCTCTATTTTGCTGCCTGCTTTTTTTTCTTTTTCTTTTTTTTTTCACTTAGTGATTTATTATGAACCTTTTCCATGTCACATTAATTAAAAAGCAACATCACCTTGTCCAAAGTGGGCACCTAATTCCATGGTAGGGTAGACTGCTGATGGACACTTAGATTGTGTCCATTTTGTTGTTGTCTTAAAGCGTGCTAAGCACACATCTCTGACTCGCTCCACCTCCACTGTGCCTTCCTTCTGGTTGGAGAGAGTGGGAAGCTACAAGCTCTTGTAGCCTTGTTTGCAGCTAGAGTTCTGGAGTGAACTGGCTGCTTCCAAACAGCAGTACCCCTGCCAGCTGTGGAAGGTGGAGGTTATTTTCCTGCCCCTTTGGAGGCAGGAGATTGTGAAGGCAGGTTGTGAAGATTCTGCATTGGTGTTCCTCCTGGGTATGGGGTGGGGGCTGTGGCTGTGGCTTCTAGACTCCTACTACCTGCTCTTTGAATCACGGCTGCAGGGGTGTGTCTGGACCTAATAGCACCCGAGGTGGCCTCAGACAGTAAAGAGACTGGTGAGCCATGTCTTTCTTTGTTCTGGGAATCTGTCCTGAAGGACTAGTTCTCCCTGCTTCTCCCTCCAGCCCTTCCAACAATTCTATCAGCACCTGATTCTCCATATTAAATCCCTACCTCTGCACATATTTAGCACTCACATTTTCCTGTTCGACCCTAACTGATTCATATAATTTTTTCTTAAGCTACATCTCTATGGAATCTTCTGTTACCATGTCATTCTTAGAATGTTTACAGCCCTTGCTGCAAAATGTAGTTCTTCACTAAAGCAGTGAATCTTGTGTCTTGCCACAGCTCTGTTCATGTCCTGCTTTGGTTTTCCCCAGAAGTGTGGAGCCCCTGCCTAAGCCCCTTCTGCTCTCCCACAGCACATGGCCAACCTAGCACGTCTTGGGTGCTTGGCACTCCATGATGGGCTGATTCAATGATTATTTGGTCAGTTAACAGCCTCATTGGTAGAGGTAGTGAGTCCATAACAAAGGGAGTATCAGTTTTCATGACAGTTTGGAAAGCTGTGGCCAGAGGCCAGCTGGCAGATAGGAAGTGGCCCCACAGAGACAGGTTGAAATCTGTGTCCTGTGAGGAACAGCTAAAAAACTGGGGTATCCACCCCTTGGAACTCACAGGACAAGTTTTTGCCCTCCAAATTTCCAAAGGACACAAGCAGACATCTGCAGGGTCCTAGAAAGCAGAGCCAGATCAGTGAGGGGAAGTTATAGGGGGCAGAGGAAGTACTTCCTCACAAATCAGTGCTGGCTAAGGAGGGATAGGAGGGTCTGCTTTGAAAGCCAGTGAGCCCCCCCGCCCCATCACTGAAGGAGTACAAGGAGGGATAGACAACCATTTGGCAAAATCCTGTGGAGAGGAGTACCAAATAAGGACTAAATAAGACAACTGGCTTCCAAACTTAGCTGTGCATCAGAATTGCCTGAAAAGTGTCAAAAACAAAACAAAACAAAACAAAACACCACAATCTCCTGGATCTTACCTTCAGAGATTCTAAATTATTAGATGTTGACTGAGACCTAGGAATTTTTTTTTTTTTAAGTTCTCCATATGCTCCTGATATGCAACTCTGTCTGGGAAGCACCGATCTAAGTGGTCTTTGGGGATTCTACGACTCTACCATGGATGGTTTTCAGAAAGGGACTAATCCAGTGAATGCTTTGTTTGGATCTAGATTCCATTCAGCTCGCCGCCCCCCCCCCCCTTGACATTTCATAAGCTGTGGCTTTCACCAGAACTCACAAAAGTAGTCCTGTTGCAAGTTATTTGTAAATGCAGCCAAAAAATTAAAAAATAAAAACCTTCCACAATGTCTGACATTTACAGTTTGGAGAAAAGGATAAATGTGTCATGGCTCAGGGTAAAGTGCATAAATTATTTTTGCAGAGAGTTGACTATTGTTCAAGAATGTTTTGGATTCAGCTTTTTAATTGGCAAAAAATATCTAGGCCTCTATAACGGATGTTGGGCCTGGAGCCACTGTGAGTGTTTGTACTAAAAGGATTGAAGGAGAAATAGTGAGATAACACAAGCCACAGCCAGGTCATTGTCAGCAAGGAATGTCACTCAGGGATGTGTTTACACTGGCCTGGTGGGAGAAGAGAAGCTATTTCTATCCTTTGGTGTTTTGGAGCCTTATATGTCTAGGAAGTTACTAGAGAAGATTCCTGGCTCTGAGACAGTGAACAGATCAGATAGATTCCAAACAAAAAGACATGCGAGCTGCACTGGGCATTTATTCTGCACCGAGCATAACATGTGCCTCCATTCTCTTCATTTGAACCGGAGATGGAAAACTGGGTCAAGACAGTGAGGGAGTTGTAGGGAATGAAAATTTAAAAATAAAAATGCATGTAAAAGTAAACCAAAATAGGGGCGCCTGGGTGGCTCAGTCGGTTAAGCGGCCGACTTCGGCTCAGGTCATGATCTCGCGGTCCGTGAGTTCGAGCCCCGCATCAGGTTCTGTGCTGACGGCTCAGAGCCTGGAGCCTGTTTCGGATTCTGTGTCTCCCTCTCTCTCTGACCCTCCCCCATTCATGCTGTGTCTCTCTCTGTCTCAAAAATAAACAAAAACGTTAAAAAAAATTAAAAAAAAAAAAGCAAACCAAAATATACCCCGTCCCCCCCCCCCCCGAGTAAATCTCTACACTCTGTGAAGTTTACTCTGTGTGAACATGACCGAAGTCTCAATGTTGTCAAACCAAACGTGCCCTGAGTATTGACCATAAACTCTGTTTCCCTTCCACCTGCCTGACTTCCTTCCTCTTTCCCTCCCTCTGCACCTGAGTTTATAGTTGAGCAAACTGAGACCCAGAAAGGGAAAGGGACTTGCCCAAGGACACACAGGCGATGCGTGGCCTGAGTTTGCGCTAAATCCCGGCTCTCACACAAGCACACAAATAACACTGACAGGGAAGCAAAGCACGCGGCAGCGCATGGCACCTGCAGTTAAGGGTCTTGAGGGAGAGAGATTATCCCGGATGAGATGGGTGGGTGCGATGTCATCACAAGGGTCCTTATCAGTGGGGTATGGGAATGTCAACAACACCACAGGAGATGTGATGACAGAGGCAGAGGAAGGAGTCAGGCAGCCATAAGCCAAAGAATGCAAGCAGCTGGAAAAGGCAAGGGGACAATTTTCCCCCAGTGTCTCCAGAAGGAACACAGCTCTGCCGACACCTCAATTTTAGCCCAGTGACACCCATTTCTGACTTCTGAGCTCCCAGAACTGTAAGATAGTAAGTTTCTGTTGTTTTAAGACATGAGGTTTGTGAGGGAAACGAATATGTTGACTCACTCATTTATAGCCCTTGTAGGCATTTGAGCTCATGGCCTCTGACCCGAGCATGAGCAGGCCTGGTGGTCAACATCTTCCGCTATGCAGATGCCATAATTACGAGCAAGGGACATTGTTTCTTTCATTCACCCAGCATTCCTTTGTTCCAAAAAGGGACCCTCTCCTGCCTCCACCCCAATCATGTTTTGGAGTCAGAACCGCCCATCAATGCATTCTCCGTATTCTGGGGACCTTGCTAATCCTGTTAACTATAAATGCCTTATATTTTGCATTTCTAACAAGTTGCCTGGTGATACCCATGCTGCTAGTGCCAAGACCGGGCTTCAGATAGAGGGTGGAAGGTGAGATCTGAAGGACAAGCAGGGGCAGACTAAATGAAGAGGCAGGTGAAAGGGACAGGCTTATGCATAGGCCTTGAGATGGGAGAGGTCAAGTGCACTTAAGGAACTGGGAGAAGACAAGCGGGAGGAGGGAAGGAGTAAATAGCTCTGGAAGAGGCTGGAGGTGTGGGCAGGGGCCAGACCCCACAGGGTTCTGGAGGCCCAGGTAAGAACTCTAACCCCTGGGCCAGGCACTGTGGATAAATCTAACGTGGTCCCACCCTGGAGGAGCTCAGAGGACAGTGGGAGAAGCCTGACCCAACAACACTAATGCAATACACTACCACCTGCCTCCAGCAGAGAGTAGCACCTAGCTCTGTGAAAGCAGAAGAGGGAGCCCTGAGAGCCCCCTGCCTGGGACTTCTCGGGAGATGACTTCTGAGCTGAGCCCCATGTCAGTTAGAACTAGTTCAGACACGTATCATTAAACAAGTGGCTCTCAACCTGTGGCTGCGTGGTAGCATCACGGACAGCTTTTTACAACACCGATGCCTGAGCAACACTTCTGATTCCCAGTCAGAATCCCTTGGTGTGGTACCGGGTTGTCTGATTTTCATTGTTGCTTTGGTCTGTTTTGTTTTTAAGCTCCTCTACTGATTCCAATATGAAGTTACATTTGTGAACTCCTGATGTAAGAGAAAACCCAAAATAAAAGTGGCTTTGGGGCACCTGCGTGGCTCAGTTGGTTAAGTAGCTGACTCTTGATTTCAACTCAGGTCATGATCTCATGGTTCGTAGGTTTGAGACCTGCATCAGGCTCTGAGCTGACAGCGTGGAGCCTGCTTGGGATTCTCTCTATCTCTCTCTCTCTCTCTGCCCCACCCCTGCTCTCCCTTTCTCTCTCTCAAAATAAATAAATAAACTTAAAATAAAGTGCAGACATAGGGTGTCCATGGTGGAGTGGAGCTTGGCTTTGTCTTCATTTCTAGGGCAGAGAATTCTATTAGAGTTTGGAGGAAGAAGGAGGCGAGTAGACACGATCCAGTTTGCAATTTGAGAAGATTATTCTGGTTGTAGTGTGTGCCTCCTCCAGTTTCCTAGGGGGAGAGATAATTCCAAGTTATGTTACCCCAAACAGCAGGTGTTGATAACTCCTTAAGCTAGCTGCTAGTGGACACAGGGGGGTCATTATACTCTATTTCTGTGTAGACTTAAACTGGTTCATAATAAAAAGTAAAAAAAAGTACCAAAAGATTATGTTACCAAGTCAACAGAAGGTGTTCTCTTGGTTCAAAGGCTCTGTAATATATCTGTCCCTTTGTGACCCTCATAATTGGGCTCAGTGGGTCCATATCTTTATCTCAATGCACAATTACGGGACAGCAATCACAGGATGGGGCATGAGTGGCACAAAGGGCATGGGTCTGGGTGTCAGAGCTTGGGCCCCAGTCTCTTCTCCAGCCTCTGTGTGACCTTGAGCAACTTCTTTCTCTTGGCCTCAGTTTTCCCCGTTGTTGAAGGAGGAACCATGAGATACACGAAATGGCCATTACAGGATCAGGCCCCCAGAAAGTTACAATAAGGCTGTTAAATAACGTTCATTGTTAGCAGAGTCCTTGGACCACAAACTTTGGCCCTGCACACGTTATTTGTGCAACTGTCAGTTGCCTTTCCTATTCTGTTATCGTTACTGGTTATGGGCAGTGATGAGGCAATGACTGAAGTACAAAGTCTTGGCAGAGGCCAAGTGTATCTTTACACATGTGCTGACTGAGAAAGCCTGAGATACTGCCCCACCGTTTGACACTTGGTGCGGATTTGCCGATGAATGCACAAGTACCGCTTAGATCCAGGAATATCTGACTACAGCAGGGGAGCAGGGATGAGCCTCTGCTCAGGATGACCTTGCCTTTCACTTCTGTCTCCAGTCATCAGTTCTTCCTGCTTCTAAGACTATTTCCACACTAATAAGCATCTGCCTTCCATCTTTCCTCCCTTCACCCAGCTCCTATTATGGATGACCCTGTTGCAGAGGCCCTGGTGTGCACAGATGAACCAGGCACTATCCCTGTCTTGAGGCCTCAGACTGGGGAGGCAGACAGACATGGACACTGGTGTGTTTCTCTCACACAGTATGAGGAAGTTCCATGGTGCCAACACAGCAAAAAGAAATGAAATGGAACACCATAAATCCTGTGAAGGACCTGGGAGTCTTCCTGGAGGAAATAATACCTGATCTGAATACTGAAAGCTGAAAAGGGCCAGGGAAGAGATGGCATTTCTGGAGAACAGAGTTGCATGTGCAAAAGACCAGAAATGAGAGGTGCCTGGGTGGCATGGGGAGCTATGAGTAGCTTCTGCTGGCTGGTGCCTGGGCTGTGATGGGTAAAGTGGGGTACAGTGAGAGAGCCAAGGCTGGAGTGGTAAGGGGGACATATCATGAAGGGCCTTAAGTGCCATGCTAAGGAGTTTCAATGTCATCCTGAGCAGTCACAGAAGGGCCTTAAAGCAGGAGGGTGACTTGGTTAGATGAGAACCATTCAATTTCATCAGATCCCATGGCAGTGAGTAAGGGTTAGGTTTAACTCTGAGAAACAGAGACTCTAATACCAGTGGCTTACACAAAATGGGAGTTGATTTCTCTAAATAAGTAAAATAAGCCTGGAGGGGAGCAGTGCAGGGAGGTGACAAATGATCCTCAAGGACACACATCCCTTCCAATTCACCATTTGGTCATCCTTAGCAGCAAGCATTATCTTTGTGGTTCAAAATAGCAGCTTCCACATCCATATTTCAGGTGGCATGATGGAGGGAGGGATGTGGACAAAAAGGCAAATCATGTGTGTCCGCTGCTTTTGAAGCAGGGTCCCCAAAGCTACCCACAAACCGTTCCTCTTGCATCCCACTGGCCAGAACATAGTCACATGGTACAACCAGGTAGGCTGGGAAATGTAGTCTTTATATTGGGTGGTCATTTGGGGAGATTCCATTTCTGTGATTCTGTGGGAAGACAGACACTGGAGAATAACTGAGGCTCTGCCACAGACCCTCCTAACTCTGTGAAGACAAGCGTTATCAGCTTCGGTTGACAGATAAGGACCCTGAATCGGTGCACCTGAATTGCAAAGCTTGACTTTGAATGCTGCCCTCTTAAGCACTAGGCAAGCTACTGGAGGTGACTGACCTGGGTTGAACCTCCCCTCTCTGGTTCCAAAGATCCTGCCATGACTGCCTCAGTGGGTCATCTGGGAGGAGAAGCTCCCCACCTGAGAGGATTCCCATGATGGCTGATCCGGCCCCTGGCCTTACAGAATCAGGGACAGAGCAGGGAGCAAGGGGCGCCCTTAGAGCTTCTGCCCTAATGTTGCCATTGCACAGATGGGGAGACTGAAGCCCAGAGAGGCAAAAGGACTTCTCCAGATCCTTCAGGGAGTCCATGGAGGTTGGAGGGGAGAGGGGCTTGGACTACCACCTGTAACAAGAACCCACACATGTCACAGTCTTATTTATTATTCACCTGGTATCTAGAGTGGTTTTTAAACAACCTTTTCAGATAGGCTGCATTCTGGTTAAGGTGGCAGCTGCAGGTTGATGAAATTGCCCCAGGGTTTGAATAAGAAGGGTGTTTCCCATAGCACATCCTTTCATAAGGACTATGGACCACGGGACATTCCTTCCCCAGGACAGAATAATGTGTCTGCAGTGATGGGCAGGATGGAATCACAGAGGAGAGAGGACATGAAATGTAGTGGGTAGAGCCCCAGGCTGGGGGCCAGAGGCCTGGATCCCAGGCTGCCTGCATCATTGTGTGCCCTCTGGGCCTCGTTGTCCATACAGCGAGGGGACTGGGCTAGATCACACACCCAAATGAAATCTCACACAGAAGGCCAATGTCAATCCATGTGAAAATGAGCTGTTTGCTGGACACCCCCACCCTCCAGGACCCCTGAGGCAGCTCTAGGGGTCTCTGTGGCTCAGTCGTCTTTCCCAGCTTTGCCTCTGGGCTGAGGTGTCTAGGAATGCGCACGAGAAGGGGCATGAAGTGACTCAGGGACAGGAACCAGGGAGTGTGGCCCCCACCTGGTCTGGTGAGAGTCCTTCACAGGGTCTGGAGGGCAGCTGGCCAGGTCTGTCCTCCCAGGGCCAACTTTTTGGACCAAATGACCTCCTAGAAAGGAGGGTGGATGGACAGATCAGGGGTCCCTCGCTGGGCAATGGCTTCCCAGCAGTCTGAGTTTGTCCACAAGCTAGACCCCACTCTGGTGTGTAAAGGTGGGTAGAGGCTCCTCAGAGAGACAGTATCAAGACTGAAGAGTTCTGAGCCAATGGAGGAGCCTAGGCATGCTATTCAAGGCCCTGAATGCCAGAAAGTTGCACTGACGAGTGAACATAGAGCCTGCTGTAATTATTCTATGCCTGGTCCTTGTGTCCCCCTCGCTGGGCCAGGCATGTCTCCTTTGGATGCTGAGTCACGAGAAGGTTTTGAGGGTCCTCGGGCAACAGCTAGGAGGCCAAAGTAGACACAGGTGGGCACCTGAGGGCTCAGACATTGGCCGCTTACAAACTGGTAGGTGATCATTTCATATTCAAGCACCTAGATGGCAGTACTAATGCTTTTCAACTGAAAATCAGTCCTGCACTGTCATTTAGGACTTGAGCCAAAGGGGTTTATCACCGTGATGAGAGGAATATGAACTAAGAGCATCGTTACCCTGATTGTACAGGACAGGAGACTGAATTCTGAGCTGGGACAGCAACTTGCCCTAGGCCAGGCAGAGAGACCCTGGCAGGGCGGGGCATGGTGAAATAGACCTGAAGTCTCTGCCTCACACCCTGAAGCCACTACATAGGTGGCCTTGGAAGTACAATTAACTGCCTGCTGGGGACAGATCCATGCCTTTAATAGGCGTGTTTATTTTATTATTTTTTTTTTAATTTTTTTTTAACGTTTATTTATTTTTGAGACAGAGAGAGACAGAGCATGAACAGGGGAGGGGCAGAGAGAGAGGGAGACACAGAATTGGAAACAGGCTCCAGGCTCTGAGCTCTCAGCACAGAGCCCGACGCGGGGCTCGAACTCACGGACCGTGAGATCATGACCCGAGCTGAAGTCGGACGCTCAACCGACCAAGCCACCCAGGCGCCCCAATAGGCGTGTTTATTTAAAGGGCTTCCCAACTCTCAACACCCAGAAGGAAAGAAGAGAAGATTCAATCTCGTTTTCAAACAAAAAGAAAACCAAAGAGGAAGGGTAATGAGGGGGCAGAATCATCCTCCAGTTCATGAGGCCTGAATCTCAGACTGTATTCCACCAAAGCCATCTCTTTTGCTGGGGACAAAGGAGCTGCTGTACTGAGTGGGGTTGTTTGTTCACCGAGCCACGTTTGCAAATTTGTTTAATCATTCTCTTCTAGTGTGTGTCACCATTTCTCTGCTTCACAGAGCAGCAAGGTGTGGCTAAGAGCGCCCTCCTGCCCTAGATGTATGGACTTCAGTCCCCACCCAACCTGGGTGTGCCCCTGCTCGTGGCCTTGATTCCAGCTCCCAGGGCTTGTTGCCTTGAGTTCCATTCCAAAGCTCTCTTGGGCTAGGAAACTGTTTCTGCCTCCATCTGAAGAGCACTGAGGAGCACAGAAGAGGAAAAGCAATTAGTTTTGAAAACTCAAGGTCACCCCTTCAGGGAGCCCTCGAGAGTCCATAGTGAACCAAACTCCTGGTCTTAAAACTTGAAGGATTTAAAAAATCCTGGTCTGTTGGCCAGACAGGCTCTTCCCTTCCTGAATATGTGTAAATGGGTAATTGCTTGCAACCTTAAGGTATGCTGGAGCAAGACACTCACCTAGGTGACACTGAACCAGGTGCTTACCCTCTGCTTTGAGAGGCACAGGAATCCCATGAAGCTGGAGAGATGTCTGATTAGACCCCGTCTTGTGTCTCCCTGGAGTTTCAAATGCTTGATTTAAGTGTACCTGAAAATGTCACCATGTTAGTGATCTACTGAACCTTCCTATTTACCCTGAACATTTTAAAAGTGGATAGAGTAGGGGGCACTGAAAGATGACTTCTCTGCCTGGATTGCAGTATAATACTCATTAATAGTCCTTGAGGGCTTACTCTGTGCTGAGCACTTTACACGGATTACCTCGCTCAAGCTTTATCACACCCATGTGATAGATAGATGACCAAACTCTGATTTCTATCTCCAAGGAGGAACAGATTTAGGGACGTGCTGATCAGCCTGGCTGCACATCAGAATCACCAGGGAGCTTAATAAAAACACTGATGCCCAAGCCCCCTCCCCCAGACCACCTGAATCACCAGAGTCTTCAGGGATGGGACCTGGCCATGGATATGATTTGAAGTATTCTGGGTGATTCTAATGTGTAGTCAGGGCTGAGAAGTTGGAGTTGTATAACCTGCTCAAGGTCATCCAGCTAATGAATGGTGGATTCAACCCAGCATGTCTAATTCACCAGGCCTCACTTGAACATGCTGGAAATCAGTGTCTTTTGTCACCCTCCCAAAGGAACTAGGTAGGGCTTAGGTGTGAAGTTCCTTCTCCCCTTAACAAAGGCATGTGTGAGCCGGAAACCTCTAGCACTTGCAGCTCTGGAACCAGAGGTGTTTATTTCCTGCTCTGCATTTTCCTGATTGTACCACATGGACGTGACACAGTGTATTTGTATGCTATTGCCCCAGTACAAATGACCACAAACATATGGTTTGAACTCATGCATGCTTATTCTCTTACAGATCTGGAAGTCAGAAGTCCAAAGTCAGTTTCAGTGTGTCAGGGCCGGCACAACTCCCTCTGTTCTCCCTCTAAGGGAGAATCTACTTCCTTGCCATTTTCAGTTTCTGAAACTGTGTTTCTTGCATTCCTTATCTCATGGCCCCTTCCTCGATCTCCAAAGCCAAAGCCAGTAGCATGGTATCTGCGTCTCTTCAATAAGGACCCTTGTGATTGCATTTAGGGTGTAACTGGATAATCCAAAAAGTCTCCCCATTTTAGGATCTTTAACTTCATCACATTTGCAAAGACCCTTGTCCATCTTTCAGTCAGCCCCAGGGGCATGGTGTGGGACTTTAGTATCTGTCCTCCCCCCATGGTTAATCAGCCCATTGCTTGAGAAAGAATGAAATCTGGCCATCTGCAGCAACATGGATGGAACCGGAGGGTATTATGCTAAGTGAAATAAGCCAGTCAAAGAAAGACAGAAGCCATATGTTTTCACTCATATGTGGATCTTGAGAAACTTAACAGAAGACCATGGGGAGGGAAAGGGGAAAAAAGTTACAAACAGAGAGGGAGGGAGGCAAACCGTAAGAGACTCTTAAATATAGAGAACAAACTGAGGGTTTATGGGGGGTGAGGGAAAGGGGAAAGTGGGTGATGGGCATTGAGGAGGGCACTTGTTGGGATGAGCACTGGGTGTTGTATGGAAGCCAATTTGACAATAAATTATATTTTAAAAAATCAGCCCATTGCTACAGTAGCCACTCTAGTGGCTTTACTTAAGTGAAATGGAAAGAATCTATTATAAGGGAAAGAGGTGGGTTGAAAAGCAGGAAAAAACAAAGCATCCTGCTGACAATAAAAAGGCAGAAAGGGGGCCCATCAAAGTCTCTCATAAACAACTGTGGCAAGATCTCATATTATCTGGGACCTTGAGAGAAAACATACACAAGCTCCAGAGTTGGGTCTTGCTAAGCCTAATGAAGGCGCTGCCTCAGGGAAAGCAGTTTATTCCCGTGAAGGAAGGCTCAGAAAAGCCCGGTGTGTTGGCAAGTGCCCTTCTTCTAACAGAGGAACTTCAGGGGTGGATTGCCCCCCATCCCTAGAGACCAGGGGTTAGGCTAACGTTGCCCTCTAGAGTGTATGATAGGGGGTGACCAGAGGCCCTATGTTGAACGAACCATTTTTGGTCTCTCACTAACAAACAGACTATATGAGCTCTAACAGACACTGGAGATGAATGCACACTTATCTATAGAAACCTCTTGAGATTTTGGAGAGAAATAAAGGCTATTAATGGCAAATTTTAGGCAAAGACCCTTTTCCATTTAAGGTAATCCTTATCGGTTTCAGGGGTTAGGACCTGAATCTCTCTGGGAACCATTACTCAGTTTACTACAAACAGGAAACAGGGAGATACCCTCATTCGTACTTCCATTCAGGTTCAAGGGAGCCATCGGTGATCTGGCTGAAGGCAACTGGAGTGGAATCATGTTGGTGGATATTAGTGTGGTCCAAGTGAAAATTCGGTTAAGAAAAAAAATAAAATGCTAAAGCTAGCATCCAAGATAGCCTCCAAGGACCCCTGACTTCTGGCACTCACACCCTGCCTGCATTGTGCAGACTCCTCCCACACTGCCCTTGGAGGGTTGGTCTACGTGACCAACAGTGTATGATAGAAGTTGATGGTGGTATGTTACATCCAAGATTAGATCATGAAAGACTGAGGCCTCCATCTTGGGCTTTTTCTTTCTGATCTCTCACTCCGAGGAAGCAAGCTGCCATGTGAGTTTGGAGACACGCACCTCAGAGGAACTGTGGCCTCCTTTCAGGCGGCCAACAACCCATAAGTGCACTTGGAAGTGGACCCACCAGGTAGGTCATCAGGGAGCTGCCCATGGCTTACTCACAACCCCACGAAAGACCTGGAGCCAGAACCAGCCAGCTAAACCATTCTTGCATTCCTGTCCCTCAGAAAGCTGCCCCTCAGTGCTAAGGTTGGGGACAATCTGTTTTGCAGCAATAGATAACAACTACAGCGACTGTTCTGTCTCTGTTCCAGTACTGGTAACTTTTAGTTTCTCCAATGGGGCATTTTGCAAACTTTCAGGTAACCTGAAGCACTTTTGTCCATTTTCCAGGAGTGTGCAGTAATTGAATTTTCTATTTTGGAAATGTTCAGCCATTGACCTCTGTGTTCTCATGTTTTAATATGAAAAAAGGCAAAGAGAAGATGACTTAGAATGATCTAATATCCAAAAATGGAGATTGGCTGGGACGAGGCACACAGTTCATCACTGGAGCTTCCCTGACACAGGCTGTGGGAAGTGGCTGGGACCTCCTTTATCAGGACCGACCATTATATCCCAGGGGGCCCATGGCCCCTTTCAAAACCACCGTCTTGTTCTTAAAACCTCCATCTTCCCCTCTACCCGCTCCCTCCCCCCTAACCTCCCCTTCCCCTTTCCCTTCACCAGGGAACTTTGGTGAGAAAAACTTCCTGCAGTGTTGGGAATTACCTTTTCCATTCCTGAACTGGGTCTCGCTTTATCTGCTTTCCTAATCTGGCTTCTGGGAATTTCTCTTCCCTACTCTTGACCTTGTTTTTCTCAACCTGCACACTTACTATAGTGAAATGACCCTGACTCTCTTTCCTTAACAACATTTCCACCTGCTCCATGCAAGGGAGCCTCAGCTGAAGGTCAGAATCAGAAGGAAAGCATGGGGTGCCTGGGTGGCCTCTGACATCGGCTCAGGTCATGATCTCACGGTTCGTGAGTTTGAGCCCCGCGTTGGGCTCTCTGCTGACAGCTCAGAGCCTGGAGGCTGCTTCAGACTCTGTGTCTCCCTCTCTGTCTCTCTCCCCTTCTCTCTCTCAAAAATAAATAAACATTAAAAAAAAAAAAACTAAGAAAAAAAAAAAGAATCAGAAGGAAAGCAAAGGGATTGGAATAATTTACACCAGGGGATGAATGGCTGATAGCTCCAAAACTATACCCACGCCTATTACTTATATCAGCCTTAAAAACAAAAACAAACAAATGAGTAAGAGTGAATTATCCTGGTGGTGTTTCAGGGGGACTGGAGAAGAACAGGGAACCACTCTGGTAGGTGAGAAAGATACGGAGAATGGAAACCTCCACAGCCTGAGGCCAGGCTTCAGGCTCTGGGATCACAGAGCTGAGGCTGAATCAGCTCTGCTACTGAGGGCTTTGTGGCCTTGGCAAGTTAGCAGCCTCTCTGAGCCTCAGTTTCCACATTTGTAAAAGGCTGTCATGACCTCTGCCTCTGACCTGTGAATAAGCTACAAGCAAGTTAAGCACAGGTGAGGTGCCCAGCACCTAGCAGAGAGCCAAGAGGGTGTCCCGGTGCGGGATTTCCTTTCTTCTTTCTCTCTTTCCACAGCTGAATGTGAACCTCCTGCCCGCAGCCCCAGGATCTGGTTGTGTTGGCCTTGAGCAGGGTAGACTGGGGGAAGGGAGCCAGGTCTGCCCTGGCCATCCAGGATGGGAGGATGGTGGGTGACCTCCCTCCCAGAAGCCCCTAGTTCCACATTCGCTGACTGGGTGCAGATGGTGGAAGCTGAGGGTTGGCTGTAGGACAGGCCTGGAAGCAGGCTCCCAGGTGCCAGGTGGGGTGGAGCCGGAAACAGCTTTCCTTCAAGGCAAGTTGGCTCAGCCCATTGCTTTGTTTAGCTTCAAACATTCAGCTTCTTGCTTCTGTTTGAAAACCTGCATCTGATGTGATGGCCTGGCAGCTGGTGAGAAATGTGCGGAGCTGCATCTGTGTGTATCTGACAGCCCAGGCTTCTCTGTGTCTGGGATCTCATTCATTCATTCATTCATTCATTCATCAAATATCCAGTAGGTGCTTACAATCTGTGCTAAATACTGGGATCCAACTGTGAGCAAGACAGACATGGTCCTTGCCGTCAGAGTGTAGGTTCATGTAGGGGATGGGCTGTCAAACAAGGCACACAGGTTGGTGTAAAGTTAAGGCCCATAAGTGTTCTCAGGGGCTGGAATATGCTACCATCAAGGTGGGTAATGGGCCTTAACCAAGTAGAAGAGGCTGGTGAATTTAAGTGTTTCTGCTAATCCATTCATCCAACAATTATTTACATCTACTCTGCCCTGGGCATGTATTAATCATCCCTCAATGGAACTGTCAGAACTGTCAACTGTCACCTTGCCTACCAGGAGCTTCTTGAGGGACATGCAGATATGTGATCATTCTCCTCTGGGCCCTCCATGCTAGACCCAGGCTTGATTATGCAATAGAGACTCAGATTCTGACACTGGAATGGAAAACCATGCAGAAAAGCAGAGAATCTTTCCTGGCTGAACAGGGATTTGAAGAAGCAGGGTGTGTGTGTGTGTGTGTGTGTGTGTGTGTGTGTGTGTGTGTCCCAGATTGTCACTAGCATTACTGTGAACACCGGGGACCAGACAGACTCAGGTTATAGCCCCAGTTCTCTTACTCAAGAACTGTGTGACTTCAGGCAAGCCCTCTCCCTCTCTGGTCTTCAGTTTCTCCTACTGTAGAAGAAAGGGATTGGAACAGAGCAATGCCAGGGTCCAAGCCCCAGAACAACATCTGGAACAGAGCAGGAACAACTGTGTCATTTGTCAGAGGAACCAGATGCAGTCAGGGTTGGAGACACGAGTCATGGTAATGACAAGCAGTCCTAAGTAGTGCCATAATACTCTCCTTCTCTCTGTTCATAAGCAGGGTTGTTTTGTAAGCTGAGGAACGCAGCATAGTATGTTTATTGTAATTCTCAGATCATTGGGTCTGACAGGTAAATTTCCTTTTAAAGCTGGATGTTAAATGTATTTTAAAATGATCATAGTTCATCAACTTTTTTTAAAGAACAATGATAATACGGTGATAGATTCTGGGATCCATAAAATAGGATTCTAGATCCTAGCTTTGCTTCCAAAGAAGAGAACATGGAAAGGAAAAAATAGTAACTTTCCAGCAGAGACACCTGGCAGACAGCACCTCAACTGAGTGATGAAGGACAACCTCACGAGTGATGTCAGGTGTCACCGAGTATGACGTGATGAGAAGAACATTTCACCTCTGTGGTATCCTTTCCATAAATCTATAACCTCAGTCTAAGCATGAGAGTAACACGAGCCAAGCCCAGAGTAGAGGACACTATCTAGGATATTGAACCAGAACTTCCTGAGACTGTCAGGCTCATGAAAAACAAAGGAAGACAGAGGAACTGTCATAGCCCAGCGGGGACCATAGGAGGCATGACAGCTAAGTGTAACATGGTGCCCCGTGTTGGGTCATGTTGCAGAAAGAGGACATTCATGGGAAAACTGGTGAAATCCAAATAAAGTCTGGAGTTTACTTCCTAGTACTGTACCAATGCCAAATTTCCTTGTTTTGACACATGTACCTTGGTAACCTGAGATGTTCGCAATGGGGAAAACTAGACGAGGGATATTTATGAACTCTCTGTACCGTTTACACAATTTATTTTTTCTGTGGAACTAAATTTATTCCTAAATAAAAAGTTTATTTAAAAAAAGGAAGTAGAAACATTTTAAGACTAAAATAAAAGCATTTGGCAAAAAAAAAAAAAAAAAAAAAAGGAGGAAAGGATGATTAAGAGACAAAATAGTTTCCTTCTTAGAAAATGGCATAGAATAATTTGTTTTGTCCTGGTTGATGGGGTTAAGATTTTTGATAGTTAACGAAATTCCTAAGGAAACTAAACCAAACTATGAGGATTTAGGTAAGGTGCTGCCTTATAACCTCATGCTTCAGCTTGGTGCTAACATCGAGGGCTGCACAAGATACACTAAAAGCACAGGAGGAATCACTAACTCTAGAAGGGTTGCAGAAGACTTCCTGGAGGAGGGGGCATTTTGAAGAGGAGCTGAAAGGGTGTATAGGAGTTACGGAGCTAATGAGAAAGAGTAAGGGTAGGAATCTCTATAACTATATTTAATAAACATTTATTGTTTACTTATTAAGTGGCAGCCACTAGGCTAGGTTCTGGGGATGTAGCTGTAAAGAAACCAAGAAATGTTCTCTGTTCTCAGGGTGTTTTGTTTCCTGTTACCTTCCAGAACCTATGTAACTACATAGCTATAATTATGGAGTGGCTGTGGATATTCAGGTGTGTGTATTCTAGAAATATCAACTACAGGTCTGCCCTGTCACCACCCCGACTGCTCAGGGACACCCTCCATGCTAGGCTTCTGCTGTCCAGGCCACCATGTGTTTACCAGACTGGTGTGACAGATAGGTGGTCTGCACAATTGAACAGGACTCTTGGGTTTTTTTTTTGTGTGTGTTTTTTTAATGTTTATTTTTGAGAGACAGAGACAGAGACAGAGTGTAAGCAGGGGAGGGGCACAGAGAGAGGGAGACAGAATCTGAAGCAGGCTCCAGGCTCTGAACTGTCAGCACAGAAACCAATGTGGGGCTCGAATTCACAAATCGTGATGTCATGACCTGAGCTGAAGTCAGACGGTCAACCAACTGCCTGAGTCACCCAGCCGCCCCAGGACTCTTAGGTTTTATTTTCTGCTTTCATCATCTTGAAATGCTGAATAACTTTACCTTTGAACTTGAGTTTGGTAAGTGAAGTCTGATGAGACAGTGGAGCATGCAGTGAGCAGAGGAGATATGCTGGTGGCAGGGCTCGGCCCCACGGGGACTGTGGGTGGTGCACAGCAGACAGCCTGGACACTGGGTGTGCATACACAATACACCTGGGGGCAGTTTTGGGTGCTGTGGGACCCCAAGGGGGCAGCCAGGGCTGGGACGTGAGCTCAGATTGATGGCAGTGATGGCAGCAACAGCCAAAGTAGCAGCGCTGGCGACAGCCAAGGCCTCAGGAGAGAGGTGCCTTCAAATCTGAGATATTGGCCCTTTACTTGATTGGTCCTTGCAGTTATGAAGGGGTTACTAAGTGTCAGGTCCTGTGTTTGATAGGAACTCTAGTTATGCCCCGCGAGAGGTGGGAGGAAATGCCAGGTTTTTTCCTTAAGTTTTTTGTCCCCCTAAAAAAATATTATATAGCAAATTTGGAAGAAATAAAAAAGAATGGAAAAAAACTCCAGAGACTCAAAACCTTGACAAATAACTATTACCATTTTGGTCTGATGTTTTCTAGACTTTGCTATGAACATTTTTACAGTGTTTAAATGATATATATAATATACATTTTATCAAGTGAATACACCACATTAATTTTCTTTGACACTTACGTGGTTTCCAATTTTTTGATAAGACTTTGCTTTACATCTTTGTACATAATTGTACTTTTCAATAAACTCACTCGGTTAAAAAAAGCATGAAGTTCTTCATGAATTTCAGATTATTTCCTAGCCCAGAATTTCTGTTCTTTGTTGGCTATGGGCTTTTTAGGTGAGTCATTCACTTGTGTGTTTGGTTATTTCAGCACTGACTTATCCCTAGCTTTATAACAATACATTTCATAACTCAAATGAAATGGACAAATCCCTTGGAAGACACAACTACCAAAGCTTCACTCAGGAAGAAATAGGGAACAAGAATGGCACTGTATCTGTTAAACAAATTGAATTCATAATTGAAAACCTTCCAACAAAGGAAACTCCAGACTCAGATGGCTTCGCTGGTGAACTCAAATACCAACTTATTTAAGGAAGGAAGAATACCAATTCTACACAAATTCTTACAGAAACTCGAAGAGGAGGAAACACTTCCCAATAATTTTATAAGGCCAACATCTCCCTGTTACCAAAAGCAGACAAAAGATATCCCCCTCCCCTGCTGCAAAAAAAAAAAAAAGAAAGAAGAAAAAGAAAAAACCATAGTCCGATATTCCTTATGAATATAAATGCAAACAGCTTCAACAAAATGTTATCAAAGCAAATTCAGCAGAACATACAAAGAATAATTCATAATCACCACATTGGGAAATAACCTAAATGTCTTTCAACTGGTGAATGGGTAAACACACTGTGTTTATCATACATTCATATGACAGAATTCTGCTTGGCAATTAAAGAAATGAACTATGGATACACACAACATGGATAAATCTCAAATGCATTACAGTTAGTGAGAGAAGATGCACTCAGAAGCCATATACAGTAGGATTCTATTTATATGACTTCTGGAAAAGACAAAATTATCGGAACAGAAAACAGATCATTAATTGCCAGGATGGGGAGAAAGGGTGACCACAGAAGGACAGCACAGGGGAATTTTGGGGGTGAGAGAATAACTCTGTGTCTTGATTGTGGTGGTGGTTACAGAACCACGTGCGTTTTGTCAAAACTCATGGAATTCTATGCCGAAAAGCATACATTTTACTCCATGGAAATAATACCTCATTTATAGAAGAAGAAAAAAAAAAGCCCCTCTATGCTTCCATTTATCACATTCTGGAAAAGGTAAACTACAGGGACATGAAATAGATCAGTGGTTGCAAGGCTGGGATGGAAGGAGGGATTTGAGTACACAGGGGCATATGTGTACGTTAAAATATCTCTATGCCCTGGTGCCCGTGATTGCTTGGTTCATATGGCAGCAGTCCTTAAAAGGACATGTGTATATATTTTCCTTTTAAAAAATGTCTCTAAAAATGTTTGTTTATTTTTGAGAGAGAGACAGACAGACAGACAGACAGACCGCGAGTGGGGGAGGGACAGAGAGAGAGGGAGAGACAGAATCCAAAGCAGGCTCCAGGCTGTGAGCTGTCAGCCCAGAGCCCGATGCGGGGCTTGAACCCATGAACTGTGAGATCATGACCTGAGCCAAAGTTGGATGCTTAACCAACTGAGCCACCCAGGCACCCCTATATATTTTTCTTAAGGCATTGATTGAAGTCAAATTATCAAATACCCTGCTTCCAGATTTCAGCTGTCTCATCTGTAACATGGCATTTCGACCCTTGTCATGTCTTAGAATGGTAAAGAATGTGGTTTTGAAGTTGAATAATTCTGGGAACAAAATCTGTCTCCACTTCCCAGCTGTGTGACTTTGGGCAAGTTGTTTTAGCCTTGCTAGGCCTCAGTTATAGTTACAATAACAGCACTTGCCTCATAGGAATGTTGGAAGGATCAAATGAGATGGTCCATCAAGAGCATATATAGTGCAATGTCAGACACAGGGCAAACATTCCACAAATGGTACCTGTACGCTCCAGTCCTACCTGTCCTGACCTGTGCAGAAATGTAGAGGTAGATGAAGGGTTTTGGGGTGGGCATCTGTAGCAGGCCGAATAATGGGCCCCCAAAGATGTCCACATCCTAACACCCAGAACCTGTGTTTGTTGCCTTCTATGGTCAAATGGACCTTGCATATGTGATGGGATCTTGAGATGGAAAGATTATCCTGGAATATCTGGGTGGGCCCAAAGTATTCACTAGAGTCCAGAAAAGAGGGAGGCAGGAAAGTCAGAGTGAGAGACAGAGATGTGACAACAGATGCGGACATTGGAGAGACGCGGGGCTGCGAGCCAAGGAATGCAGGCAGCCTCAAGAAGCTAGAAAATGCAAGGATACAGATTCTCCCCTAGAGCCTCCAGAAGGAAGGTAGTCCGAGCGGGCGTTGGTGGTATAGTGGTGAGCATACCTGCCTTCCAGAAGGAAGGTAGTCCTGCCCTCCCATTTAGATGTCTGACTTCCTGAGCTCTAAGAATAAATTTTTGTTTTTTTAAGCCACTAAGTTTGAAGTAATTTGTTACAACAGCAAGAGGAAACTCATATAGCGTCTCAGGGAAAGGGGTCCTCTTTCCCAGACTATTGGGATTTAGCATAGTACATGAAGGGCATGTTGCTGAACATGTTCTTATAATTGGGCCTGGCAGGGCAACAGAGAATGCAGAACCCCAGCAAATGTGGAAGCTTGGAGACAGGTCTCTCCCCACCATAATCTGATTATGCACAGCCTGCCTCTGTCCTGGCCCATGAAGCCACCAAGTAGAAGCTCAGTGACCTTGCCTCCATACCAGAGGATGAGTCCTTTCACCCGACACTATGAAGTCGCTGCCTGTGGGCTGGACCCTGCACAGAGTACCCTGCTAAGTGGGTGCCTGACCTCTCCCGCCCCCTCAAAGACCAGCCTGGAAACTTTGCTGTGTGTGTCGCCATGGGACCAGTCTGGAAATTGGAGGTGATCCAGATCCTGCTTTCTCTGAGGGAGTCTTAGGGTGCTTTCTTTTGATGTCCACCAGAGGGCACTGCGTACATGTGTATAGGAGGCTCTGAACACAAATTTGGGCGTTCTTCCCTGCAAACATTCAAGTAGAGAAACTCGGACAAAGACATCCCCACACATGTGCCTACAATCAGACACATGGACGCATACAAATCCACAAATCACCACACCCACAGCACCCACACACTCACACTGATAGATATGTATATACACACCAGCATATGTGCACGAAAATCTATCCTCACGAACAGAGCCACGTGGCCATTCAACACAGAGACACACAACGTACACATCCACATACATTCAGATTCACACAGATTCATCGATACACACACACACACCATCAACCTAGACATCCATGTAGCCAAGTATACACTTGGAGACAATGCACAGTCAACACACAGTACATGGTGTCATAAACACATATTCAGACACACAGACATAAGCACAAAAACACAGGCATGCACACACATCTCAACACCGACACATGTGTACCTATGTGCACACCTGGTCTAGGGCTTTGTTATCCTACTTTTGTGGAAAATCAAGTCCCTTGAGGGATGATTAATGTTGTGGTGTTTTCTAAGGAAAACAGTGAAAATGTCAACTTCGTAGTCCCCCCGGAACTGTTTTATTCGTTAAATGTTAATGAAAGGCAGTTCAGACAATACGCTCAGTTTTTAAACTGAGACATCCTAAAACAGATACTGATTTTTAAAAATGCCAAAGAAATTCCAATAGACAAATCAAGATAAACCAAAATATCATGTTAAGATAAATAATAATAAGTCGAAGCAAGTCCTTCCTTCCCAGAAAGGGTACTAAAGAGGCATGGAGCCTTTGCAAATGATTATCAGATGGCCAGGCCTGGACATTTGCCTTCAATAAAACAAAGGCATTAAAATAAAGGAAAACATAAAAGAAGGAGAAAGGGAAAAAAGCCTATAAAAATAGCTGATTCGATAACAACATTGTAGAGTTGAAAGAAGTCAGCTGTCAGAAATGCAGGCAGCTCTGGCCGCCAAGCCTTGGCATGAAACAGGTGAATGTTCTCCGGGCAATGGGCAGAGGATCAAGCAGAGGCATGAATGGCTTTGCACAGACATACATTGTCCATTGCTGTGTCTTTTTCCACAGAAGCCTTGGAGGCAGGGGAGAGAGGCTCAGCTTCTAGGCCGGGACACCTAGGGCCAAGTCCTGTTCTGCCCCCTCCCTCCCTGTTGTATGACACTGGCAGGTCCGGCCTATGCCTCGGCCTTGGTCTCCCCAGGTATACAGGGAAGTTCCTAATCTCTGAAGTTCCTTCCTTCTCCGACACCTTATCATTACAAGTCCCCAACGCTATCTTTCTGAGACCCCACTGCAGCCCATGGCAAGAACCTTTGCGAGTAGCTCGATTTGTGCATTTAACAAAGTGCCTGTTCCAGCCCATCAGTGCGATCCCAGTGAACAATAGCTCAGGAATAGATAAAAGGCATTCATCAGGCAGCCAGGCCCAATTATCATGTCACATTGAATGAATGTATTTTAAAATCTTTTCTGACAAGAAAATGTTCCAAGTAGATACCTTCAAATTAGCTGGAAAATCCAGAAAATTTGCTATTAGGCCTTCTTTGAAGAATCTTTATTCCCCCCTACTGTTCCAGAGGAATTCCTTGGATATTATTAATTCCCTCTAAGAGTATGACCTTGTGCCCCCTGCTGGGACTGAAACACTTTGTCTGTCTGCCCGACTCCCCCGGAGCCATGGCAGAGATGATACACGCCATACTCCTAACAGGGGATCACCTGTCCATCAATCTCAAGTGTCAGGTGGTCTCTAGTACAAATTCAGTTCCATTCAATTCAATTCCACCAACATTTACCGAGCATCTTTTCTGTGTCTGCGAACACCGTGATAAGAGCTGAGTCCACCCAGCTCTTGTCCTTGAAGGGACACTCCACTAACAGAGACATGCTTATAAACAGACCGGTGTCAGGAGGAGGGAGGTCCTGTAGCACAGGGGAAAGCCAGACAGACTACATTTTGAAGCTTGATTTGGCTACTGGCTGTGATCCTGGGCACAAGATGTGACCTCACCTCTCTGAGCCTTGCTTTCCTCACCTCTAAAAATGGTGGAAATGGTATCTCCGGTGAGGAGGGTCAGTTTCATGGGACATAGACTGTCCCTCCCTCTGACCTAACTGTGGTCAAGACCCGGTGTTCCAAAGTCATCTCTGCCTCCCAGGGTTGAGGGGTCCCCTGACCTCTCCTCCACCCACAACAACACAGCAATCTTCCTGCTGCTTTATTTTCCACTTCATTTTGTAGATGGCTCCGTTTGGCTGTGGGCTGGGAGAAGAGAGTTCTCTAGTCTAATGAGAAATTGCATCAAATGCAGCAATGCCTGGAACTTATGGCTCTGATGTGGAGCTCTGGAAACGCAACAGCAGCATTTAGAGAAGAGACTGATTCGGGGAATTCATTTCCAAACAAATATAGAACAATATGCTTTAGCTTCTTCATATCATGGGTTTGTGCAGGAGCAGATTGTTAACGAGGAGAGATTTCTTATTGACCTTCACAATTTTAGGACTAGAGGGAGACTAAAGACCACCTAGTTCTTATTTTACAAGTGAAGAGACTGAAGCCGAGAGAGGGGAAGGGACTTGTCCGAAAGCACACAGTAAGCCTAGATCCCAGATGCCCTATGTCTTGGCTGCTGTCCTTCCTTCATCTCACTGTGTCAGATTGCTACCCAGAGGACTGGGAATGGGCCCCTCTCTCCAGCTTCCCTTCCTTGCTTCCTTGCTTCCTTGCTTCTAGAGCCCCAGGCCCTGTCCCCCACCCCCCGCCTTGCCTCAAGCCTACAGACCTGGGGGGCGTCCCAGTATCCTGAGTGCATTAGATCCTGCCTCCAGCAGACCTGTGGACCTCAAGGCTGAGGGAGGAGTTCAACTGCCCTCTCTTCGGTGGGATTATGCCTGATGACTACAAGTAAGGCCTAGTGGGGTGAGAAGTCTCACTGTGGAAGCCTATTCAGGTGATAATTTTTGTCTAGGGGAATAGAACTCAGATGCCACTAGATACCTGGGAACTTCTACTCAGTTTAATTAACTTCACAGTCTACAAAGCACTTCCACATCCATGAACAGGGTGGGTTCATCCATCCCATTTTATAGATGAGGCTTCTAGAGTGCAAGGGTGTCCCCCTAAGGCCACACAATGACAGAACAGTGGAGTTAAGATTTGACCCCAAGTAAGCCCTCTAGGGAAGAGAGGAGCTTAGCGTCAACAACAGAGAGGTTGTTTGTATTGACTTCTATATTCTCCCTAGTCTGAGGCTTGATGCAGCTGTTGTGCCTCGGGAAAACAAGACACCTACCTACATTCTTGCTAGTTACTTACTGGACAGTATGTTGCCTGATACTTTCCCCGAATACCTCTGGTTCATTTTACTTTGACCAGGGATGTGCAGAAGAAACTTTCAAACATGCTGCCTCCAGGACTGCCTCAACTTGACCCAGAAAAGTGGAGAATGCTCTAAGAGGTGATGTGCATCCATTCCTCTGGCAGGGAGGAGGAGGAATCTTCAAAGACAGGCAGCAAAGGGGTGGGAAAGGGAATGCCAGCCAGAGAGGACACACAGGCAAAGGCCTGGAGGAAAGAAGGCACATGTTTGGGAACAAGAACTTTGATCTGGGTTCAGTGTGGAATATGTGAGGGTCTGGGGAGGAGAGACGAGGTCAGCACAGGGGACTGTAGTGAGGGGTCTTGATCATGAGCATAAGGAACTTAATAAGATCTAGGAGACGGGGAGCAGCAGGATTAAGAAATGTTCTGATCTCTACGTGAGCGGACGGATGGATGGACAAGGGCAGAGATGAGATGAAATCCACCCATCAAATGACCACTCAGTGGGCAGCAAGTCCGGACCTGGTCCCGTGCTAGGGTCTGCCAAATCGGCCCAGATAGAAGGCCTTATGGAAGAAACCCACACCCATAGCTCCAGGCCAGGCTCAGGTTGCCCACCTCTGGATGCATCCACCTCAGACTATATCTTTTGAGGCAACACCTTCATAAGGCAGCCTCAGAGGCCCACAGCTGCCAGATTCCTCCTTATCTCTCTTGTAAACACAGATGTTTTACTACCTTGTCAAAGGACTGCTCTTACAGCCTGCCTTGGGGAAAACAGAAATTTCAACCCCTTCAGCCTCCTGGAAAAAAAAAAAAAAAAAAAAAAGCCATTGTGAGGTCTCTGGCTCACATGCAAAATTGTGCAAATCTCTTCTTTCAAAGCAGTGGAGGGCCTCCCCCTCTCCAGGTCTCAGCTCCTTCATGTGGTAAAGGAGTTGGCAGAGAAAGCCTCCTCCTTATATTTACTGGTCTATCTCCCCCTAGCTTGAAGCCCCTGAGGGGGAGGGCATGGCTCACCCAAGTGGGAATGCCTGGCACCTGCCTGCTGTGGCGTAGCTGCTCAAGGAATGTTTGTGGAGTGAATGAATGAATGAACGAGCAGATAACAGAGGGTGTCTTCTTGATGTGTTGTCCTTGGATATCCAGGAGGTCTGTGGAACACAACTTGCCCCGCAGCACCCCGCAGCCAGTCTGCTTCGGGCAAGCCCTCAACTCCACTAGAGCTAGAATCTGCTGGCTGCTCCAGGGTTTAAGGCTCATCTCTTTGCCACCAGGCTCAGAGTTGGACATGGATTTCCCATTAGTCACCTCAGATCATGGGACTGAAAGGCTGGGAGTCACTCCCAGAGGACTCTCATTTCTCAAGGACAATTGAGTCACTCAATTCACATAACAGCCATTGCCTGGTTAAATGCCCACTTCCCATCACATTCCAGATAATGATCCAAAAGACCCTGTTCCCGGGACCCCACGATGAATGACTGTCAAGGTCAGGGGGTAACTTCCACTTTGCCTCTTTACAGCCACCTCGGAAAGGCAGTGGGGGTGTGGGAGACAGAGAATTGGACATCGTGCCAGATGCATTTGGGTCTCTCAAGCCCCACCACTCTGTAGCTTTGTGATACAGGCAAGTTCCTTGATCCCCTGTGCTTCAGCTTCCTCTTTTGTATGAAAGGAGAAATAATATCTGGGATCTTGGGAACTGTGGGCCCAGGTGGCAAGACATGCTCAGGTAAGTTGGTTCCTGTCCTGGGTTCCAGCTTTGCCTCCAGCTTCTGAGTTCCTTCAGTTGAGCCTCCCACACTCGTCACCTGTAGAACAGGCATTATAGCCACCTCAGGAGGCCGGCGAGGGTTAAATGAGATAATTTACAGGAAAAGATTTCTAAACAGAGAAGGGGTGGGCACTGCAACGGAGCTAGAATTCTATTGTTTCAAACCGCTTAAACCAGATGCTCTGCTAAACATGAAGCATGTGGACCTCAGTGCTGGGGTTCGAGCCCAGCCATGGCTTGTGTCACCTTCTCTGAGCAGGTCAATGGCCGCACATTGAGGGTGTGTGACAGTGGTAGAAATCTCGCGTGGTGACGATTATGGGTGTGGCGATAGGAGCTGATGCTAGAAAAACGATGCATGAAAATGACTGATTTGAGGCTTTACCCAGTAGGTAATGGGAAGCACAGAAGGTCTTTAAGCAGGAATAAGGCAGGATCATATCTGTAAATGAGAAAGAACATTCTGACAGCCTGTGTGGCTTGGGGAGGCTGAACTTGGAGCAGGGAAACTAGCTAGGCCTCAGCTAGCAATGCACAGTTGTCCTGAGACCCAGGTGAGGGATGGCAAGGCCAGACAAGGGCTGTGTGACTCTAAGGTCGAGGTCCACCGCCATAGCACTTTGGTGCCTCACTCATTAATTAGAAATATGAGGGAGGACCTTTTGCTAAGAGCACGGCTGAAGATAAGAGCATTAACCTTTCATAGGAGGGGTTAAACATCACAAGCAGGAGGCAAGAAGTGGTTGAGCACAGCCTCACCCCCAGCCTCCCAAATGGCCCATCTTTGGCTTGGTAACGATTTCTTTGAAGTCATTGAACAGATGGGGGGGGGGGGGGGAGTCCCATGAACAAATGTGTACTTTGCTATACTTGTGTGAGTGGAGGCTTATGGAGGCTTTTATTTTTAAGGCCACTGTCTTCCATTTAAGGGAAACAACTATCCAGGTAACTGAGTGGTACTTGCCCACATGAAAATCCTGCAGCCCCCTGGTGTATGGCCGGGTCTCCCCCTGGGATGGTTTGGGTAAAGCAGCAGCAAGATGACGCCCATGGAGGCCAAGATTGACCCCAGCCTCATTTCCGTCAATATATTCCCCCTGGCGTCCTCAGCCTTGGTGCTACAACTGGAGTCGATATCTGCTATAATGTGTTTTGGTCTCATTAACATGGACTGGATTAAGCAGCCGCAAGGGCTTTTCAATTAGGAAGACAAGTTTCTGACAGTGTTTACAAAGGGATTAGATCCCTGCGTAGCAGGTGGCAATCCTTGCCTCTCCTTCCCCCTTTCCTTCCTCCTTCCTTCCTTCCTTCCTTCCTTCCTTCCTTCCTTCCTTCCTTCCTTCCTTCCTTCCTTCCTTCCTTCCTTCCTTCCTT
>NW_024412401.1:23005877-23215409 GCF_014898765.1 Herpailurus yagouaroundi | reverse complement strand
CTTCCTTCCTTCCTTCCTTCCTTCCTTCCTTCCTTCCTTCCTTCCTTTCTTCCTTCTCTCCTTCCTCCCTTCCCCTCCTCTTTCCTTCCTTCCCTCCCTTCCCTCCTTCCTTCCTTCCTTCCTTCCTTCCTTCCTTCCTTCCTTCCTTCCTTCCTTCCTTCTCTCCCTTGCTCCTTCCCTCCCAACCTCCTCTTCTTGCTTTCTCTCCCTGTTTCCTTCCCTGTGTTCCTTGAACAAATGGGTTTGCCCTGTTTCTGTTTTGGGGATATTTAGCCAGATGTGCTTGTAAGAGTGGGCGTATGATTAGTATCATTTAACCATCCTAGGTGACATCTAATCCAGCTGCCCACCCACACTTGGCTCTATTCCCGCCTTGGCTTACATACCTCCCATCCCTGGGAGCTCACTACCTCAGAAGCCAGCCCAAGTCACTGTTAGAAGGCTCTGACCATAAGAAGAGTCTTCCCAGAGCTGAGCTGTCAGCAGCCCCCAGAAACAGTTTCCCCTCACACTCCAGGCCTGCTTTTCAGGTCCACGAAATCCCTGCAGCTCCTGCTGCTAATCCGGAGTGACCTTTTGTGACTGAGATTCAGAAATCTCATGTAGCAGGGTAGTGTCCCTCTGTGCAAACACCCCACTTCTCTCAATGGCTCCTCCTTTGCATGAAGGCAGTCAACTGTCTCACACAGGCACATGTGCATATAGTTTCAATCATACTGTAAATAGCCTTTTGTTCTCTTTTTTAAAATTAAAAATATACCATAAACATCATTCCACATGGTAGGCTCACTCTTCAAAACGTAACTACCCTTTTAGGCATTTCAGACTATTTCATGTGGAAGCGTTATGGCTTGATTCACCATCTACCATTAATGGATGTGTACTCTCTGTTTTAACATTTTTTCACAGCATCTTTGTTCATTTGGCTTTTTCCTTCTGCTGAATGATTTCCTCAGGAGAAATATTAGTGAGATTCCTGGATCATTTGTCTTGATTTGATTTTTGGTACATGTGGTTAGATTGCCTTATAAAACATCCATGCCAGTGCAGGTTGCCACCCCAGCAGCTGGTGGGGTTTTGTTTTGCTTTTGCTAGAAACTTCACCTGGATCAGGTATCCTCTTTTTAATATTTTTCCTATTTTATGGAAATAAAGCCATCTTGGGGTTGTTTTAACTTGATGTCTTTTACTACCGATTAAAGAAGAAAAGAGAGGAAAAGACCTTTTTTCCTTGGGTTTGATTGCTATTTGTCTGTCTCTGGAGAGACCGGTCTATTTGTACCCTTTGCTCATTTACATATTGGGGTATTGATATTTTTCTTAGAAATTCTAATGAGCGCTTAGATTGTAAGGATATTAACCCTTAGTCTGTCCTCCTTAGACTTCCCCACAGCATGTTCACGTTCATTTTAATAACGCTAGTCTTGTTTTCTGCCTGGAGGAGCTCACTGCTGGGGACTGGGCACTGACTGCCCAATCCCCACAAACAGCACCTTTGAGACCAAAAAGATAATATTAACCAAAGCACCATACTAGGTGTTCTGAATGTATCTTCTCTGATCCTCAAAGTGATGCTGGCAGACATTATGCCTCTTTTACAGGTGAGGCAACTGAGGCTCAGAGAGGTAAAGTGCCCCACTCCAGGTCACACAGCATGGACACACGTCAGAGCTAGTGAAGGTAAGCATTGTCTCCGGGTCTGCCTGCCCTTTTCTATAATACCAGCAGCCTGCAAGAGAAGTAAGAAAACATCTGCTGCCAACATCTCCAGGTTTGTGACTTCAAACTCCCCTGGCAGAGGAGAGAATTACCATATTTGGGGGCAATTTACATCAAATTACCATGCACCAGCCAACAGCTGCCGCCTGGAGCAGGAGGCTGGCTGCACGGATACGATCACATTTGTACACACGATAATGAAAACCCACGCTTGGGCCTCCACATTCTCCCATAAATATGGTCATTATGATCTTGTTGGCATTGCTTGTTGAATTCCATCTTGCAAATTGTTTCCTGGTTGCCTGGGGGAGCTGACTCGGGCTCTTCTCATTCTCCTTTTCTCTAAGATGTGACAGTGCTTGGGCTCACCCGCTCTCCTCAAACTGTCCTCTGCCACAAGCCTGACGATTCTCAGGATGGCTTCTACCCAGTCCTATGAACGTTCATCAAGTGCCTGCTGTGTGCATGGTATGTGTGTGCGTTGGTGACAGTGCTTTGGGGGCTGGCCGTCTCTTTCACTGCACTTGCAGATAAGGGCTGCCCAGAGAGGGTGAGAGGCAGGAGTGGGGTTAAATCCAAGATAAAAAGGATGCCTTGTGTTCCCTGCACTGGATCTCCCCATAGCACCTGAATAGGGACAGGTGGGCTATGGGGCTGCGTGCTGGTGCGCCCTATTTTCAATATTTAGGGTTTCCTAATTGCAAATAATAGAAATCTTCTGAGCTGAAGGATAAGAAGGATAAGAAGAATCCTCTAGCTGAAGGATAGGGGGTAGGAGGGAGAAGATTCTGTACAAGGACACAGGAATCTCATAAAATCCAAGGGCTAAATCAGGTCATGCCCCAGGGGGACTAGAAACAGGAAATGGAGAGCTAATAGGAACCCAGGCTGCCCTTTTTCCTCAGCTCTTGTCTGCTTTTCTCTGCAGAGGATCTGATCTTCTCAGCCTGCAAATGCTCACCCTCTGCTCCTCCATCCATGGGGTGGAACGTGACACCCAAAGTGCACTGTTGAAATGTTACAAGTCCAGCCATCCAACGGGTAACTCTCTCTGGTGTCTCAGTTCTAAACTGTCCCAAAGAACTGAGGAGTGCCTGTGATTTTCTCAGCGTGGATTAGATGCCCACTCCTGGCTCAGTTACATGCAGCTAGGAGGGTGAGCTCACTTCATAATACATGACTCCTGAGAGCCCACTGTGTGGGCAGAGTTGGGAGTTTCTGGGGAAGAGGCACTGAGAAGAAAACCACACTGGCTCTGCCCTACCCTCAGTCTAGCACTTTGTAGTTAACTAAAATTTGTATTTGGGGTGCCTGTGTGGCTTACTCGGTTAAGCATCCAACTTCAGCTCGGGTCATGATCTCACGGTTCGTGGGTTCGAGCTCCATGTTGGGCTCTGTGCTGACAGCTTGGAGCCTGCAGCCTGCTGCAGATTCTGTGTCTCCCTCTCTCTCTGCCCCTCCCCCACTCACACTCTGTCTCTTAAAAATAAATGTTAAAAAATTTTTTTAAAAAAAGAAAGAATTGTAGATTCACATGCAGTTGTAAGAAATAATGCAGAAGGAGCTCTTGTGCACTTTACCCTGTTTGAAAACTATAGTATATTAGCACTACCAGAATATTGACATTGATTCAACCTACCAATCTTACTCAGACTTTACCAGTTTACGCTTCTACTCAATTGTGTTTGCATGTGTTAGGTTCTATACAATTTTATCCCACGTAGGTCCACATATCCAACACCACCAGGATCCCTTGTGTTGCCCTTTGAGGTAGGCTAACTAATGTCATCACCACCTCTCTCCTGCAAAGACACCTACACCTAATTCCTGGAAACTGTGAATGTCACCTTCTATGGCAAAAGGGACTTTGCAGGCATGATTAAGATCTCGAGATGGGGCATTATCTTGGATTATCCAGGTGGGCCCTAAATGTAATCACAAGAGTTCTTGTAAGACACAGGCAAGAAGGTCAAAGGAAGAAGCAGAAAACATGACGATGGATATGAGAATTTGGAGTGATGCTTGGGAGGGGTCACATGTCAAAGCATGACCTCCTGAAGCCTAAGGGAAGGGAAGGAATGCAGTGTTCTCTCAAGCCTCCAGAAGGAATAATAGCCCTGTCACCACCATGACTTTAGCTCAGTGAGGCTGATTTTGGACTTCTGGTCTCTAGAACTGTGGGACAATAAACTTGTGTTGTTTTAAGCCACTACATTTCAGGCAATGTATTACAGCAGCAATAGGAAACTAATATACTCTTTCACAACTACACCCACCTCTGTGCCAGCACCTGGTGTCCACCAGCAGCCACTCATCTGTCCTCCACTTCTAAACTTCTGTCATTTCAATAACATTATATAAATTGAATCATACAGTATTTTGGAATCGGTTCCCTTATCCCCATCCCCTCTGCTCAGCGGAATTCCTTGGAGATGCATCCAAATTGTTGAATGTGTCAACAAAAAAGTTCACTCTTTTTTATTGCTGACTGGTATTCCACGGTATGGATGTAAGTCTAGCCCTCTTTAATGCCTGTATATCTTATCTTTATCAGAAGGTCTAATTAGGGATATGTAACAATTCTTTTTGAATGTTTATTTATTTTTGAGACACAGAGACAAGCCTGAGCACGAGTGGGGGAGGGGCAGAGAGAGAGAGGGAGACACAGAATCTGAAGCAGGCTGCAGGCTCCGAGCTGTCAGCACAGAGCCCAACGTGGGGCTCGAACTCACGAACCGTGAGATCATGACCTGAGCTGAAGTTGGATGCTTAACTGACTAAGCCACCCAGGGGCCCCAGTGTAACTAGGGATATTTTTAGAATAGTCTCTTGAAGCAGGATGTAGGAAGGAAAGTTAAAAATCATTCCATCTTCGGGCACCTGGGTGGCTCAGTTGGTCAAACATCTGAATTTGGCTTAGGTCATGATCTGGCGGTTTGTGAGTTCGAGCCCGTATCAGGCTCTGTGTTGTCGGCTCAGAGCCTGCTTCAGATCCTCCGTACCCCCTTCTCTCTGCCCCTCTCCAGCTCACACTCATGTGCACTCTCTGAAAAATAAACGTTAAAAAAAAAATAAAATCATTCCACCCTCCCCATTATCATATCAGGCACCCGAGTCCCCTCTAGAGCCTACCTAGTGCCACCAGCTTCTGCTTGCATACCTTCTCTGACCTGGATGAAGTGACCTTCTCACTACCTGGATGACAATACCTATTACACAGTTGTACAGCTGTACCAGAAGTTCTGGTCTTGAGTTCAGCCAAGTACCTCTCTTAAGAGGGGGATGGGGTCAGACCCAGAGAACCTCTTCGAAGGAGAGCAACTTCAGCTGGAAAGGGAGCTGAAAGGGAGTCATCTGGGCACTGACGTGGGCCTTATTCACAAATCCTGGACACCTCCACATCCCGTTCCAGCTCTTCCCTAGGAGCCTCGTGCCTAGTGGCCCACAGCCAGGATCCCTACTCCATGAATCCTCCTCCTCCCCATTTGGCTGCATATTCCTCTGTCTTCTTTCCCCTCCTCCATGAGGAAAGAAACACCATCCTGCCAGCTACTTGAAGAAAAGGAGCCAGCCCAAGTGGGAAAGTCCAAAGACTCAGGACAGAAAGACTGGGCAGATCTGGAGGAGCAGGAATCAGAACCTGCCCTGCGCCCCAGGCGGTGCACTTTAACAAAAGGGCTCTTTCTAGGCTCCTCCCTTCTCTCCCCTGGAAGAAGGGAAGCTGGCTCCTCCCAGGCCCATGCTTCCACCCTGAACTCTCCCCACCCCCACCCCCTTGCCTGGAGAGAAGCACCCTGGGGATTCTGAACAAAGACATCAGGGAACTAGAACAAGAGCAGGTCGTAAACCACCCTTTGCGCTGCCAAGCCCCCCCTCCCATCCACACACCCCTGGGCTCCCGCAAACACTCTCTGGCTCAGGCCCAGCTCTGGGCCTTCTGGTGAGAACCCCTCCCTGGGAGTGCCGCCTTCTGGGCAGCTTTTCTCCGGGACTGAGCTGTCAGGAGCCTCCGAGAGATTTCAAGACAGCTCCCCTCCCCCAAGGGATGCCTTTGTCTTTGTCTCCACAGAGGAGGCAGCAGCAGGGGTCTGGAAGAAAGGGGAATATGAGGCTGGTCTTTCTTTGACCCTAAGGTGCTCAGGATTGGGTGTGAGGGGTGGCAAGGCAAGGATGCCTTTTATCCTTTAAATTTTGGGGAGCTCAGAGGACTGAGAGTTCACTGCCTTCTGAAAGGTGGTCAGGGAAGGCTTCATAGAGGAGGCAGACTTTGAGCTGTCCTGGAAGGACAGTGGGGTTTGATGGGCAGAGATGAAGAGGAAGAGTGTTCCAAGAAGAGCTGTGAAAGCACCAGGAGTACTGGGGAACAGGAAGTGGTCCGGGGTGCAGGCCCTCAAGGGGGAGTGTGCTGGCACATGAGGCTGGAGAAGCCCCTTGGGCAGCCAGATTGTGGAGTGCCTGGATGCTGGAGAGGTGAGGGCTATTGCTCAGGCAATGGGGAGCCACTGAAGTTTTTTGAGTAAGGGAGCAACTTGACAGGAATGATGGCTTTGGTCACCTGAGTGAAAGATAGGTGAGGTGGAGGCAGGGAGAGCTTCCTTGGTGGCCTGGGCAGGGCAGAGGCAGTTGAGGTGAAGAGAAAGGTGCACATGTGATGAACATTTTGAACAGAAGGTAGAACTTATGGAACATGGGACTGATTGAACGAAGGCTGAGGAAGAAGAAGCAGTCAGGGCTGACTCCCTTGTAGAAGCAACAGGTTGAGTCAAGAATGGGAGGGGGTGGAGTGGCATCCTCTGAGCACAAATGTCTGTGCCCCTCAGGATGTCTGTGGCCCCACTTTTGTGTGTTTGCCCTGGGCAAGACTTTGTTGCCTTGGGCTCCCAGCTATGGAAGCTAGAATAGGTGCTTGGAGCATATGGCAAGAGGCAGGGCTGGTGTGCTGTACCCAGGCAGGCCTGAGTACCCAGCAGAGGCTTGGGGAAAAGGGAAGGAGCAGGTGGCTGGCCAGCCATTAGACCACATATGGAATGTGTGAGCGAGAACACTATTTTTCTCTCCACTTAAAGTTGATGCCGACTTCGACTTTCCATTATTCTAACATTGACTGAGCACCTCTGTGTGCTAGATAGTGGCAGGACCATGGTGGGTTCCAGCCCAGGCCCCTACCCTCAAGGAAGTCTCAGTCAAAGCAGGGAGGCTGGTGTGGACATAACAGACTCCATTACTAAGGCCTACAGTGCTCAGTGCCATTAGCAAGAGACAGAGAGTGACAGGTCAGGGAAGGAGTCCTTAAGGGGGCTTTATCGCAGGGGCGTGGGGCAAAGGGCAATTCCAGGAGAGGACATAGCTTGAACAAAGACATGGAGATAGGAATCTGCCAGCATGTACTGGAACCCAGAAGGATTTGAGTGGGAGACCAGAGACAGGAGGACAGTGGAAGCCATTCTGGAAAGGCATGTTGAGGCAGATGCAGGGGACCTGGGTGCTGGCTGGGGGTTGGAGGCTGCAGTGCAGGCAGTGGAAAGGGGCAGTGGGGGTAGGCAACGGGAAGGATGATGGAAGAGTTTCATAAAGGCGGAGGCCGTGATGGTTGCCGGGCCTGAGAGGCCACTGAGCCCTGGCCACCCCCGCCTGCCTCTCCAGGACCTCTCAGTTTACATTACTGTCTGGGTCCTGACTCCTTTATGTTACATTTTTGGATCACCCACTCATAAATCCTCATCTTGCCTGGGGCTGGGAGCCCTTGAACAGAGAGCAGCTTTGATTTAGAGACAGAAATGGCAGTAAAGGGGGAGCAAAACTATCTAGAGAAGAGCACAGGCTTCCCCTGGGGGCAACAATGTAATTAAAATGGGGCCAGCTCTCTTTCTGGGGTGGGGATGTCTGGCCCAAGCTCTGTGTGGCCCTGAGAACCTCCCTAGAGCGCTGATAAGGGAAGATCTCCATGTGCCACCTCTGTCCATTGTGCCAGTAGACTTCCAGATCCAGGAAGAAGGGCCAAACTCAGAGCAGCCCAGCTCCCTGCTGTGGTAAGCAGACTTACAGCCTTCTATACTCGCCCCCTGCTAGTAGTCATGTTTTTGTGTATTTCCCTCCCCTAGGGTGGGAGTCTGGAGTGACCTAATGACTTTTTCTGATGGATGGAATGCAGCAAAGGTGTGCGTTGTCACTTCTATGATCAGGGTACAAGACCATGACTGTATTGCCTTCTTGCACACTTCAGTAAAGCGAGTTGCCACATTGAAGAGGCTCTCATAACAAAGAACTGAAGGCTGTCCTCTATCCATAGCTAGTGAGAAAATTAAGCCCTCCGTCCAAAAGCACACAAAGAATTGAAGCCTGCCAACAACTATGTAAATGAGATTGAAAGAAGATCCTTCTTCCCCAGTTTAGGGGCTCCTGGGTGGCTCAGTTGGTTAAGCGTCCGACTCTTGATTTCAGCTCAGGTCATGATCTCATGGTTTGTGAGATCAAGTCCCGCATCGGGCTCTGTACTAACAGTGCTGAGCTTGCTTGGGATTCTCTCTTTTCCTCTCTCCCTGCTCCTCTCTCTCTCTCAAAAATAAATAAATAAACTTTAAAAAAGAAAAAGATCCTTCTTCCCCAGTTGAGCCTCAGATGAGACCACAGATTCTGGGATGACATCTTGATTATAGCCTCTTGAGGGACCATGAAGCAAAAGATACAGCTAAGTTGTGCCTGGATACCTGACCCACAGAAACTATGAGATAATACTGTGTACTCTTTCAAGCTGACAAATTCATTCATAGCAATAGGTAAATTATATACCCACTGATTTAAGCCAGTCAATTCCTTACTCTAAATCTCAATGTTCTATCTGAATAAATGGGTTGATGATACTCAAGCCAATGTGTTGTTGTAGAGATCAGAGACATTGGCAGATGGGAAACAGGTCTGTAGACTGTGAAATGCTGTGTACAAGGAATGCATTTTCGTGAATTTGATTATCTCAGTGAAGGGTTAGGGAGAGCATGTTCTTGTCTCAGCTTTTCAACTTACATGCCAGGTGACCTTGTATAAGCCAGCTAACCTCTCTGTCCTCAGTGTCCTCATCTGTAAAATGGACTTGCTGGGAGGACGTTGCTGTCCCAAGGATGCAGGATGCTAATGGGAGATAAAGGGGAGGGGGGAGTCCTGGGGACAACATGCATCTTGGTTAATCTTTTCTTATCTCTATTGGGTATTGGATTCTCACTGGCTGGTCCTTGCCCTTCTCATGACCCACAGGTAAGGGGTTCTCTATACCCTCCTGGGTCATAGTCAGCTGGGCAAAGCCATTGGCCCAGAGAGACAGTGACTTACTTGCTCAGGACCATGAAGCCAGTTGATGGAGGAGTAGGGAGCAGGAAATGTGTCTTCGTGACCTCAAAGCCCATGAAAAAAATTAGCTTGCCGAAGTTGAGGTTCTAAGTTTAGACTCATTACTGTTCCTTGCAAAGAGAGGATAAATTAAAATCTAGATTTTAGTCCAAAGGATGACCTTCCTGCAATGTCAGAGCCTGAGTATATTCTGTCCTATATGATCACAGAGATGATGACATAGTTGCTAAAGAAAAGAGTTAGCTTCTGAGAGAGACAATGATATGGGAGGCCTCATTGGGATAGGTGAGAGGTATAAAGAGAAGACTTCTGAAAGCAGCTGAGATCTAAAGGAGAGTAGGAATCACCCAGGGAAGAGTGAAAAAAGAGAGTCACAGGAGGAGGAAATAGCATGTGCGAAGGCCCTGAGGCAGGAAGGCACATAGTGTGTTCAGGTGATGGAAAGGACACCAGTCTTCTTGGAGCTTAGTGAACAATGGGATAGTAACTTGAGGCCAAAGTGTATAGTATCTTAGAAGACTTGATAAGAAGTTTGGACTTTATTCTGAGTGATCCAATTGTCATTATAAACAGGCAAGACCTCTGGGCATGAGGTGGTGCGGTGGTGAGGCGTGGTAGGGGGCAGGAGTTTGGTTGGAGGTGGTGCTGTGTCCTGAGATTAGATGAGCAGTAGGTCTGGAAGGCAGATGAAGAGATGAGTAAAATGAGGAAGCACCAAATCCCTTTGAACAAATAGCCTTGGATTTCCTGGGCAGCCTGGCACTGGGGAGCTTGCACCAGCCTTGGATTTCCTGGGCAGCCTGATGCCGGGAGCTTGCTCCGGGTTGTCAGGCTGAAATATCAGAAGCCATGGCCCCATCCATGAGCTCTCCAAGGTCCTGTGGGACTGTGTCCCCAGAAAGAGACTGCTGAAGCCTTGGCACATCTGGTCCAGGCCTGACACACCTACTGCCAAGTGACTGGCTGATGGTTTCTGGGGGCAGGAATCTTCTTTTTGTCCCTCTAACAGGCAAAATAACGTCCCTCTAAGAGGTCTGTGTCCTAATCTCTGGAGCCTATGAATATGTTAGCTTACATGGCAAAGGGGAATTAAGATTGCCGATGGAATTCAGGTTGATAATCAGCTGCTCTTAAAAGATGGTGAGGATTCTGGACTACTGAACTGGGCCAACGAAGTCACAAGGGTCCTTAAGAATGGAAGGGGGGTGGGCAGGAGACAGGTCAGAGAAATGCGATGTGAGAAGAACTTGACTGGCCTTCTTTGCTGGTGTTAAAGATGCAGGAAGAACTCATGAGCCAAGGAACACAGGTGGCCTTTAGAAGCTGGAAAAGGCAAAGAATGGATTGTGCCCTAGAGCCTCTAGACAGGAGTGTAGCCCTGCTGATAGCTTGCTTTAGCCTGGTGATACCCATGTCACAACTTTATCCTATAGGACTGTGTGGTAATTTTACATTTGTGTTGTTTGAACCACTAAGTGTGTAGTAATTTGTTATGCCAGCAATAGGAAACTAATACAGTCCCCTTTCTCCCCAAGGGCAACCCTGAGGCATGCGGGCACCACCTCTGTGCTGATGGCCAGCTTATTCTCGAACAAATAAACACTATCCCCCAAATGGGGCACAATGGGAAAAGCACTAGGTCTGGAGTCTGGGAGCTTGGGCTGTCACTGTGGCTTTGCCAACTAGGTGTGAGAACATAGGCCGGTCCCTTTCCTTCTCTGGCCTCAGTCTGGACTGGGGCTAAACCCTGCCTGGTCCCTTCTGTCACCTTGCAGGGGGGACAGCACTCTGTGAACCATAAGGTGGTACACTTGTGTAAAGGATGCAGGGGGTGAGAGCTGAGGAGAGGGAATTCATAGTCCTAGAAGAGCAGACATTTCAGCAAAGAGAGAAAAGACATGGGCACAAGTCAAGATAAAGTAGGAAAGCCGCAGGGACCTGTGACTGGAAGGCACCAAAGCCAGCACTGGAGGCCAGGCAGCCCTGAGTGTGTTCAGGGAATGGTGAGTTGCCTGATTGCACTCAAGTCTGGGGCATGTAGGGGAGGGATGGACACAAGGCTAGAGCCTGGCCTTATAGCGCCTTGAATGCCAGGAAGAGCAGCCCAGACTTCAACTTAGAGACTGACCCTGGAGAGCCCTTGTGGGGACCCAGTAACTTATTGGAAGGCCACACAGGGGCTGGAGCACAAGACCACCTAGGAGACTGATACCAGAATCCTGGCTTTGGGTGCCCTAGATGTGTAGATGCCCTAGTTTGCTTTTTCTCGCTCATGACTCTGCTCTCACCAGCTGGGAGACCTTGACAAATCTTTGTCCTGTATAATCTCAGTCTTCCCTCTTGTAAAATGGGGCTGACAATGCTAACCCCATTAAAGCATTGTGAGGATCACACAAGAGAACATGTAAAATACTGGCTGTAAACTCCCTAAATGCTACCCAAACCACCAGGATCCCTTCTCACAATACAGAGACTTCCACCTTGCTCAAGTGGACATTTTACACCTTTTCCTTCCCCCAACAAAAGCAACTTTTCTTTTCTGTTATCTGTATACTCTTTCCCAGCAAGAATTGTGGATATCTGCATGGAGCATCCCCACATTCTTCAAAAGACGTGTTTGGAAACAAGAAATTGCTAGAGAGATGATTCAGTCTTTGGCCTCAGATTGTGTGTGGACATAAGCAGGCCCATCTGCAGAGCCTACACTGCCAAATTCTGTCACTCTTGCTCCATATGGTCTGTGCCCCCCCACCCCCCCATCTTGCCTCCCAGAAGCTGCAGCCTGTGCCTGTCTCTCACTCCACTTTGGTTGCTACACAGAAAATTCAGTGAAGGGTGTCTTGACTCCAGTGGGTGGGGCATTTCTGTTCCTCTGCCGTTATGCCTATGGCTGTTAAGGGACCAAAAGCCAGTCGACAGTGGGGGTGGGTATTGCTGGACTTCTTTGGGTCCCCTCACTTTTTGTCCATGTAGGGCCACAGTGTGGAGTCCGAGAGCTGAGAGGGACCAAGGGGGGCTGTCGGTTCCTGCTTCAGAGGCAGAGATCTCTCCTGTAATGAAGTAAGCTCCTAAAATGTTGTTCACCAGTCCAATCGCCTTGTCCCAAAGCAGAGTGATGTTCCACGGCCTCTTTCAACCACATCCTTGCCTCACAGGCAGCTTGACATGGCATTGGAAGACCCCAGTTCAAGTCAAGCTGTGTGACCTTAGTCATTGGCTAGCCTTTTTGAGTCCTCCTTTCCTCATTTGAGACCTGTGAGTAGTGATTCCTGCCCTGTTCACATGGTAGGTTGGTTGTGGGGGTCTAATAAGATAACAGTTGGGAAAGAGCTTTGTAAATTGTAGAGCAGCGGACTCAAAGTGTAGCCCCAGGGCCATCAGCTGCAACATACAAATTCTTGGCCCCTCGGCCAAGCTACTGACCCAGAAGCTCTGGAGGTGAGCCCAGCAGTGTGGGCTTCCACAAGCTCTCCCAGTGACAAGCTTGGGGATCACCACTGTGGGAAGATGGGCACAGGGATGAGATTGTCTCCACCCCATTGTCAGTTTAGCTCAGGGAGTCACCTCAAGTGTACCAGAGCCTGTCCCACGTTGGGCTGTATAGATCTTTCATCACAAATGGTTTAAGGTTTCAAGATCTGCATGAGAAATCATGCAGGCAAATCCATTTCAAAATAAATTCATGATGTTCACGGTCAGATTGAAAAGCAACTTCCCAGGGAGATTTAAACCTTGGATGGAAAACTCAAAGCCTTCAGGAGCTAAGCAGGGGATGTGAATGAGGCAGAAGCTGGGTGGGATAGGAAGGGGGAGAACCGAGCTGTGATGCAGAGTTGAGACCCTACCTAAAGCCATTAAAAAAGTAAACCCGTATACTGGGCCAAACAAAACACATATGTTAGACAGATCTGGTTCAATGCCTGCCAGTTTGTATGTAACTGGTGCAAATGTTGAAAAAAAGAAAAAAAAAAAAAAAAAAAGATTTGTTCTTCACCAAGCTATGCATTGGCCACAGGCTTGATTGCCCCGGAAAAGAGTGTTTGGCACACAGTTATAATTTCCAGGTTCAGCCTGGACATGGTATGATTTCATTAATTCACTCATGTATTCATTATCAAAACACTATCTTCCAAGTCCTGTGCTGAGGTTTGTCAACCCAAAGCTGAATCAGACACTGTCTCTATCCTCCAGGGAAGCAGGGCATGGCTGTGAATGGCACCATGGCATTGTTTTCCAGCATTCTGTGGTATGCTGCTCAGTGAGATAATGAGTGTTCCATGAGAAAAGTGGTGCAGGGTTAAACATGGAAAGCACCAAGTTAAACAAAATTGAACCTATTACTTCACTACAGGACTTCTCAGAGCCTTTACTATGCCCATGTGCTTCACCTATTACATGACCTCCAGGTATCTGGGCCTGTTTGGGGGGTCCATGATGGGCCTACATGTCCTGACCTCTATTGGGGGCTGGAGAGTGAGCAGATGTGGGGCTCCCTTCCCCAAGATGTGGCTGAGTCAGGGACCTGGTTCCACTTAAGCCTGGGCCTCCTGATGAGTGGGCTGAGGCCCTCCCTTCAGGGTTCTGCAGTGCAATGCTGAGGGGCAGTCCTCAGGGGTAGATTTCACTTTCTGTGGCAGCAGGAAAACCTCAAAGGGTTGAATCCCAGGGTCCCTGGTCCCGCTGCATTTGAGAAATATGACTGCCCTATGCTGGGGAGGAGGCATCCACACCAGGGAATGGAGAGCAGTCAGTGTCCCTTGCAACAGGAATGTTGAAGCCTGCTCCCATAGCAGTTTCCAGGTGTTATTACCAAGAAAGGGGGACAAAGCAATTCCGTGTGTACAAACAGGGTTTGATCTCCCTCCCATAGCATAGGCTGCTGCTCTGCCCAGGAGAATAAGGAATCCTCTGACAGAGCCTACAGTTACATTAACTGCTGCTTTCCCACCAAGGCTGGCTCTGACTTCTATGAATAAAATTGCAAGGTTCAGGACAGATCTGAAAACCAATCTGCCCCTTTCTCTTCTTAACCCTCCCCACTCATTGTCTGTGGCGCTCACTCTCACTTGCGCTCTCTCTCTCTCTCTCTCTCTCTCTCCCTCTCTCTGCAATATATGAAGTCATTCCAGTTTGGGACTCAATACCACTTTTGTTCTGAAAATCCCCACAGCGAAGGCAGAATGAATTGTGACTTGGTCAGGGAATAATCTTTCACAGAATTGGGATGGAAACACATTCATTGAAAAACACAAAACACAACAACAAAAAACCCAGACTCCCTTGAAAACATAATTCATGGAGATCTCCAAGATGTAACTTCTCAAACCAAGAGAGACTGATTCTAAAAGTGTCTGTTCAGTTTCAGGTACCCAAAGTACTTGTGCCTAAAGTAGAAAGGGTGGGAAAATCCCACTTTCTTGATAAGTCCTATTTAAGGATCAGGGTAGGAAAGTTTACTCTGGCAGAATCAGAAAAAGCTGGAAGCCAGGAAGAGGAGACATTTAAATCAATCAATCAATCAATCAATCAATCAATCAATTAATTAATTTAGTTACTTAATTATCTGTTTATTCATTTAGTTATATCGCCCAGGATGTGCTCAATGCTCTTCTGAGACATTTCTATGTATTTCTCCCACTCACACTATCTTCCAAATGCCCCATGTTCTTTGTGCTCAAGAGAGTTGAAGGGACTTCCCGAGGCCAGATGAGCAATAAAGGGCAGCTTTCAGAGTTCAGTCTATTGGTTTTAAGGCCTGTCTGTTCTGTGTCTGGGATGGACCTCAAAAGATCTAGATATTTGGGGGGGGGGGTGGCAAGAGAGAGAAGTTTCCACTTGAAGAAACAGCAGGAAGTGCCTGAAGCTGCTTGTCTTTGTGACAGAAGGGAGAGGGATTCTCCCCACAGACGAGCCTGGGGATTTCTTTCCCTCACTTTGTCCTCAGTCCCTCTTGTTGGCAGCCTCTGGTCTGTCAGTTTGTGGGGGATACACCAGCCAGCAATCCAGAGTTCTGCTCCCAGACCAAGAAAAACTGAACTAGAACCTTCCTGCCAAACAGTGTGCAGGACACATAGCCCAGACTTCATGGGAATCTGCTTATGCGCAGCCCCTCATCAGCCGGGAAAGACTGCTCAGCGGCATGATTTAAGAGCAGGGCTCACATTTCTCACACAGTTGGAGGAGGTTATAACCCACAGAGGGCTCTGGCTTCGATCTGGCCAAGACTACAGAGAACATCTCTTTCCCAGCTAACGTGGACGTTTCTTGCTTTAATTCTTGTCCTGTCATTGGTCTGTGTGCTGAAAGCAGGTCTGAACTTGTGGGAGCATCCAATAGGCAGACAAAGGAAATGAATTATTTCTGTAGACACCAGAACATTGGGTCTAGAAGGAGGGAGGTCACAGTCCCACCTTGGCCGCAGCTAGGACATCAGGATCCAAGTACAAACAGCACCAAGCAAGTCCTCATGGCTGGTGGGTGACTGTTTGTATAAATAGGAGTGATGCTGCCAAAATACCTATCCACCTGAGCAGTCTCCAAGGTCACAGCTTCTATTTTTGCCATTGTGAAGCTAATCAAACACTTCCCAAAGCATCTTTCCTTATGGCATGTTAACAGGTGCTATATGGGGGTGGTCAAATAAGTTTGGAGGGAAAGCCAAAGTCAAGAAGATTAATTCAATTTATTTAACTGAAAGACTTCTCAGAGGCGTTAGCATGCTAACATGCTTTATGAATCTCTGAGAGGGAAGTAGTTGGTAGCATTCCCCGAATTTATTGATCATAGATTCATTTTTCCCTCCAGAGCACCTCAGGGGATGAATGTTCCATGGAGCACATTGTTGGAAAGGTGGGTTTCATGTTACACTTTTCTTACTTTTGTAAGGACTGACATTAACCAAGGCATGGAAAAGGAGGATGTCACAGAAGGAGATGAAAGGGAGCATGGAGTGTGGCTACCCCCAGCTGTTGAGAGATTCCTATTGGCCAAGGCAAAAAGAGAGACACTCGGCTACTCTAACAACTATTGTTTCATGTTCCCTGGGATGTTTTCTTTCCAGCCCCTTCTGTCCATTAATGTTTTCCCTCCAACCTGAGTTATGCGTCATTTTGGATTAGATTTGGTTACAAATAATAAAGACTCCACAATAGTGGCTTATGCAAGACAGAAGTACACCTTTCTCTCACATTAAAAACAAAGAGAGGAGGCAATTCAAGGCTGGTAGGGCAGAGACATGGCATCAGGGATCCAAGCTCCCTTCTGTCTTGCTCCTCTGCCGCATGTAGCTTCCATTCCATTCCTCATGATGCAGAATGGCTGCTGGAGCTCTAGCCATTGCACCCACATTCCAGGCAATAGAAAGGAGAAAAGGGAGGAGAAAAGGACAGCCTTTCCCTTTTAAGAACTTCCAGAAATACCTCAGAGCACTTCTGCTTATATCTCACTGATCAGAAGTTGGACACATGGCCATACCTAATAGCAAGGGAGACTGGGAAATGTCTTAACTGGACAGCAATATGCCCAGCTCAGAAATGGAGGTTCCAGCACAAGGGGAGAATGGATATTGGGAGAAAGCACTCTACCACACATCAAATATCATTCTCCTGACTAGAAAATTTTGGTCAAGCTGACCAGTCTGAGTTTTGCCCCTTTAGTTTGAAGCTAAAGGGGAAGAGTCTTTTTCTTCTATGGCTACTGAGCTGAAGAGAGTCTGAAGGTTTGAAGCGCTTCTCCCCAGTGGAGAAAGCAGGTTTAGGTGGAGAGGACAAAGCCAACATGCAGAGAGACTGGGGAGGAGACTGGAAGAGGTGTGAGCTGACTGATGGATCCCCAGGTCCAGCCATCCCAGAGGCCAGCCGCTCCCCCAGCCCCCTCCTAGTTACATGATCCAATAAATCCCCCTTTTGACTTAAAGTGTTTCAATTTGGGTTTCCATCATTTGCAATAAAAGAGCGCTGGCTGCTCCTTTCATTGCTGAGAGCGGGTACCACATGGATCACTCTTTTGACAGGGAAAGCTCTTTCCTGGAACTAAATCATAGAAGGACTTTATTGCCTGATTTCGTATTGAAGGACACTGGGTAATATAATTACACTCTCACACATCTGTGCAGCTCTTCACAGTTTACAAGTTTCTTTTTCATCCATTGGCTCACCCGGGTTTCACAGTCTCTCTGAGATGCAGGTTTTATTTCCCCCTACACGCAAGATGAGGACCCTGAAGCTCAGTGAGATAACCTAGTTCATCTACACGGCTGGTCAGCAGTGGCACCACTTGCCGTTCAAGTAGTGCTTTGTGGGCAGCCCCTGTAAAGATGAGGATGCTATGACTCTGTCACAACATGGAGAGGAACACAGTATGTAGGGTGGACGAGCTGAGAAACCTGGCCCATATATCTTAGTTCAGGGCCAGACCTCAGAGCGAACGATTGCAGAGAGGGCATGACCACGGGACTGTCTCAAGTACTGGTTGAGATAAAATCGTTTTCAGATAAATACTGAGGTTTGCCACCAACAGACCCTTTCTGAGAGAATTATGCTAGGATATATACTTTAGGAAGAAGAAATTCAAACTCACCCAGGAGAAGTAGAATGTAAGAAGGTATGTGGAGGAAAGACATAGTTAACATGGGGCTAAATCTAAATGTGCATTGAATGTATAAAATACTAACAATCTGGAAGATATGAAAATAAAGTGCGAGTAAAATACTGTACAACAATAAGACATAAGGGGTATGGTATGTAAAGTCAGGGTGTGCTAAGGTCCTTGTATTGTCTGGGAAGAAGGTATAGACAGTGATTAACATGCAGGTACTATGCATATTAAAAAATCAAGGGCAACCAATAAAAGAAGAAATCATATATATCGTCTCTTAAAGATTGAAGGGGAAGCATGTGATAAAAGAAGATTCAATCATACTGACAGAAGGCAAATAAAAAAGCACGGCAAATCTAAAACATTAAATAAGATGGTAGAAATAAATTTAAGAAAATTGATAGTAACCACATATGTAAATAGACCGAAGTCTCTGATGAAAGAATAGAAATTCTCAGATCAAAATTCTTTTAAAAAAATTTGTTAATGTTTATTTATTTTTGAGAGAGAGAGAGAAAGAGAGGCAGAGCATGAGTGAGGGAGGGGCAGAGAGAGAGGGAGACACAGAATCGGAAGCAGGCTCCAGGCTCTGAGCTGTCAGCACAGAGCCCGACGTGGGGCTCTAACTCGCGAACCGTGAGATCATGACCTGAGCCAAAGTCGGTTGCTTAACCGACTGAGCTACCCAGGTGCCCCCCAATCAAAATTCTTATAAAAAGCCATATGCTATGTATTCTGGGCAAATATTGACCAAAGTAAAGGTGGCATAGATATTTGGATAAAATAGACATTAGCGTCAAGAGTATTATTAGGGATAAAGATGGTTATTACAAAATAATAAAAGGAACAATTGATAAGAAACATATAAATTTTCAAATCACATAAAAATTCTAAGGCAGGGACAAGTTTGGTGAATTGAAGGGACAGAAAGATGACCAAGGTGGCTCTAAACTGTCCCCATCTTCTCTCACTCTATATCCTTTCTCAGTGTCATCTATCCAGTTTGACCTCTGTAATCACCTATAAAGCAGTAGTTCCCAGAGCTCTTCCCCAGAATTTCTGACTGTCTGCTGGCCATTTCCATCAGTGTCCCCAGGCAGCTCACACCCAACATGCCCAAAGCCACACTCCTCACCCACACGTCTTCCACAAATATACTTTTCTTCCCCTAGTCCCCCATCTTTGTGAGGCCTTCATAACCAACTCATCACCCAAGCTAGAAAACCAGGAGTCTTCAAATGGCCCATAGTCCAATGTCCACAGGCCTTTGCGTGGTAAATCAACATGGCAAGACAAGTGGAATTTGGGAAAAGGTTTGGAGGACAGGAACCAGCAGAATAGTTAGATCATATTCCTTTCCATTTTTGTTAACTGTTTCTAGTAACAAGTAATCCAAACAAAAAGAAGTAGATATTAAACGTCATTCAACATTCCAGTTCCTCAGTCATTCTAATAGCGTACATCCTGTCAGATCTTTTAAATCCATATATATTTATAGGTGTATGTATATTTTAGATTGTTGCACAATTGTGAATATATTAACAGTCCAGTTTCTTGCTTCTTTCATTTAATATTACTTCGATGTCTTTTTATATCAATTCTTTTAATTTATTATTTATTTATTTATTTATTTATTTAGAGAGACAGAGAGAGAGAGAGCACGAGCAGGGGAGGAAGAGCAGAGAGACAGGGGGAGAGGGGATCCCAAGTAGGCTTCCTGCTGTCAGTGCAGAGCCAGGTGCCCCTCAAATCTTTTAAAAAATTTTTAATGTTTATTTTGTTTATTTTGAGAGAAAGAGAGGTGGGGGAGGGGCAGAGAGAGAATCCCAAGCAGGTTCTGGGCTGTCAGCACGGAGCCTGACACGGGCGATCTCACGAACCATGAGGTCATGACCTGAGCCAAAATCAAGAGTTGGATACTTAACGGACTGAGCCCCCCAGGCACCTCTCATATCACTTCTATTTTTTAACATGTGCATAATAATGCATTATATGACTATGTCCTAGTTCACTTAACAAATCTCCTAATGGACATAAAAATGTTTCAAACTTGCCACTTGTACAAGCAGATGCAGCGAACCACCTTGGGTGTGTATATGTGCATTTGAGTGAGGAAATGTGCAGAATAAATTTGTAGAAATGGAATGTCTGGGTCAATAGATATCCACATTTTAATCTTTGATGGATTCTGCCAAATTGCCTTTAAGACGTTCTTTCAATTTACCCCCTTCCCAACTGGGAACATATTTCCCTACCATCTCACTAATGTCAAGCATTATCCATCTTTAAAAGTGTTTTGCCAATCTGATAGGTGAAAATATATTTTTGTTGTTTTAGTCCATATTTCTTTGTTAGTTTAAGCATTGTGTATTTCTATTTCTTTTCAAGAGACTTTCTAATTCAAATCTTCTGCATATTTATTACTCAGTTGTTTTTCTTTTCTTTTTTACTGAGTTGTAGAAAGTTCTTTATATATTAACACTATTAACCTTTAGTGTGTAATAAATGTTGAACATGTTTTTCCTCAACTTGCCATCTGTACTTTTGTTTCCTTTATGGTATCAGTTGCCTTACAGAAATTTTAAATATTTATGTAGTTAAATGTTTTCTGTCACGATTTCTGGCCTTATTTTCATTTTACCTCCTTGTTTTCAATGATCTGTTAATGATTTTACTCTCTAGTTAATCATGAGTTCTTTGAAGGCAGAGGCTACCTCTTACTCATGTTGGTAGATCCTACTATAGAAATCACTCACCCCTCAGCCTTGGCTCTGATATATGCTCAATAAATAAACACATTTTAAATTTTTATTGAATTGACAGAGTTCTGTGTGCTATAAAATAAGCAAGCATGGAAAATTTAATTCCGAGATTGAAGTTGAGGGAAAAGCCAAAGTGCACGGTGAGGTAGAAAGTGTAATTTCTATCAATACGTGGAATAAGATAGGGGTTAAATTCAGCTGGTAACAGAAAATTATTAAAAGGATCACAAGAAGTGTGTTCTATGTTTCATTTTAAAAGCTTGTTTTTGTCACTGAATTATCTGCTTTTAGAATCAGAATTTAATAGGAGTCGTAGTTTAATATAAAAATAGTCACAGCTTAATACAAAAAGCCAAAATTTAACATAAAAATCATAAAGCGGGGAGTTCAAATGCTAATCTGGATCTCAAGCAAATCTTGTGCTTGATGCACCACTTTAACCATGCAAACGACCCTGTGTCTACCCCCAGCTGGTGGCAGCGTGCACTAACCCCAGGGTATGTAGGGAAGAGAGCAAAAGGCAGAGTTTTAAGTGCAAGAACTGCAAATCTCAAGCTATAAAATGCTGTGACTTACATTCTTAATGCTGCTTCATCAAAACTTGGGAAAGCCATACAACTTTGGGGAAATCCCTTGGCCTCAGTTTGGCTATTTTAAAAACAAAGAGGTCACTGGGTGATCTTGGCAGCTCTTTCCAAAGCTGAGGTCCCAGGAGCCTATGAACATCTTTCTGTAAAATGGTTTCCAGGGCCCTGCCTTCGTGGGGATTCCCTTGCGATTTAATCAGAGGTGTGAAGGCAAACCCATCGCAGCTGTTACCAGCTGTTCTGTGAGGCTGCTCCGGGAGCCCCCGAGAGTGTCAACACTGATGTCTGTACGAGTTAAATTAAATTCCAGGGTCTGGTGTGAAGCTGGAACAGGCCTTGATGTTTTTATCTATCTGCTGCTGGGTCCCTGCAGGGCCTATTGCTTCAGCTGAGATAGCATGAGGGAAGGGGAATGGAGTGGAATGGGCAGTCTTCTCTCTTTTTCATTTATGCATGGTTCATAAGCATTTTATTATATAAATTATACCCCGGTCACTTCCTAAAAAGACTCAAGATGATTCATTAATTCACTTGAATAGCAGGTAGTCTATGCCTGCTCTATGCCAGGTGCAATGCTAGGGGCTGGAGGAGACAGAAACATATGAAAAAAACTAATAGTGTCTCCTCCATGGTATTACAGAGGCACTGGATATACAAAGGCTGTGAGGACACAGGAAGTAGTAAACAATTTTGATAGTCTAGGCGTGAACATGGTGAGGAACAGAGAGGGGAAAGGGGATGACAATTTCTTGAGTACCTTCTAGGAGGCAATATGGCATAATAATCAAGAGCCTGAGCTCTGGAGTCAGGGTTCAACTCTCTAACCTCAGTTTCCTTATCTGCAAAAGAAAATAGTAGAACTTCCTTTACTGAGTTGTTAGGAGATTAAATGAAAAATGCACGTAAAGCACTTAGCGCTGCATCCCGCACATGGCAAGCATGAGATACATAATCGCTATTCTATTATTATTCTGTGATTAGTCACCAAGATAGGCTTTATCATTAAATATTGCATCATAGGGGCGCCTGGGTGGCTCAGTCGGTTAAGCGTCCGACTTCGGCTCAGGTCATGATCTCGCGGTCCGTGAGTTCGAGCCCCGCGCCGGGCTCTGTGCTGACAGCTCAGAGCCTGGAGCCTGTTTTGGATTCTGTGTCTCCCTCTCTCTGACCCTCCCCTGTTCATGCTCTATCTCTCCCTGCCTCAAAAATAAATAAAACGTTAAAAAAAAAATAAACATTGCATTATACTCATTTTACAGGTGAGACAGGGGTTCAGAGAGCTTATGTAATTTTCCCAAGCCCACGCAGCTTGGAAGCAAAATTCTAACTAATTTCCAGGCCCATTTTCTTTGCACTGCTGTGATGCCTCGAGGTTTCCCAGAAGACTTGATATTTGAGTTGAATGTTAAAGAACAAAAAGAAGTCCTTTTGTGGAGGTTAGGAAGGAGGAAGCACAGGCAAAGTGTGTGCCACTAGAGCCCAGAGGCAAAGATGGAATGGGCTTTCTGGGAGTGGGGTGGTGGGGAGGAGCTGGTGGAGCTCTGGGTTTCTGAAGTTTCCTCCAGTAGAGGAGGATGGGGTGCAGGACACGGAGACAGACCAGATGGAACACTCAGTGATTCTGTCTCGTTCTCTGCCTGCCTTGAAGTTGAACCTTCCCAGCAAGTGGGAATCAGAACCACTCCTGTCCCATCTTCTGACCCTCAGGGTACATGTCTGATGGCCCGTGTGAGTCCTTGGTTCCCATTTAACCAACACTGGAGTCTCTAGGCATCCCTTTCTCCACTGTACTCTACCCCAGGCCCAAGAAGTGTTTGTGTGTTGGTGGGTATTCTGTTTTTAAACCAGCAGACGGGAGAATCAAGATAGGGAGGAAAACCTCTTATACTCTGACACCAAATCACTCACTAGGACTTACTTTATGGGCAGCAGATTAGGTAAGACCTGAGTAGGACTAGGTTCTGGTTTTGGAGGAGTTCCTGGTCTGGTTGGGGAGACAGATAGCCAAACTCAACATTACTGACGCGCTGGCCTCAAAGTGGGTCAGGGCTTAGGTCAGTGGCAATACCAAACAGTGGTCTGTAGAGGAGAGTTTTGGCATCCTCATAATCTCTACCAGCCCCTTCCCATTCTTTGATGGTCTCTCAGTTTTCGTAAGTTATGTTAAAGCATTTTTTTGTTAGGTAAAATCATCTGTGACAGCCAGAATTCCAAGATGACCCTCAGTCACCCTCACTCTTGTATAATCCCCCCCCCCCCCTTTGAGTGTGGGTGGAAACTTTACATATGATACCACTCCTGTGATCACGTAATGTTATGCGGCAAAAGGGAGCTCATTCTGGGTGGTCCTGACTTCCATCAGGAGATCTCTTTAAAAGCAGAGCATTTTCTCTGGGTGGTCCTAGAGAAACAACCCAGAGAGACACGCTCCTGCCGGCCTGGAAGAAAGCACACTGCTATGTTGTGAATTGCCAGTAAGAGACGTGGTCTCCAGTTGCTGACAGCAGTCCCCAGGTGATAGCTAGAGAGAAAACAGGGGTCTCAGTCTTACCACCTCAAAGAGCTGAAGTTGGCCAACAACCTGAATGAGCTCGGAAGTGATTCGTTTCCCAGAGCCTCCAGAAAGGAATGCAGCCTGTCTGATACCTTGATTCCACGAGACCCAGAGCAGCGAGTCTAGCCTTTCTCTGTACAGAAGTCCAACCTACAGAACTGTGAGCCCAATAGCTGTGGGAATTTGTTACACAGCAACAGGAAACTAATACAATGATTCTCATACAGATATAAAAGGAACATGTGTCAAATACTGTATTTCACTCACTAGTTCATGAGGTACTCTGTACACTGTTACAACCTGTTCAAAGGAGGAGTCACGGAATTGCATGTGTGGAATGTTAAAATAGCTACAAAAGTAGTCAATATCCACAGAACAATAATCATTGTAACTCCAATGGACAAAATTCATTTACATTTCTATGGGCAGGAATCACCACATTGCTATCCATTTTTTACAATTTATAAAGTCGCAAAACAGCTTGAAAACAATGACAGGAGCAGATTAACCGAAAGAAAAGGTCATCTAGAAGGACTAGATAAGAATTATCTAGAAGTTTCTATAAGGACATCCAGTATTCTTTATTGCCCAGTTTAAAAGACTTTCACGATGCTTCCTTATAAGTGGTATGCAAATGTAGCTTCCAGATAGGCTACCACTGCCACACACACCCCTCCCCAAGTATTGCCACCATGAAATCCTGTCACAGAGATTGTGGCCTGGCCTTGGACTGGATTCAGTGAGGCCAAGGGCTGGATGAGTCTTTTCATATCCATTATCTGGCTCATGATTCTGTCTTCTCATAAGACTTCAGTGGGTAAGGTAGAACTGGTAACAGTTACCCCATCACATTTCTTTGGAGAGTGGGGCCCAGAGAGGAGGGGTCACTCAGGGAGTCAGTGGCAGGTGTGACCCTTGATCCTCTCCCTTCCCATTCAGGGCTTGTCTTCTCCATGCACCACCCTTCTTGTCCTCAGGTGGGTGAGCTTTCCGTCTCCCATCCCCTCCCCTCCTTTGTGCTGGGCCAGCCTCCCCTCCACACTACAGGGCTTGGCACCTGACTTGAGGATTGGCTAAGGCCTCGGACGCTCCGTGTCCAGTCTGCAGGCAGCAATCCCAGGCCTCTGCAGAGCCTGTCTGATCCAACACCCCCAGACCCCCAACTACCCTTTGTGCACTGAGCACATCAATGCCTGTGTTCCCCTCTTTTGCTCTAGCAGCCTGACAGTCCCCAGGCAGGCATGACTTGCCCAAACCTGCTGTGCCAGGGCCACCTGCTCTGCCTTTTGGGCTGCCCACCCCAGCCACCCGCCTCTGTTGGCTTCCCACTGGGACTCGGGCTGGGAAGTCATCTGGGAGGCCAGGCATGCCAGTCTGCCGGAGCCTCTTCCTAAACCCTCCTGACCGGTGCCAAGCACTAGTGCGGGACAAGCCACTCACTGATGCCAGGTCGGGCAGCTGGCTGGCAAACCGGCCACCTGCTCAGCCCACAGAGCATAAAGTTTTTGTTTTGCTTGACTTTTGAATCCTGGAGCCGAGACTCAGAGGTGAGAGGGTTTGGAGAGAGGCTAGTCCAGCCCTACACCATTCAGACATGATCACTGCAGCCCAGAGAGGAGATGGGCTCTGTGAAGGCTGTTCTCACCAGCTGGGAGCTGGCGGGGGGGTGGGGGTGGGGGGTTAGTACTGCATGCCCTAACTTTCTGCTCCTTGGGGACCCCTGTGGGTGCAGATCACAGGGGAGTGGGGTGTAGCTTGATCAGGACTTTTGGATTTTTAAAGAGGCAGAAAAGCTGGAGAGTCTGAGTTCTGGACTCCAGTATCGGCTCAGTTGTGCAACAATAGTGTCTCAGTTTCCTTGCTCCTCATTCCTCATCCCCTTCCCTGCCTCTCTCTCTCTCTCTGCCTCATGCTCCAGTCCCGTGAAGGAACCACATGCTGTTTCCCAGACATACGGCATTCTTCAACACCACTAGGCCTTCCATCGTGCTCCTGCTGCCCAAGCTGCCCTTTCCTGACTCCTGTCTGTTTCAAGATTCAGGCCAAGCTCCATGTGGATCTCTGCCCCTTTCTTCCTGCTGCACTCCTGCTCCCTGCCAGAGGAATTCACCTGCCTCTGTTTGCTCCCCTGTGCCCTCTTTGCAGCACCTGCCATACCTGGTTCCTCCTTTTTTTTTTCACCTGTCTGTACCCCCTTTAGCTAGTAAGCCTCTCAGAGGTGTCATCCAAGCTTTATTTGCCTCCATAAATGTACACACAGTCTTTGCCAGATGTTTGCTGGATATACGCTACACTTAGAAAACAAAAAGGGGCAAGCATCTTCAGAGATATTTACTAAGGCTTTCGAAAGCATCAAGTGTATTTAATTATGGAGAATCATATGGAAATGATTACAACTAAACTTAGAAATTTACCTTGGCTAAAAATATCATAATATAGAAATGATCTTAAAGACGACTTAATGAATTACTGATCTTAAAATGGAATCTCATTTTAAATATTTTAAATACATCCCATTTATTGAAATGGTAATAACTTTTTAAAAGGTCCAGATGTCTTGGGCAATTCTTGAGAATGAATATTTTTGAAATGTGTTTTTAAACTTTTTTTTTTTTAATGAGAGAGAAAGAAGGAAAGAAAGAGAACAAAGAAGGAGGGGAAGAAGAAAGAAAAAGTTGTCAGAAAGAGCCCTTTGGTTTCCTTTACGAGGCTCATCATATTCATGACATCGTCGGGACAAATGATGCTACCTTCCTGGGTTTTACCTCCTTTATCAAAAGCCAGAGCTGGGTGCTGTAATGAGAGAGGTGCTGACTGTTGGCAGAGGGTCACTGCATTGTCTTTCAATGACCCTGGACCTGGCAGTGTGAGAGAGAGTTTTCTCTTTTAGGGAGGAGCACAAAGTTACTACCAAGGAGAGAAATGTAGGACAAGGAGCATGTTCTAGGAGGGCTTTGGTGTCAAGCTGGTCTGAAGTTGGGAAGCCTTTGGATACTGACACTCGAAGCCAAGTTTCTCTCTTCTCTGCACCACAGTTTCTAAAATGAGTAAGTTGGACCCAATGACTCTAAGCTCATTTCCCATTCCCACAGTCTCTGAACCCGCCTCTGGCAGGCTGATTATGAAAAAGCAAAATGATCCTGTCAGGGCTGGAGAAAGTTCCAATGCCCAGGCTTTATAGGAGACACCTCCCTTTGTCTTACAATGTCCCCCAAACTACAGAGCCAGATGATATGGCCAGCTTCTGGGGACCTCTGATCACCCCCTCCACATTTTGCATCCTTTTTGTCCTCTGTGCCTGAAAACCATTCAGCTTAGCTTTGACCTGCCGGAAAGTTCCTCATACGTCAAAGCAGCTGTTGGAAAGTAAAATGGTTGCATCAAAGCAACGGGGAAAGAGTTGTTTGTTTTAAGGCTGGAGACCCACGAAATGCACATGGCTCCTTTTGTGGGTTACATTACAGTGCCTCTATAGGTCTTTGTTATTTCTAATTATAAAGTCATTTCATAGCTTAATAGTGTCTCTTCAGCTAATAAGGTAGGTAGAGACGGCCGGAAGTCCTGAATTCACATTGTAGCATGGCTGGAAAAGGCAAGATGGTTCTGCATGAGCATGTAAATGTCCACACTGATGGCCAGGGGAGCCAGGATTTAGAGACCCGAGCTTTGAGGATGTCGTGAGTGGCACCACTCTCACTGAACCCACACCCATAGTCAAGTCACATACCTCAGTCTTTTCACATGGGTTTCTGCTCAACTACACCTCCTTGTCCTGGGAATTAGGTTTTCATGAGGCAGTTTGGACCAAGCATGCTAAGTGGGACTGTGACAAATGGAGGGACAGTGAAGCAAAGGCCATGCTAACAGGAGCTGTCACAAGACCGATATTTCGATAACTTTGGTGTGTAAATAGAAGCAGGACTCCTGATGACCCAGGTGAGTTTTCTCTATTTGTGCCCAGGAGGCAAGGGGGCCAAATACCCCATAGGCTGGTATTTGAGACCTATAACCTTTCCAGTGGCAGACGGGAAACTGAGGCATGAGCTGTGACTTGCCTCAGGTCCCACATCTGGTCAGAGGCAAAGTGAGAGCAGCAGCTTTGGGTCTGGCCTGACCTGCTCCTCTCCTTGCCCCACCATGTGGCCTCTTGGGGCTTCCTCTTCAAGCCTCAAGGCAGAGCAGGACTGTCAGGAGCACAGAGCTCAGGAAGCACAGAGAATGCACTATTATCTGCAGAGGCCTCGAATCCAGGCCATTTAGGAGGAGCTAAGGAATAAGGAGACTCCATGGGCCAAGAAACAGACCAAGAAGATGCTTGTCCATGGGTGGGTGGGGAATATCTTGGATCAGCACACATTTGATGTGATGTCTGCTGTCTACCATTTGGTAAATGATGCTGACATTGGCAAGGCACACAAGGCCAGGCAGAGGAATGAGCTCTGGCCTGGGCATGGGGGACCTGGGTGCCTGGTGTGGTTCTCTCTGCCTCACAGCCTTTTCCGACTTAGTGTTGAAATGCCTACTACATGCCAAGTGGTTGCTATATGCGTTGTCTCATTACATCTGGTGCTGTGTGCTTCTGTGGGTCCAGGGTGTGGACATGTACAATGGAGTCCTCCTTTTTTTTTTTTTTTTAAATGTTTATTTATTTTTGAGAGAGAGAAAGAGAGCATGAGCGGGGTAGGGACAGAGAGAGAGGGGAACAGAGGATCCAAAGCAGGCCCCATGCTGACAGCAGAGAGCCAGACGAGGGGCTCAATCTCACAAACTGAAATCATGACCTGAGCCGAAGTGGGACGCTTAACTGACAGAGCCACCTGGGTGCCCCACAATGGAGTCCTCCTTAAAGCCCCTCCCATTATATCCACAAAACTGCCCTGTCATGTGGGAGTTGGCTACCTACTTGAGATCAGGCAGCTGAGGCCCAGGCAGAAGAGTGTAACCACATGATTCCAAGTGCTGCAGCCAGGATTCAAACCCAGGTCTGCTGGACTCTCGACATGTGCCCTTTCACCCCAGCACTCTGCCTCTCAAGGAGAAAGTACCAGAAGGCCAGGCCTCTTCTTACCATCCATTCTGTCTCTGAGAGCACTCAACATTTATGGCTTTGATGGTCAGAGGCTGAGTGAAGTCAGACATCAGATAGGAGTTGGTCCCTGTGGACTATAAGACAGATGGTGGGGGTGGGGGGTGGTGTCAGTAGCAGGAGGACACCTAGAGAAACCCCCCGAGGTGCTGGGGGTAACAGTGGGGTCCTTCCTACTTTGAGGGTGCCTGTGTCAAGGACACTGCATGAAGTGCAGCAGGCGTGGGCAAGGTCAGACTCCACTGCGCACATCCACCGGCAGTGTCGGCTACTGAACCCCAATTGTAAGTCAACATACTACCATGACAGCTGTCAGGACTGGAATGCTGAGATGCAAGAAGAGAGTGTGTACAGGACGTCAGAGAGTGGAGTGGAGTGCACAGAGCAGCGCTCTGCCTGCTCGCCACTCTGCTGGCACCACCTGCTGGCACTCTGGCCCTCCGCCCCGCAGGACCTCCCCTGGAGTTGCGTCCTACAGACAACTCGACTACCTGATTACTCCCTCGCTCCCAGCCGGGGCATGAGCCACCCACATTCCTGCCCAGCCCTGCAAAGGAGGAAGAAACTTGGGCAGATGGGAGCCGGAGGGGGCCTGCCAGGGAGCCGTCCTGAGGGTGGTGGAGCAGAGGCTGCTGGTCGGGCTGCCCAGAGTGGGGGCTGCTGGAGCCCCCCGAAAAGCTCAGGCTGTATGTAGGAGCAAGGGGCTCTCACTGGCGGGGGGAGGGAGGCAGGGAGGTGTTAGAGGACTTTAGAGGACTCCAGAATGAGCAGTGGGAGCCCAGGTGGCACGTGTTGGAAGGCTTCGGGGGATAGGATTCCCCATCTTGAAGTCAGTCTCTGGCATTCAAGGTTCCGGAGCCTGGAGAGCAACAAGGTCCTGCGTCAGGTTCCCCTGAAAGGCCCCAGGGTCCACTGAATACACCCAGTATTCTGCTGCAGGATCAGGGGTGGCAGAAGCACAGAGGACAGCTGTGACTCATTAGGAGCCCTCAGCTCAAAGAAACCCCATGCAACCAGGACCCGTGTCTCTGGACAGCATGAGCCATGGTGTGGATGCTGCCAGCCAGGGAAAGCAGGGCCCAAAGTGGGCAACAGTGCTCATGGGGAAGCTGGTGGAGTAGGAGGAGAGGGAAAGGAAAAGAAAGAGAGCGGGAAGGGAGGGTAGCAGACTCGAGGGTTTGTGGTTGTGGGTAGGAAGGTTCCTTGGCAGACCTTGGTGGTGGAGAAGCTGTGATAAGACGGGAGAGAGAGGTAGAAATGAGCAGTTCTGGGGCAGGAAAACTCAGCCAGCTCTGGCATTCCCTCCTCCCCAAGCTCAGAGACGTAGAGGGAGACAGGAGAGAGGCCAGGAAGGCTCCAGAGGGCGGGTCAGTGCTGCCCATGCTTTGTACCCACCCAGTGTGCTCTGGACAGGCTTTAGGAGGACTTCTCTGTGCATATCCATGCCCTGGCCCCCAAGACAGGACTGGGGGTGGGGCAGGCGGAAGGGTGGGCCAATAGCAGCAGCAGAGGTCACCCTCTCTCACTGGGCTAGACCCAGGAAGGACTTAGATCACAGATGAACCAGAGGCAGCGAGGAGCACAGGCAAGGACCCCATTCTTCTTGTTGGGTCACAAAAGCCCCAGCACAGGGCTACTCTTCAGCCACAGAGGACCTGACGGAGATGCCCAGATTATCTGGGCTGAGCTCAGCCTGACACAGGATCCCTCTCCCGATGAGCCAGACAAGGTGGAGGGGACCCAAACATGTGCCCCCGTGTCACTGATACCTTATAAGTCCCCTAGTGTGTCAGGGAGTCTGTGCTAGGTAGCTAGGTATCACTTGGTGTGTATATTTATAACCAGCTGGAGCAGGATCCAATATCAGAACTATATATTGTGCTTTTGCTTCCTCCTAACCACACTTTAAGAAAGAGATTGTGAACAAAAACTTTTCTAGAGATTTTGGAAAGAAAACAGAAAAAAAAAAAAAGCACAAATATAAGAGAATAAATCCCAGTGTTGGCTTTGGCCAAAATGAGCAGAGACAGTCTAAAACATTGCTTTCTGCTTCTTGAGGCTGTAGGTAGTGGAGGGAAGCATAGGTTTTCTGAGCTTGGGCATGGCTGAGATGGTGGAATTATGAAGGAAACTGGTAATTACAGAGATTATGTCCATTTTTGTATTCTTAAATTGTTACTAGGTGTCCTACTAAGTAGATTCCTCTTGCCTAGGGGACATGGTACTAAGTTTTTGGCTTATGAAAAGTAAAGCCCAGAGCATTATCCAAAATGAAAAAGTTGAGACTAAGGTAACAAAATTTCTCTATATTAGAAAGCAATAGGAATTTCTAATTTATTGAGGGTGTGGAGAGGAGGGAAGGATTAAGTCGGGAGAAGTGGGTCTCATCAATAAGACAGTGGGTACAAGTCAAGGAGAGAGATGGCTCGAAAGGGCCTCTCTGTGGCAAGGATGGTCAATGAACTTGAGCATCAGTAACATCTGGCAGGTAATTTTAAGTTGTTTCTTGTTCTGTGATGGCATTTCAATTTTTATGTTAGTGGTACTTTGGGGAATGATAGAGATGGGGTACAGGAGACTGGAGTTGTCCAAAGAGTGCTGGAAAATTATGGAGACATGGTGTGATGGTTGACTTTATGTGTCAACTTGGGTGAGCCACAGTATTTAGATCAAACATGTTGCCGTGAAGTATTTTGTAGATGAGGCTAGCATTTAAATCACTAGACTTTGAGTGGAACAGATTACCCTCCATAATATGGGTGGGCCTCATCCAATCAGTTGAGGATCTTAAGAAGAAAACTGACTTCCCCTGAGAGAAGAGGGAATTCTGCCAGCAGACTACCTCCAGATTCAAATCACAACTCATCCCTGGATCTTCAGCCTGCCAGTTTACGTTACAGATTTTGAAATCTCTCTCTCTCTCTCCCTCTCCCTCTCTCTCTCTCTCTCTCTCTCTCTCTCCACACACACACACACACACACACACACACACACACACACACACACCCCTCCTGATGGTTCTAACATAGTGAAGAAGTAACCAGAGGTGGGCAAGTGAAAGCTATTATCTAAGTTTGGAACCAGAGATGGCAGGCAAAAGCACGGACATGTGAATTCCCTATCCCTCACATAAAAATCTTGAGAAATATTCAGGAGGGGACCAAGTTTCCTATCAAAACCAGGCTAGAGGTATGTGAAGCAGGTTCAGTGCAGGAGACATGACCACTCCAGGCACTCCTGAAGGGAAGGGATTTGCCCCAGAGCACAGGGTGCTTACCGCGTCATTGGCATGACTGCAGGAGTAGGCTCCAAGCTGGTCTCCAGGAAGAACTCTCAGGACAACACAGAAGACAACACAGAACCGAATCCCAGGGGTTATAAATGCCTCTGAGAACACCAGTGGGGCTCTGCTTGCATAAAAAACTAAAACTACCACTGTTGCTGCAAAGGCTCTAGAGGCCAGACAACAGGAGAATAATAGACAGGGAACATGGCTGCAGGGAGACTGTGTGTTTCCAGCAAGCAGCAGGTAGCAAAATGGATCTTCCTCCCTCTGGCTTCCAAAACTCACATGAGTGCACCAAAAGGATGGCACCTACTTCACATCCACAAGTCTCACCATGACAGGTGTAGGAAATGCAGCCTTGAGCTGTCCAAGCTCTCCAGGCAGGAGGGTGGAATAGAGGTTGAGGGATCCCCTCCACAGAATGTTCCCGGGAAATGTTCTGGGGCAGGTGGGAGGCTCTGGAAGCACACGCATGGAGGAGTAAGGCCCACACTGACAAGTGTCTTATCGAAGAGCACATGGCAATCAGAGACAGGGTGATAAGCCATGACTCAACTATGCCTGCCTTCCTAGGTGCAGGGCATGAAAAAGCACAGCTCCTGGCAGCTAGAAAATATTTTTTGCTCTCGTGCAGAAGATGGAGAGCATTAGTGGGAGATGGGGCATTGCACTCCAAATGCAGTTGAGATCATATCTTGGCTTTGTTCCCTGAATCCGCACAGTTATTTGTATTTCAGCATAAAATTCCAACTCCCAGGACCTGGTTAACAAAGGCAACGCGCGACGCATGCCCCCAGAGGCCAGCCAGATGGAAAGCCCAACGGAATTTCACTTTGAAGTGTTCTGTGTTATCGGACTCATTTGCAAAAGAAATGAGCTTTATGGGGTGTTCAAATGTTTCCAGACATAACCAGTTGCCCCCAAGCGAGAATAAAGTTATAATCTCTCCTTCACCTTGTGCACATGCAGGCGGACGTGGGCATGAATGTACACAGGCTGTTAGAATCGAATTTTGTCTCCTCCCCAGGCTCTGCAGGGGGTGAGCAGGAGGGGGAATCAAAATAAAAACACCTCACATCAAGAAATGATGGATTTGTTTTTCCCCCACTTTGACAGTAGAATCAGAATGACTGTATGGCTGGTCTAATGAATTACATACTCATTTGTCATCAAGATAATGCAAAATAGGTGACTAAATATGCTCAGTCATACGGCCTCAAAGGCTCTGTGGTTTTGGGTTTAAATCTCAGCTCTGCTGATTTCCAGCTGTCTGACCCTAGAGAAGTAGCTTCTGCCCTTTCAGCCTCAGTTTCCTTTCCTGTAAAATAAGCATAAAATGTTGATCTCATAGTATGGTTAAGAGGAAGGTGTGAAAAGGCTTCAGAAACCTCAAAGTACTGCTCACACATTAAGATCTCTCCCTCTACATACCTAGTGATCCTATTACCCCAAACCATCTTGCCTTGCCTGAATATAAGGAGTAACTTCCCCCACTATGTCTTTGTTCCTGCTCTTCCCTCTGCTTAAAAAGCCTTCTCCTGGGGCGCCTGGGTGGCGCAGTCGGTTAAGCGTCCGACTTCAGCCAGGTCACGATCTCGCGGTCCGTGAGTTCGAGCCCCGCGTCGGGCTCTGGGCTGATGGCTCAGAGCCTGGAGCCTGTTTCTGATTCTGTGTCTCCCTCTCTCTCTGCCCCTCCCCCGTTCATGCTCTGTCTCTCTCTGTCCCAAAAAAATAAATAAACGTTAAAAAAAAAAAAAAAAAAAAAAAAAGCCTTCTCCTGCCTATTTCTCCACATCCTTGCCAACACCCACTGTTATCTTTTTTTTTTTTTGGGGGGGGGGGGTGCTGCCCATTGCTGATCTGGTAGGTGGGAAATGGTGTGAGGCATGGTTCTCCTCACTTCTCAGTGACTTGGCATCCCGGAGCCCCCAGAATGTTAGAATCAAAGAGCCTCACGGATCATCCAGTCCAACTCCTCATTGATGACATAGGGAAATAGAGGCCCTGAGAAGCCAAGATGGATACTCCTCCCGTGCCATGCACCTCAAGGAGCCCTGTAGCATCTAGGTCACTTGGCAGTGCCTGCATTGGTAAGCTCTTGAGTCTCTTCTATTCTCCTCTTTGTAGTAGTTAGGGTTCCCCAGAGAAACAGAACCAGTAGGATGGATATGATGGAGGGTGCCAAGTCTAAAATCTGCAGAGCTGATGTCCCAGTTTGAATTCCAAGGCCAGCTCACTGCTCTAGAACTAGGATGAGCTGATGTTCCAGTTCAAAGGCCCTATAGCAGGAGAATTCTCTCTTGCGCAGGGGAAGGTCAACTTTTTATTCTATCCAGGCCTTCAACTGATTGGATGAGGCCCACCACAATAGGGAGAGCAATTTGCTTTACTCAGTCCAGTGATTTATTTATTTATTTTTCTGCATCTTTATTTATTTACTTTCCAGCAAGTTTAAATCCTTGAGAAGTACAGCATCATATGGGTTCTGTGGCCAATGGATTTAGCAGGAAAGTTGCTTTGGAATTTGGCATGAACCATGACACTGTTTCCATGAGCAGGAGTTATTTTTCCCCAGCTTACTCTGGTTTTGTTCATTCTGCCACAAGGAGTCACTGTGTTGTTTTTTGCTTTGTACCCATAAGCACATCTCTTGCCTAGACAGAGTTCAGTGTCATCTCGAGTATAAACACCTTCAATTTTAAGAAAACTTATGTGCTCCCTCTGGTTCCAGAGACCCCGCTTATAGCCAGAAAAAATGGTCTCGGACTACAGCCTTCCAGACATATTTGTTGTTTTAAGAGTCCTGTTCCCAGGAGGCCTCCACAGGCTCCAAGACGGCAGAAGGAAAAAGGCCAGTATAGTGATTTAAATGTTAATTTCATCGAAAAACACCATCTCAGAAACACCCAGAATAATGTTTGACCAAATACCTGGGCACCTCATGGCCCAGTCATGTTGATACATAAAATTAACGATCATACTCATGAAAGTCAAAAATCCCTCAGGAGTTAAGCAAGTAGGGGTGGGTCTATGAGGTGGATACTTGAAACACAAAGGAATTTGGAGAGAGGTGATTTGAACTTTTTAAAAAAAATTAAATATTTCTGGGGTGCCTGGGTGGTACAGTCGGTTGAGCGTCTGACTCTTGATTTTAGTGTAGGTCATGATCCCAGGGTCATGGGATCAAGCCCCTCATGGGTTCTGCACTGAGCAGGGAGCCTGCTTGGATTCTCTTTCTCCCTCTCTCTGCCCCTCCCCTACTGCATGCATGCATGCTCTCTCTCTGTTTCAAAATAAATAAACTTAAGAAAAAAATAAAAATAAATATTTCTAAGTGAGATTTTCCATTTAAAATGGAACTTGGTTAGTACTTCCCTTTCCCACCCACCTCCATATTGTTGATAATACAATGATGAAAACAAACACACAAAGACTAAGGTAGACAGAAACTTATTCTCCAAATCTGAGAGGGCACTCAATGAATGATAAGACAATAAAGTAAAAAAAACCTTCTCAGGTTCATCTCAGGAAACACAGAGTTACTGAAAACAGACAAGAAGTCCCTTCAAACTTCCCCCATCATCCGATCCTTGAAAAACCTATAGTCACATGAGAATAGTGAGGGTTGCTTTTGGGGGTGGCCACAATTTCAGCATCAACCCTACAGGATACCATCTTCCTACTTAATTCATGCCTGGAGTCTCAAAGAAAACAGCCTTGTAAATCTCAAGGGAGAGTAAAGCAAAGTGAGATATGATTTACACCCACCAGATTATGGGAAAAAGCTTGACAGTACTGGGTACTGGGGGAGGATATGACCTCACCAATAACTTTCACACCTCGAAGGTTAATAGTGAATTCTCTGTCATCTTCCAGACTTACCAATAGCTCTTGAATGTTTCCTCCTCTTGGAAAGACTTCCTTCATCTGACTTCTAGGAAACCACACATCCAGGTTTCCCCTGCGGGAGGCTGCTTCTCAGTCTTCTTTTCTGACTCATCTCCCCTGACTTATTACCACCGACATGCCCCAGGGTCCACTCCTTGGACCTTTTTCCCTCACTCTCCACACTGAGTTGATCTCTTTGGTCTCAATTTAGAGTTAACACCGTCTAGCTGCTAATAGCTCCCAAGTTTATATCCAGACCCAAACTTATCCCTAGACCCTCCAGCTTGGATTTCCAATGGCCAACTCAACATCTCTACCTGGATATCTAAGAGTAGTCTCCAACTTCTAAAGTCCAAAACGGACATGCCAATCATCCCCCAGACTGTGCTACCCTCCCTTTCTCAGTAAATGGCAACTCCATCTTCTGGTGACTTGGGCCAGAGACCTCAGACTCGATTTGGACTTCTTATAACAGATCATGTTTGTTCTCCTTCCCACAATATTCCAGATCTGATTTCTTCTCTCTACCTTCATTGAGACCACCCAGATCCAAGCTGCCATCTTCTCTTGCTTGGAACATAGCCACAACCTATGATTTAGCCTCCTTCCTTCTACCCTGGTCTCCCTACAACCTGTCAGCCACATACTCCTTGAGTGGTCCTCCTAAAACGGAAGTCAGATCATGGCACTGTTTTGCTCAAAGCCCACCATGCTTGTCATTTTTCACTCAAAGCAAAAGTCAAGGTCTTTATAATCACTTACAAGGTCACTGCAACTGGCTCTCTTACCTCTTTAACCTTACCTCCTACTTCTCCCCCTCACTCACTCACTTATCACATGGGTGCCTCTGCTGTACTCTGAAGCCTCCAGGCACTCCTATCCTAGGATCTTTACTCTTGCAGGCCCCCAGATACCCATGTGGGTATACTATCTCACCTCCTTCAAGTCTTTGCTCAGTATCACCTTCTCAATGGGGCCCTGACCACCCTACCTCACCTCCTCACCCCCCCCCCCCACTCTGCCTTGTTTCTCTTTACAGCATTTCTCACTTTCAAATGTAATATGTAATGTCTTTATTTATCATGTTGATTGTCTCTCTCCCCCACTCACATTGTCAGGAAGAATTTCAGTCAGGACTGGAACATAGGCACAGAAAAGGAAGACAAAGCAGAAGCCAGGATTTCAGCTGTAAGACCAGCCCTGTGAAGTCCCCACAGCTACCACCACTGAGTCCCAAATGTGCCATTTGTGCAGTTGGCAATAGGCCTTGGCCACTGCTGCTGGCCCTACTCAGCCTGGAAACTCAGTATGGCCACCATCAATGGCCAGAAGTAGATTTTTTAAGGTTCTTCCTTCTTTACCTCAGTAGACCCTATCCAAGGCAGCTCTGTTGACTTGGCTGAATCTAGGCCCTAGCAGCAAGGGAAGTCAGGAAAGCAAGCATTAGCACACTCAATGCCAAACATGGAAAGGGGGTTCAGACACTGAGCAGCCAAGAAAAATGTCTACCACATGGGGGTATACCAGGCCATGAAAGAAGCCCAAAGGTTTCCAGAAAGTTGGAATTGTACAATCTTCTCTTATCATAATCTAATAAACCATAGCTGTCTGGTTGAACAGACCAAATTCAAGAGTATGGAATTGTTTTCTGAAAAGAAGTTGATTCTTTCTCCCTGCTATCCCTTCAAATTGGTTCTGTATAGATTATTTCTTCTCCAATCCTTGGATGAAATCTCTGGTGTTCCCACGTTTCCAGTCATCCTTGGATAAAACAAACAAGCCAAGAAAAGCCTCACCTTTAGTCACAAAAACTGTCTTATCTTTTTCAGTAAGGAAAATGTGCCCTATCTTCAGTTAAAGCTTCTCCCCTTCCTTGCTCTGGCCAGTCAGGGCTGGGACACCTCTGGTAGGGGAGGTGGCATGGAGCACCTCTGTCATATTTCCCCTCCTCCAGCCTCCCCCACCCCTAGCCTCTCAGCCCAGGGCTACTGACCCCTTCAGGTGGGTCACGGAGGCAGCCAGTGTCAGGGGCAATTGCACAATCTGATGTGGCTGGTGCTGCTAGGGTTAGTGTTTGTGTTCCCTGGCACTTTTGTGGGTTTCACAGAAATCTCCCCACCTGGGACCCTGCAGTTATAATCTCCAGGACAGATAAAACTTGTCTCTGTCTGGTAACTTAGATATCCAACTAATTCCAACTGACCCCAACCCCGATCCCTGGGCTGTCTAGAGGTCCCTTTCCCTCACATTATCTTTGTTGGGTTCATCAACCCTCCAGGTGGACTTCTGGGGCAAAGTCCTTATCAAGATGGCACAGGTCCAGCCTCCCCGTGTGACCCACTGTAGGTCCATGAGAAAATGTATTCATCTTTGATCCCTTGGCAGAAGTGTGACTCATTCTCTATGCAGTCTTCTTTCTTTCTGCCCCCTCAAGTGGATGCCCTTGGCCACAGGCCTTTGAATTTTCCAGTAGTCAGTCATTCCTAGACCACCGTTCCCAGACTCTACGAGACACATATGGAGATGAGAGGGAAGCATTCCCAGCCTCTCCCAGGTGAGGGAAGGGTAAAGGCCTCCAACAACTTTCTCAGAGAAATGTTCTCCCACAGACTCTTCACTGTCAACCCTTTTATAAACTTGAGGTGGATATGGGGTTAAGATGGTAAAACTCGGTTTCCAGATTCTTCCTTAGCAAGACCTATAGAGATGGTCTGGCTGGCTTTTCACTTCAGAATGTGGGGTTTCATTCCCAGGTTTGGGGGCTTCAGCCAAATTGATAGGGAGTCCCTATTACTATTTATTTATTTATTTATTTATTTATTTATTTATTGAAGAGAGAAGAAGAGAGAAAGAGAATCTTAAGCAGGCTCCATGCCCAGTGTGGAGCCCAGTGCAGGGCTCGATTCCAAGACCATGAGATCATGACCTGAGCCGAAATCAAGAGTCTGACATTCAACTAACTGAGCCACCCAGGCACCCCACAAAGGATTTAATAATTTCAAATTAGAAATTTTGAATAGAAAAAAAATTAGAAATAAGGTATATTTCATATAAGGAAATAAGAAAAATGAAAATATATATTAAAAATTACAGTTAATTATGTTGTCCTCAGAGAAAATTTAATTATATATTTTAAAAAGAAACAATAAAAATTAGCCATCTAAGCATTTAACTCAAGAAGTCAGGGAAAAAAAGCAGCAAAATAAATGTGAAAAATAAGAAGAAGAAAGCAATAAAGATTAAAATAAAACTGAACACATTCAGGAACAAGAACCCAATAGAGGGATTAATAAAACCCAGAGCGGTTTCTTCCAAAAGTCCAGTAAATTATACATACTTCAGGAAAAAGTAATCAAGATAAAAAAGGGAAAACAGAAAATGTGGCATTAAAGTTTGGAAGGGTGACAGAACCAGATACTTACGAGATTTTGCAGTTATAAGAGGACATTATGCTATGCTATGTATGTGTGATATGTATTTGTCTATGCTAAATATCTTTAAAACTGGGAGAAATTGATAATTTTGTAAGAAAATATAAGTTCACAAAGTTAACTGAAGAAAGAAAATAAAAAACTATGGAAAGAGACAACACAATTATTAAGGAACCATTACCAAATAAGGTCAAGAGCTCACACTGTTTTATGAGCAAATTTCTTTAAACCTTTGAGAAACAAATAATTCCCATGCTATTTAAACAGTTCCAGACCAAAGATAAATATGGAAATCTTCCCAACCCTTTGTACAAACCCAGCATATCCCTGAGTCCCAAGCCTAATGGAAGTGTCACAATACAGCATGCTTGCCCACAGATTTTTTAAAATCCTAAATAAGGCAATAGCAAATAAAATTCAGAAGTATATTAAAATGATAATGGGGCACCTGGGTGGCTCAGTCGGTTAGGCGTCCTACTTCGGCTCAGGTCATGATCTCGCGGTTTGTGAGTTCGAGCCCCTCGTTGGGCTCTGTGCTGACAGCTCAGAGCCTGGAGCCTCCTTCAGATTCTGTGTCTCCTTCTCTCTCTCTGCCCCTCTCCTGCTCACACTCTGTCTCTCTCTCCTTCAAAAATAAATGAACATTAAAAAAAATGATAATACACCTTATCAAATAAGGTTTATTTCAAGAAGTTAAGAATGGTTCGATATAAATCTATTTATATGATTCCTTACATTAATAGGCCAAATGAGACATATCATATGATTATCTTGAAAATGAAACAACAACAACAACAAAAAAACACAATCCAACCTTAATTCCAAATTCTGAATAAACTTGGAATAGAAAGACATTGCCTTAACTGAGTATCTCCTATCAAAAGCCAATAACACACCCAAAGTGAAAGACACATCCCCCTTGTGGGCAGGAACAAGACATGAATGCCTGTGATTACCACTCTCATTTGACAGAGAATAGCTGAGTGATTCTTAAACAAAGGGAATGAATAGCACAAAAAAGGAATCAAAGATAACATTTGCACGTGATATAATTTTCTAGCTTGAAAATCCAAAGGCATCAACTAGAATATTCAGTAAGGTGATCAGTTACAAAATAAAAAAACAAGAATCAGTCACTCAATACATTAGCAATAAAATGGGAGAAAACCCAGAGGATAAAAAGAGTCCATTCCCAATAGTAGCGAAAATATAAATGACCCAGAAATTAATGTAACAAGAAATTTATGTGACAAAGACGACAATGCTTTACTGAGACATGTAAAGACAACCTGAATAAATGGAAGGGTAAATCTACAGCCCTTTGTCTATGGCCACACAGGCTGAACATTCACAACTCCAACGTTAATGGTGCCCTGTGGGGTTGTGCCGTTTGGTGGCCTTGGACATCTCATTCCTGAGTGGAAGGATTCAGTAATGTGAAGTTATCAGTTTTCCCCAAATGGATTTGTAAATTTAATAAGATGCCAGTTAAAATCCAGCAGGACATTTGAAAACTTGGCAAAATGATTTTGAAGTTCATAAAAGTGCAAGGATAGTTACGAATGTTTTGAAAAGAAATAGTAAATGAGGAGACTTTTACTACCAGGCATTAAAACATATTCCAAAGTCACAATAAAGAAAACAGGGAGGTACTGGTAAAGAAATTTGATACATTCACCTAAATGGAACGGAGTAGAGAGTGTACAAACATGTCAATCTTAGGTGACAATTTAGTATATGATAAAGGTAACCATTTAAACACATATGTTGGGAGTTGGAGAAAATGGATCACACTAAAGTGGTGTGAGGACTACCAGCTAACCATTTAGAAAAATAGAAACTTTTTTTGTAATAACAGAGACCAAAATAAATTTCATCAGTAGACTAAATCTAAATGGAAAACATGAAATGACAAGAAAATATAGGTGGGCATTTACATTTTCCTAGCAGTAGTTTAGGACTCTTATTCAAGACAATATCTTTATTAGTTTAGCGATGAATAAATCATCAATTATTTTTGTGGTGTGTTAGGAAAAAACATACAGAACTCCTAAATATTCCTAATTTATAGTTTTCTATACAAATAGAGCAAAAGTCCTGTTGAAACTCTCATGAAAGAGCAGGTTATAAAGAGAAACGTAATTTTATTTTATTTATTTATAAATGTTTATTTATTTATTTTCAGAAAGAAAGTGAGGGAGAGAGGGTCAGAGAGAGAGGGAGAGAGAATCTTAAGCAGGCTCCACGCTGTAAGCACAGAGCCCAACATGGGGTTCAGTCCCATGAACCATGAGATCATGACCTGAGCCAAAATCAAGAGTCAGACACTTAACAGACTGAGCCACCCAGGTCCCCAGTGTAACTTTATTTTAGAGAACCATACAGAACTTTTAAAATATCAGCTTCACTGAGGAATAATTTACACATGATCAAATTTAGCAATTTTATTTGTATGAGTTTTTAATTGAAATTTTAATTGAGATAATTGTACATTCACATGTAGTTGTAACAAACATTACAGAGAGATCCCATGTAAACTTTACCCAGCTCCCCCCAATGATAACACTGCATTCAGTATCATAACCTAGATATTTACATTGATAACATCCACTGATCTTATTCATATCTCCCGTTTTAGTTGTACTCATTTGTAGGTGTGTGTTTAGTTCTATATAATGTTATCCCATGAGTAGGGTGGTGTATCCACCACCACAGTCAAGATACCGAACAGTTGCATCACCACAAAGACCCCCTCATGGTGCTTTTGTGTAACTACACTCTATCTCCCCCACACATACAATTTAATAAGTTTTGACAAACACATGCAGTTGTGCGATCATCTCCACAATTAGAACAGAAAACATTTCCATCACCCCAAAATGTTCTCCCTTGACTTTTTTTCAGTCAATTCCTTCCTTCTGTTTTCTATTCCTGTAGTTTTACCTTTTCTAGAATTTCATAGAAATTCAATCAGCATAAGGTTTTTGAGAGCTATCCATGTTGTTGAAAATATCAGTAGTTCATTCCTTTTATTGCTGCATAGTATCCCATCGTAGGGATACGTCACATTTTGTTTATCCCTTCATCCGTCTATAGACATTTGGATTGTTTCCAGTTCTTTATTATTATGAACAAAGCTGTGAATATTCAAGTCTTCATCTGAGTGTTTTCATTTCTCTTGGGTGAATACCTAAGAATGGGATTGCCGGATCATATGGCAAGCATATGTTTTATTTTGGATAGTTGCTAAAGTTTTAGTTTCTCTTCTTCAAAGTTCAATCTGGTATTAATACCATCACATGTGTTTTTTTCATTTCAGATACTATATTTCACATTTCCAGAAATTCCACTTGCGTCTAAAATTTTTTAAACTTCCATTTCTTTCCTCATCATGGTCACATTTTCCTCTACCTTCTGAACCCTGTGGATTGTGATAGCTATTTAATGTTCTTTGCTAAATATACCATTCTCTATCATTTCTCGGTTTGTTTCTAGTGATTAGTTTTCCATCTGGTGACGAGTCACATTTTCCTACTTCTTTGCCTATTTGGTAATTTTTTATTGGATGTTGGACATTATAAATTTTACATTGTTGATTGCTGGATTTTGTTGTATTCCTTTAAATACCATTGGATTTTGTTCTGGAGCACACACCGGTTAGATCCTTTTGAGATTTACAGAGCACCCCCTGGTCTAGGGTTAATTTTGCTTCACTGTTAAATCATTACCTTTCTGAAGACACTATTCAATGCCTCATGTTTTAAGGATGTCTATCCACTCTGGCTGGTGGGAACATGAAGAACGCCCAGCCCCATGTGAGCTCCAGGAACTATTCTGGAACCATTCCCTTGCCTGGAAACAGCCATCTTTGCTTAGGACTTTAAAGCATAACATGAAAGGCAGAAACTGTTAAGGAAAAGAGTTATAGATCTGATAACATAAAAATTTGAAGCCTCTCTCTTTGGTTTCCTCTTGAATTCACTTCAATTCAGCTGTGTTTCTCATTAATTTGAATGCCAGTTGGTAGAGGGAGAATATCGATGGGCTCTGGGTCTGGAGCCAGCCCTGCCGCTCACCATGCAACCAGAGGGGAAATTCTCCTTCCTGGGCTTCGGTCTTCTGATCTGGAGAAAGGAGGGGTGCTCCCTGAGGCACTTTCAGCCTCAATACAATACCCTCTAGGCAGGCAGTACCAGTTTTCTTGCTCACCTCTCTGCCTCCAGCTCAGGGACTCCAGCTCCACCTCAAAGCAGCCTTCTTATTCCTATTTCCCTTTTTAAATATAATTTAGTTTTTATTTGATTTATGGACTTGGTCCCAGTCACTGAACTTCATTTGGCTTAGACAGCTTATTGATTTTCAATAACGGTGGAGCAGAAGAATAAAGACATGACAGCAGCACTTGGCTGCAGACCCAGGGCTGGCCGAGAGAGGCAGGAATTAATCATCTCCAGGGTGATCACTCAGGCTGTCCCTGGCAGGACAGCGACCTAGGAAGCTCGGCCAGCCTAGGACAGCCCAGCAAGCCACACAGTGATTGTCTGCCTCTGATAACATGAGCTCACCAGACTTCTCTGCCTGAGTTCTAATTCTAGCACCACCTGATGTAAATCAGTTACACATCCAGCGTCCTCATCTCCACTGAGCGTACGCTGAAAGAGTTCCTGAGGCTAGCTAGAGAAAGGCTGTACCATTTGGATCAACAGGGAGGAGAAGATGATTATGTACAAACGTGCCAACATGAAACAAATGGATGGAAAGATAAATAGATGATGAAAGGTGAGGGGATGCAGATGAGCTGGATATGCTTGTTGATTTTGGCGTGGCTTCTCTTAGCTGCCAGCAGCAGCTGAAAACAGCAAGTCTGATCTATTTCTACCTCCCTAAAGAAATGAAAAAAAAAAAAAAAAAAAGCTTTCTTTTGTCTCTGTCTCTGGTCCTTTGCATAGGCTGTTTTCTGCACCATGTTCCAGCCCTCTCTTTGTGTGGCCAACTCCTGCTTCTTCTCCCTCACGTCTCAGCTTAGTTGCTACCTCCTCCAGGAAGTCTTTCCTGATTCCCCCCACCCCTAGTTACCCCCACCCTTATGCTACCCAGGTTCTGTGTTGACCCTGCTAGGACATTCATCACACTGTACTACAACAGTTATTTGGACAATGTCAGAGTTCATTGTTATAGCAATAGCAATGGTCTGTTTTCTTGATCTCCTACTTAATTCCCAGCTCCATGAGGGCAGTTACTGTGCCTATTTATTCATCCAATGTCCTGGTATATAAGGGATAATAAATATTTGCTGAATGGATGAAAGCTAAAAAGAATGATTTTCAAAGTTACACAGTGATTCACAGAATACTTATTGACAATTAATTACATATTAACATTGTGGGTAGGTGTTGAAGTCTGTTAATTCCTTTATTTAATCCTCTCTACAAGTCTTTATTTTTGTAATGTTTATTTATGTATTTTGAGACAGAGAGAAGGGGACAGTGGCAGAGAAAGAAGGAGAGAGAGAATCCCAAGCAGGCTCCATGCTGTCAGCACAGAACCTGAGGAGGGGCTCAATCTAACGAATTGTGAGATCATGACCTGAGTGGAAATGAAGAGATGCCCAACCAACTGAGCCATCCAGGTGCCCCTCTACAACTCTTTAACTGTATGCATAATAAAACACTCAGATGGCTAAAATTAACAACTCAGGATACTACAGATGCTGGCAAGGATGTGGAGAAACGGGAACCCTCTTGCACTGTTGGTGGGAATGCAAACTGGTGCAGCCGCTCTGGAAAACAGTGTGGAGGTTCCTCAAAAAATTAAAAATAGATCTACCCTATTACCCAGCAATAGCACTGCTAGGAATTTACCCAAGGGATACAGGAGTGCTGATGCCTAGGGGCACTTGTACCCCAATGTTTATAGCAACACTTTCAACAATAGCCAAATTATGGAAAGAGCCTAAATGTCCATCAACTGATGAATGGATAAAGATGTGGTTTATATATACAATGGAATACTACTTGGCAAAGAGAAAGAATGAAATCATGCCATTTGCAGCAACGTGGATGGAACTGGAAGGTATTATGCTGAGTGAAATAAGTCAGTCAGAGAAAGACAGGTATCATATGTTTTCAATCACATATGGATTTTGAGAAACTTAACAGAAGACCATGGGGGAAGATAAGGGGAAAAAAATAGTTACAAACAGAGAGGGAGGGAGGCAAAGCATACGACTCTTAAGTACAGAGAACAAACTGAGGGTTGATGGGGGGGGGAGGGGAAAACGGGTGATGGGCATTGAGGAGGGCACTTGTTGGGATGAGCACTGGCTGTTGTATGTAAGCGATGAACCATGGGAATCTACCCTCAAAACCAAGAGCACACTTTACACACTGTATGTTAGCCAGTTTGACAATAAATTATATGAAAAAAATAAAAATAAAAAAAATAATAAAACACTCAGAGAGGTAAGGTGACCAGCCCAAGGTCACACAGCCAGTATCTGGCTAGGCAAGTTTAGAACATGGGTCTCTTGATTCCTAATTCCAGTTCTGCCCCTTTCCTACTAAGGGAACTCAACTGGTCCCTTCTCTTCCAAGGACCCCATAGTATGCTCCTCTGTGTGATGAGTGGGTTGAACCAGACCAGTAGTTCTTAACCTTTGAGAACTGATGAAAGCTATGAATTGTAACCCCAGGGAAGGGCACATATGCCCTGAAAAAATTACACGCAATTTCATGGGTTCATAGACCCCCATAAAACCTAGCTTCATCTTCAGATTAAGAACCCGGAGTTCACCGATCACGAAGACCTTGCCAGCCCTCTCAGCCTGCACTGCCTATGGTTCACCCACTGACATTGGTTTTATGAAGTGGCAAAATTCTTTCATTCGTTTTTCAACGAAAAACCCCACCTCTCCTCCCAAGCCAGCTGGCAGCAGTTCCTCCCTGCCGTGAGACCCCATTAGCCCCCAAACCCCAGGGCCCTGCCAGACTGCAGCTGTCACACTGAGTTCTGGTCCTGATTTATTCTCCATGGTGTCTCTCTGGATGAGAAGTTGTGCATAACAGTAGGACTCAGCCCCCGGTAGAAGAAATGGCCAAGTTCAACCCTTAACAAATAAAACCACTGCCGTTCAGTAATTCCCATGGTTCATGAAAAATGTGATTTCCTTGCTGCAGCAAATGTGGAGGGCGGGAGATGTAAAGACGCTCCCACTTCGGTCTAAGGAAGGAACCAGAACCGTAACAGTATAAATCAGTGAGATAGATAACCTTTTCCTCTATTCATTATCTGGGCAGGCCAGAGCTAATGTGTTTGTTTTTTAAATCCCCTGTTATCAGCTCTTCCTCCTCAAGGATGGCTGTACTATCTTTGTCTGAAATCCACCAGGAACACTACAGCAGAGAAACAACTTTCAGTTTCTGAAGATTATACCAATTCTCCAGGATCTCACATGCCAAGCCAAGAATTTTGCCTACAGGCCAGTGAGTCTGTAGGGGCATCCAGGGTGGGGCAGACCCCTGCTGAAGGCGCTGGTGAGGGTAATGGCACCAGTCTTTTGTGTTAGAAACATCATTTTGGGTGTGCATGGGGATCCTTTGGAGGGGCTGGTACAGATGAGGGGTTGTGGAGAGAAGCCTGGTGCAGTCAGGAGAGAGGTCTCCTGTTATTCCTTTTCCTCCTCTTCTTCCCACAATGGGGATGACACAATGTCCATTAAAACTATATGCAGATAGGATGGTCTGCCACCCTGAAGAGGGAGTGTCCAGGAGATGTAAGTGGAAGCTGTTGGGTGGGGCTTATTGGAAGAGTCTTCTTGGGGCCCTTTGGCCCTTCTTCACATCTTTCTTTCTATCTAGAATGCAGATGGGATGGCTGGCACTACAGCTGCCTTCATGCAAGCATGAGGGAAAGGCCAAGAGAAGCACAGAGACATCAGCTCTGACATGCTGGAGCTGCTGAGTCAATGTCAGATGCTGCCTGCTTCTGGACTCCTCATGTGAGAAAAATCCCTGCAGGGCGTCAAATGGAGAAGTTAAATAGGTAGATGGATAAGTCTGGAGCTGAAGCGTCAAGGGTGCATTACATGGGAGTGGGTGAGATAGTTCAGGGAGTAGATAAATGCTTGCTTGCTTGCTTGCTTGCTTGCTTGATAAGAAAGATGGTCCTGGAGAACACCAACCTTCAAGGAAGAGGCTGGAGAAAAGGAACAGCCAGAGAGAGAAGGCACTTGGAACATGTAGAGTCTTGGGAACCAAGGGAGGTCAGAGACGTTGGAAGTGATGAGTGGTCAACAGTACATGTGACAGAGAGGGCCAGTGGCCGACAGCAGAGAAGGGGACTTGGTGGCCATCGTGACAAGAGCTGAAGAGACAACATTGATTACTCCATCCTGAAAATTCCATCTGGCATCCAGAATGCCCATCTGCCCAAGGGGTCCTACAGACCCTCGCTGTAGGACTGTTGGCACCTCGCAGGCTTGCAGCTCCCAGGAGTCCACACAGACAACAAGACAATGGACAGAGAATACTTCCTTCCTGACACGGTGACCGGGAGATACTTTGGACATGATTACTGTACACGTGCTTTCTCCCTGTTCCCAGCCTGTGCTCAGATGCGCTTGATCTTGTTAGATTTGATTCTTCTTTGCTCAAAGGGCATGCAGATAGGTGTTCAATACCAGCTCTGCCTCGTGCCCTGTAGGCCCCAGGCAATTCACTCGACAAGTTGAAGGCAGAACAGAGGCTAGAGCTCAGGTCTTCCGATTACAAATCCATCAGGCCTCTAAACCCACGCGTGGAACATTTCCTAGGTGTGGCTTTTAACAAATGTATTGGAGGGTTGGCATGCTGCCAATGTTTTGCTGGCTAGGGGTAGGTACTGGGATATTTTTTTGCAAATTGGGTACTCCGTCATGTAGAAAAACATCTTTTTAGGGGGTAAAACATCTGGAGTTATATTGCATGAAAAGAAACTGAAGGCCAGGTTACACACTTAGTACACAGCTCTCTGGGTTTTAATGATGCTCAAAGATTCAGAATGTTCAGCAAATCTGTTTGTTGTTGCTCTGACTTTCAATGTTTCCCTGGGGAGGTGCTGCTAGTTTTTTCTGTCTTGTTTAACCCAGTAGGATTCTTAGGGAAGGATGTGTCTCCCCGAGCTTGAACAATATCCCCATGAAAGTTCCAGATCTCAGAAATTCTAAGTCACAAAAATAAGCTTCTAAAAATAGAGATTGCCTGGCAAGAACACAGGTCTTGTCATACTCAACCCAGCCCCACAGGCAGATACCAGGCTTGAAGGTGTTAGTATATGGGGCTTCTGCTCAAGGGCATAACTGTAATCAGAAAATCTAGCAATGAGTAGAAGACTGGACACAGAATAAGGATGTGATAAAAGGTGGAGCTTTGTAAGGCTATGAAAGATTGGGCAGAGTGCCCAGAGACTTACAAAGTGCTGGTCTTGGAGTTGGAAACCCAAATTCTAGTTCTGACTTGCCACTGATTGTCTGTATGCGTTTAGTGAGCCCTTTCCCCTCTCTGGGCTTTAGTTTTTGCATCTATAAAATAAGGATGGTAAATTCCAAAGCCTAACTACTTCAGAGTTGCTGTTGAAAACCGTATAGATGTGAAGCATCACCCCATATAAAAGGACTGTCCTCTGGTGATGGGGCTCTGCTTAAGCACGTCCAGACAGCCTGGCATGCTCTATGAGCAGCTGTGGAAGATTCTTCCAAGCAGAAGCATGTGTTTTCCTCTGAAAAGGGCTCTTATTGAGGCCATTTATGTGAGTGCTTACAAGGATTGTATGGGTCACTCACTAGCACCTGAAGTTAAGCTGGGAACCAGCCCCTTCCCTTGTCTCATCGACATAAGACTGAATCTCAGAAACCCAAGTGTGCAAGACAGACACTTTAGCTGCAAGTGCTATAACTGATGGCCTCTGTTTGGTGGGATTAAATCTACCAAAGCAAGACAACAGATCTGGTGGTGGGCTTATGTCCAGAGAAATTGACCTCATCTTCACTATCACCCAGTCCGGTGATTGCAGATGCTTCTGTGAGCAGGGGGACAAGCCAGTCTCCTGTGTTTAGAAAACATCTTGCCCCTTGGGAACTTCTGAATCTTGTGTGTGCATGTATGTGTATGTGCATGTGCATGAGTGTGCATCTGTGGGGTGTGCATTTTGTGTCTATGTGCATGTTCATGAAGGCATGTGTGCGTGCTTATATGGGTGTGTATGTGTAAATGTTTGCATCCATGTGTATTTATGTCCATGCACATACATGAACTTGTGTTTGCGTGTACATGCATGTGAGTGTGTGTTTGCCCAAGTGTATGTACTTACTGTCAAAAGGAGGGAGGTTTGTTCAATTGCACCAGGACCAGGGGGATGATTTAATAAGCCCTGGGTCTCCTTGTCCAACATGCTGAGCTATGGAAATGGCAAAGCCTTTCCAAACCTGAAAGACAGATTAGTTCATTTTCAGGTTTTGCCGTGAATTGGTGGTTCCTGGGATGGCTAATGGCTCAGAGCGGCAGCATTTGCATCCAGCAGTGTCAGAGTGGCTGTGGGATTAGTGGCTAGGGGGTGATTTAGGATAGCTATTTGGAAACATCTACCATTTTCCAATAATGCTTGAGAAATTGCCTCTCCTGAGAAATTTCACGAGGGCCTCGAACAGTGATGAAGGAGGCCAGGGAAAATGCAGATTCCTCTTGTCTGAGCAGCACAGCTGCAGGCATATCCCAGATACCTGATATCCCAGATACCTCTAGGCAGATCGGCTGCATCGATTGCACTGTTGACCGTCTGGGCCTGCACACGTGCTCGTCTCCCTGCACCTCCCTGGGGTCACCCCCCGACATCTATCTGATGAAATTAGTATTTGAAATACAATAAAGTGATTAGTTCACTTGACTGTGACAAACATATTTAATCTTCACCGATCGATAATGTCAGAAAACCAGCACCATTAGTTAAATTATCCCCTGGACTCAGAGAAGCAAACAGCCTAATTGAAGAAGGCAAACACCCAAGGCCTCCTTTTACCCCAGGTACTTCCCACCTTGCGAGTATGGAGGGCTCTGATTTGAACCATAGCCATAACCTGATTTCTCTTCAGTATCACTGTCTGGACCCATCTGGGCCTCAGTTTCCCCATCTGTCAGCATAGTGCAGAGATGGGGAAAGGAGAGACTCTGGTGCAATGATCTGTTCAGATCAGTACCACTAACTAGCTGACCATGGACAAGTGCCTTAACTTCTCTGTGCCTCAGTTTCTTCACTGTAAAATGGGGATGTTGATACTAGCATCTGGGTTTTGGGGAGGGGCAGGTAAAAGAGGCCTGGCCTGTGTTCTACCCATGGTGCTACACTGCCACAGTTTGACCACGTTAGCTCCTTCCCTCTCTCAGCCTCAGTCTCTCCATCTGTAAATGATAGGAAGTGAGATTGCAGAGGTTCCTGTAGTCCTAATGTTCCATAAACCTTGGAGCCTAACTTTCTTGTCGATGTACATTGGAGTTACTAGAAGTTACCCAGGGCTGGAAGGCTAAGTGATCTCATAGCCAAGGGAGGATGCCTTTGAGGCAACATAATTGTTTTTGGATGTGGCAGGATAGAGGTTAGGGTTAGTAACACAAGGAACTATGCTTTCTGGGTGTGAAATGCAATCAATTCCATTTCATTTCAGCCCAAGAAGTCTCAAAGGCCTGGTGTCCACAGTGGGTCTGCTGGTGCCAGGGGGAGGAAATGTTTTACTTACTCACTCACTCATCCAGTATTTGTGAAGCATCATCTTTATGGAAGACCTTGTATTGGGAGCTAGACACATAGGGGAGGACCAGTCCCAGCCTTTGTCCTTTGTCTCCAGGGACTCAGACACATGAATAACCACCTCCAATATGATGTTGTATTAATTTCCAATGGCTGCTGTAACAAATGACCACAAACTTAGTGACTTAGAGCAATACAAATGTATTATGTTGCGGTTCTGGAGGTCAAAAGTCTAACACCAGTCTCACTGGGCTAAAATCATGGTCTTAGGAGGACTATGTTCCTTTCTGGAGGTTGTAGGGGAAAATTCAATTATTTGCCTTTTCCAGATTTTAGAGGCTGCCTTCATTCCTAGCCCCATCATCACTTGACCTCTGCATCCACTGTCACATACCTTTTCTGTACCTCACACTCCTGTCCCCTTTTTATATGGATTAATTGGACCCACCTGGATAATCGAGGCTATTCTCCCCATCTCAATATCCTTAATCACATCTGCAAAGTCCCTTTTGCCATGTAAGGTAATATATTCAAAGGTTTCAGGTTTATTCTACCTACCACAGACATAAAAGTTCCAAAGCTGGAATAAGAAGACTAGGGGTCACTCTTCCCCAGAAGGCTTAAAGGTACCATCAAAAGTGGTCCTTGAAGCATAAGTAGGATCTGGGTTTCTGGAGCAGGAGGAAGAATGTTCTAGGCAATAGGAACAATAGCAGCAAATGCTTGGAGGTGGGAAATGGTGTAGTATGTTTACAGAAAACCGTGGCTGGAAATGAGCAGTGAGGCAGGAGAGAGAGGCAGAGGCCAGCATTTGGAAGGCCTTGCATGCCATGCTTTGATGATGCAGAACCACAGAAAGGTTTTAGACAAGGGAGCAGTCAGATCAGACTTGAATTTCATGAAGATTATTCTGGCTAGAAAGGGAGTATTGATAGGAGGGGGGAAACTGAGGTCAGAAACACCAGCAAGAAGGCTGCTATGGAGATCTGAAATGATTAAGATATTGATGGGGACAAGAACTCTCAGAGGCCGCAGGTGGGGTGCTGGTACCTGGCACTGATTGGGAAGATGATGTGAAGGAAAGAAGGCTTAGATGACCCCAGGACTCTGGCTTTGGTGATGGTGGAGAGCAGAGCCAGAGCCCCTAACTAAGAGAAGCCTCTTGTGTCTAAGTCCTTCCTTCAGGATGGCCACAGCCTCGGGCCACTGTGAGTTGCGCATACACAGGCGTGTTTGTATACCCACCTATTGCAGGCCCCGGGGTGACTGAAGCAGGGCCCGCTGCCGCACTCCAGACCTGGCTGGTGCTCCCCCTGCAGAACGGAACACCAACGGTCAGCTGCTGCTGGAACACTGCCTGGGCATTTTCACATGCTGCAGACCCAAGCTGCCGCGCCCTCTGACGGGTATATAATCTATTTTCTCTAGCACTGATTGTTGGAGAGAAATCCTCCTGTTTCCAATTACTCTGTGGGTCAGGCTGATAAAATGTTGGACTGAAGGTAATTTTCAATGAATAAAATGTGTTGGGTGTGGAGTATCATTAAGAGAGAACAATGCCCTGAACAAACACTTCCTGCAAGAAAGCCCACTGTGAAAGAGACTCAGCCCCCAGTCCTGCTCCAGTTCCCCAGGCTGGCAGATTTGTAGACCTCAGTTGGAAAGGACTGTGAGAGTCACCTGAGCTACATCCCTCCCTTCGATCCACTCAGCAAGAAACAGGACAGCAGGGTGGTCAAGCCACAAGCTGTGGAGTCTCACAGCCCTGGCTTCTCTCTCCCTCTCACCAGCTCTCCCTCTCACCAGCTAGAGACCTCAGCAAGTTCTTCAGGAATGCCTGTCAGCCTTATTCGCTTTATGGTGTCCTGGGGAGCACTAAACCTTTGCCCTTGGCATCCCTGGGGCCTCTCCTGGACATCACTTTGACTTAAGGCTCCCTCCTTAGTAGGGATGCACCTGAGGAAGGGGAAGAGCAATTAACACCTTTCCAATCCCTGGGGGACGGGCCCTGCCCCCTGCCAATTACTGCATCTGGACCCACCTGCTCTTGAAAAGGGTGACCAATTATCAGAAATAAGTGTGAAGGCGAGGCTGCTTCCCAGAGTCTCATTACCTGCCTTTTCAACAGCCTGTAGAGGAGGGAGAGCCCCATCTCTGCTCCCCCTAGAACAGGAGGATCAAGGAAAGATGAGGATTTTCTGAGTATTAACCCACCTGCAAGAAGGAAGAAAGCTCTCTCTGCACTGTCAATGGAATTGAGTCAGAGGCTTCTGGGTGGTTTTTTTTTTTTTTTTTAATATATATAAATTATATGTGCATGTTTCTGGAAGATAATGCATTTAGATATTTGCCTGTGTTTCTTCTGTCTTTTCCCTCCTGGTTCCAAGAAGGAATCTGGCCTTTGCTCTCCATTGACTCTGGAGGAGCTGCTTATGGGCATCAGTTCCCACTTGGCCTTTGTTTTCCAAAACCCTGAGCTACTGGAGGGATTCACCAAGGGAGGCAGGGAGAGAGGAGCTGGCTGTGAGAGGGGAGATGCTCCAGCAGGGTTGTGAGGGGCTGAGGCCCAGACCCACTTTCCTGAAGTGCCATAGGAGGTGGTAGTCCTCAGAGGGAAATGGCTGAGTGCCCTCAAGGAGGCTGGACTCTGCCTGCACAGTGCCCAGGCTCAGAGACCACAGGGCAGCTGGCAGTGACCACATGCAGGCCAGGAAGGGAGCCATTATCCCCTTCTCCCTGCAGGGAGGGTGAGGTGATCACTCAATTTCCTAAATGCCTGAGTCTGAATGTCCCCTGCATCCTGGCAGGGGTAGGGAAGAGGTGGAGGCTGGGAGTGTGAGCTAGAAAAAGTGAAGCAACATGATTTGTCATACTGATTCAGGAGTTTGAAAGAAGATACAGGTTATGAGGGATAGTAAAAGGATAAGCCATACCAGGCTCCAGCTTGTGGGATTGGGTGCCTATATGTAAATAACTAGAAGGAAATTCACTAAATGTTCACAGTTTTCCCTGGGTGAAAGAGATAAGAGGGATTGGTATTCTGTTCTTTTGGTAACGGATCTCTCAAAAATGCTCTCTAGTAGGATGTTTTACTTCAATAGTAAGAAAAACAACTAGAATTGATGTACCACGCCTTTAGTGGCCTCTCATTACCTGCAAGCTAAAAGTGAAAAACTGCGTGGCATAGTTTTCAAGTGTTTCCTGCTTCCCAAATCTCCCCTCCCTCTACACCATTGTGTCTTCCTGTGCTCTGCCTCCCATCCTGGCCATTCATCCTTCAAGATTCAAACTTAGAAATGCCCACTGCGGGAGAGCCAACTCCTCCTCACCTACTTCTGCTATGGCCCTCATGATCCTGCACTGCAGTGCTCATGTCCATGTTCTCTCTCCCCAGCCAGCCTAAGATTGCCACAATCCAGGTCTAATTAATTCCTACCCCCAGCCTCTGGCTCAGGCCTGGGCACATAGTCGGTGCTGATTAAATGCTTGCTGAATGAGCTGTTGAGAACTGGGGTCATTTCCTCTTCGTACACAGGGCTCCTTCTCTCTCTGAGGGGGATGAGGTAGGCAGTGCTCCTCCCCCAACACATGCCTACAGATGGTAAGACCGGAGTGGGGACACATGACAGGCCTGCTTATCTCTGGGGTATTATCATCTCTGTTGCTCCCTGTGCTGATGGGCAGATAACAATGGGGACTTTCATGAATCAGGCTGCAATGGCCTTCAAGCAGATTCTTCAGGTTCCTCCGAGATGGCCGCTGCCATGCACCAACCCCTTAGCAGGCAATTTGGTTCCAAAGCACTCTGCTTCCCATCCCAGCTTTCCTTCCATTTGAACCCTCCTGAACCTAGCAATCCAGAAGGTGTGTTTACCCAAGGAGGGTGAGGTGGGGAGTGAGGAGGCCCGCAATGTATGCCATACAGGCTCACTCAAAACAACATGGAAAGAACTAGAAATGCAAGAGCCTCTACTACCCGGTGTATATCTCTTCTCCACAACTGCCCACTCCCGTAGATCTCTTCTGTACATGGCCTTACTGGAGACAATTTTCCACAGATCTCATGTTTCTGCATGTCTTACAAACAAAAACACTGTCAGCTTTCACTCCAATCTCTCTTTTCATGGATATTTGTATAGGGAACAGCCTTGGAAAATAGAGATCATTTCTCCCTCTAGGGCAGAGGACAGGGATATTTGCTGTCCAGTGAAATAAAGGTCATGTCTCTCTCTGGGGTGAAGATAGATTTGTGTATGAGCTATTGTAAAATATTTGGGCTATCTACACTTGGGCATCCTCGGATTTGGCACACATCCATTATGCATGTAATAACTACTGAGGCTGCTCTGATCCCCCTGTAGGACTTGGGGAGGAAGGGAACTGGTGTGAGCAAGAAATGCATGCTGGTTGCTATCCAAGGGGTAATAAAGTCGTTTGTCTCTGACCCAGGAGTCTCATGTCTTCTGCCACCCTCCATGTAACTATGGCAGGCTTGTTTGCTAGCTTTCAGGGAGGAGAAAATTTCAGACCTTCACAGTCCTTGAGAGGTTTACATTCAAAGGAAATATTGAATTTTATAAAATCAGCTTCCAGTTTTCCTGTAGTTTTATAAAACCAAGAGTGGGTCTGGAATTTGTTGAACTGGGTGCTAGTCCTTTATATACATCATCTCACTGAAGTGTGTATGATAAACCCCATTTTACAGATGAAGAAACTGAGGCTCAGGCAGGTGAGGGGACTCACCTAGAATGGACTGAATTAGAGGACCAATCTATTCTCAGTCAGCCCTGGTGCATCTATCTCATCCCAGCAGTGCAGAGAGCTCAGAGCAGACTTGGAGCCCACTTTGTGGCAAGAATCTAGGAAACAATAGGTGTTTCTATAGCAACCAGCTTCCCAAGGTCCACATCAATGCAGCAAGCCTCAACACTGAACCTGACCTGAGGGTCCCTGGGCTGCATCCTTAGGGGTTATTCCCAGAGAAATATTCTTTTGGCCTCTCCTTGGTAGAATCAATTCAGAGAGAGGGGAGACCTCAACCCTGGTAACCACTGGAGTTGAGAAGTGCTGGAATGTGTATATCCTCCTGAAGTGGCTAGACATTGCCATGATGGGAATCAAGCAGTAAATACAAACTGAAGACCTAGCATGTGCCAGACATTGTTCTAGGTAGTAGGCATAGAGCAGTAAAGGGGACAGAAAACCTCTCTGCTTTCATTTTAAAAGGTAAATATATGATTAAGTAGGGGGTAGTCATAAAAGTGTTACCAGCAATAACAAACAAAAACAAAAATAACACTAAAAACAAAACAGGATGAGGGCATAGATGGCGAATGAAGAAGGGCTGATGGTGGAGGTCAAGAAAAGTTTCTCTGACCAGAAGAGGTTTGAACTGACATCTGGTGGAAAGAGGAAGTGAGCCAGATAAATACATAGGGGGAGAGCACCTCAGATAGTGAGGACAGCAAGTGCAAAGGCCCTGGGGAGCAGTGAGCTGGCTAAGTGGCTGAAAAGGAGTGATCAAAGGTGAGCCCAGTAGGAGATGGGGTTTGACCTGAGGAAATGAGGATGGCCCCCCACTGAGGCCAGGCAGAGTGGTGTTTATATCCTGAGGGCTTTCATTTTCCATTTTTGAGCTTGAATTTCCTTACCTGCTCCATGAAGCCAGTGACATCTTCCCTGATGAGATAATGTATCTAAAGCATGATGTCCTGGCTACTGTAATTATCATGGGTTTATTATTGCTTAACTTCAGGGTCTTCTCCTCACTGTGCTCCTATTCTTGCACCACTAGAATTGGATGCTGTCACTGCAGTGACTTTGGGCCTGTGAGCTGGGGCACCGGTGGGGTGGAGGGTTGAGCCTTTACCAGTAATTACTGCTCCTGGGAAGCCCTCTTGGCTCAGCTCCACACTCAGCATGGCGAGGAAGACAGCCACTTGTCAGAAGCCTCCCAGAGAGACCACCTGGAAATGAGAGCAGCCCTGACCGGGGAGCCTAGCTGAGGTGGGGGGAAGGGCGTGTGGGCCCCTTTGTCATTAGGCAGCCAGAGCTGGAGGGATCGCTCCGGTTTAAATTAAGGATTTAATGAGATGAGGCCAAATTAGATGCAATTAAAAAGACACTTTAGAGCTGGCAGACGACCAAGAGAGGCAGTAATGACTTTCCTAGAAGGGAATCCCACAGGCTGGGGGTGGGGAGGACCAGGAGGGCTTGGTTTTCTACTCCTGGAAACATTGGAGGTTGGGGGATGGGAGGATAAAATAGTGCTTAGTGAGGCCCTGCGCCTCAGAGTGCTCACAGTGCTGGACGGCCCTCAGATGTTGGCCCAGGAAGGGCCTTTGAGAGACTGCCAAGGCTTATGGTTTCCAAACTGGGATTTTTAATGCCTGCAAGGATCCAAAGAAGACCTTTACTAACTTTACCAAGCACTGTCTAAATATATATCTTAAACTATTTTAAATCTTGAAACAAAAATGCCGTGCATGCTTTCAAATTTTAGTCCATGGGGGCTAGCCAACATGCGCAGTGAGATTCTCTGTTACCCTCAGGATAAAGCTTCCATGGTGAGCCTGGGCTTCCGGTGGATTCTAAGCAGATGGCACCGTGGCTTGGGAAGGTTGCTCACCTCCCTCACTGTACTGCACCCCTTGGGTAATTCAGGCCTGGACCTAAGTTCACATGGCACATTGTCATGTGAGTCCACTCCCGGGTGATTAATGTCCAGCACAGTTAGAGGTCTGCTCTGGGCACCACAGATGGGCTGAGGAGTCCCAGGGGAGTGGGTAAAAGTGCCAGAAGTCTTGATACTATCATACTGGACTATTGCTTGGTGTCAGTTTGGGCACTTCTTGTTTAATCTGTTAACTCCAATGAGCTCAGTATGGTCCCATGGTTCCTCTGCTTACTATTCTAGATAATGTGTTTTAGATAAAACTGAATCCTAAAGCATGGATTTAACATGCAAAACAAAATCAATTTGACTGTCAGGAAAGTTTGGGTGAAGAGCTGTCAGAGATGGGCACTGAGGCATGAGATTTTCTTAAATGACAACCCTGAACATCCTTCAAACTGCATTTGAAAAGTATTTTTCTACCAAACAATGAATATTTAAACTAAGAAACCTATTCATCATCTCTCTCCAAATTTAACACTTACTGTTTAAGGAATGAGAGCAGGGCTTAGGTATTATTAATAATTCAACCCTGAAACAAAATAATTGCCTATTATTCCTCTTGAAGTTCCTGGATCAATTTAATTGGAGAATATTCTGGGATTGGAAGGTAGAGCGTTTTGAAAATCTGTTACCATTTGCAACTACTTTTCCGGGTGGAACAGGATTTTAATAATACAGTGAAACCAAATCTAAATACTGAAATAAATTGGATATCGATATGGATACTGGATTGCAACTATTATTTATAATGCCTGATTTCAAATTATTTGGGTTATTATTGAAATAGCCTTATTATTCTCATTGGTTGACTTTATAATAAGTAGTGCTTATACATTTGAAATGAAACATAAATTTATAATAATGTCACTCTTGTCAGTTTATGTAATGGACTTCCACTGACAAACGTGTTTGACTATCACTGCTGAAATGGTTGGAAACTGTTGACTTAGTCCAACCCCGTGGTGGTACAATCAAGAAACAGACCCCAGAGAGAAGCAGAGGCTTGTTCGTTCAGGACCACAGAGTCGGCAGCAGGGCTAGGCTTAGAAGGGAGATCCCCTGACTTCCAGCTATAAAGAGACCCAGCTCTGCCTCCTGCCTCCACCTGGTCCACACTCTCTGCTCTCAGTGAGACCCTCTCCCTTCTTCTCCCATCCATCCCTTTCCACGCAGTGCTAAGCTGTGACTAAGTTCCCTCTTTCAAACTCTGGGGTGGATTAGAACAGCAGTTTCAAACCCTTCTCCCTGGAGCCGCCATGTCATATGGGGGAGTCTGGTGGCCCACTATCCGAGAAAGGGGAGACTGAGCAAGCAAAGTACTAGCCTCCAACCCCACTGCAAACAAAGACGGTGAGTGGGACATAGCACAGTGCTTGAGCACAGAGATGCCTGGTTCAAAGCCCACCTGCCCCCTTTTACCAAAGTAAACCAGGTATGGTAAATACTGCCTGCCGAGTAGGGATGTTATGAGAACTTAGGGAATCAATCTACGTAAGTCACATATAAACTAGTTGATAACTCTTAGCCATTATTACGATTTTTTTAATGTTTATTTATTTCAAGAGAGAGAATGAGCAGGAGAAGAGCAGAGAGAGAGGAAGAGAGAGAAAATTCCAAGCGTGGGACTCGGGGCTCCATCTCACGAGCCTAAGATCATGATGAACCGAAATCAAGAGTCAGACACTTAACTGACTGAGCCACCCAGGTGCCCTCATTATCTGTTTTATAATAAGGGATTGAAATAAGATGTTCTGTTTTCTAAAGGATTTGGCTGCTGAGGAATGTAGGGCAAAAAACTGGCTTAGAACATAAATCTAAAATATTTCACCCTGGCATCTGAAGTCTTCAGCCTTTTCCATCCCTCTACACTTGCCTTCCTTTGTCTTCTCACTGCCCACAAGATGTACCCTGACCACTGAGGCCTCCATGCCTTTGCACATGCCACTCCTTTTGCTCATGCCTCATCTTACAAGGCCTCCCTTTTACACCACCTCTTCCCAGAAGCCATCTGTGGTAGTGCACCTCGATAGTGGCAACTCCAGAATTTCTATAGGAAAGGTCAACGGCAGCACTGTATTCAGGCATGGGGACTGATTTCTATGCCACAGAGAGGAGCTTGGACCTGATCCTACAGGGTGCTCTGGAATGTAAGTCACGCCACTGGGTTGTCCTGTCCCAAGACCAAGGAGCTGGGCACCTGCCAGTCATTAGCTAAGGGAAAGCTAAATTCCCAGACACTTCAGTCTGTCTGAAGTTTTGGGAAGGGTTTCCAGTAGCCTGGGGCAGGCTACTGAAGGGGAGTCACAGGTGTAGACACTGGAAGCAAAAGCACATGGAGGGCAGGGGAGGACAGCAGTGCACAGACCGGTAAAAGGCCTTTGAGGGGCACTGGGTGGAGTCCCTCCAGCCTCCACCTCAGAGACTACAACATCCCTGTGTTCAAGGAGCTCACAGAGGGAAAAATATATGTGCCAACAGGTGATCTGGGGTGATTAATTGTCTCCACTTTCCGCAGATCACCTGCAAAGTGGGGAGTTACAAGCTGGGAACTGAAGTGTGCTTTGTACTGGGAGGGAGTGAGCTTGCCTTATCAAGCCTGATTTGCATCTCTCACTCCCCACTCCCGAGTTGGGGATGCTGTCTGTGCTATTGCTCCAGGATGGTTAAGACAAGGCAGGAATCACAGGGCTCTGGCTCCCCACAGACTAATTGCAAGCCCAGGATATCAAAATGGACTGATTTCCCCATGGACACGGACATGTTTTCATGATTCTAACATCCTCCTTTCATCCTACATCTCTGACAGAGCCAGGATGTTAATCAAGTCATTTCCTGTGCAAATCCACACCCCCACCTTTGGTTTTCAGGGCAATGGAGATGGGCAAAGGGGAGGAACAGGGCTAGGAATGTAGAGGGCTGCCTCTAAGTGATAAAACTGAGGATCTCTGAAGACGGGGCTCTGTCTTCCCACTTGATCCTCGAACCCAATGCTAATCCTATTAAAAACTCATGGACTTCCAGAGCTGAAGGGCCCTTGGTCTCCAAGCCATGGCTTCCAAACAGTGCTCCTCCAACCCAACATTGCAATAAGGGACCACCAAGGTCCCCAGGAGGGAAAGGGCAAGCAACTCTGTCCCAGTCATGAGTATGGCCTTCCACATTATAGGCCACCTGCAAAGGCATCTGCAACTGGAAAGGAGTCCCAGATGCCCTGGTCCAGCAAAGACACTCCTCTTAGGCTGCAAAGCCCAGTGGGGAAGGGGGACAGAGGGCAGGGGAGGGTCCAGCAAGCTGGGGAAGAGCCTGGCCTGGACCCAGAGCTCCTGGTTCCTGGTTTAACTTCCTCTTCTTCACTGCCCCCACTCTCCCCACCTCCAACTACTTCTGACCAAATCTGAAATTCAGAGCATGAGGCCTTAGAAGGGACCCTGTAGGTGATTCACTGCATAGCTTCTCCTGCCATCAGATGCCTCAGTGCTCTCAGAGCAAATGCTCAGCCAACCTTAGCTTGGACCTTCGCAGTCACAGAGGAGCCATTGCCTTTTGTGCTGGTCCTTCCTGTCTTTGCATAGCTCTGTTACCAAAGTCTTCCTCCTGATGTTCTCCAAACTGCCTGCCACTCAACTTCCTCAGTCTGCCTCTGGGGCCCCATGAGGCACAACTGTTCCCCTCTCCTGGAAAAGAGCCCTTTAGATGGCAATAATAGCAACACAACCTTACTCCTCAAGAAAGATTTCTACTAGCCCTCCCCACTCAACTGCCACCTTATGGGCCCTTCATAGTAAGAGCAAAATTCTTCACTGGTTTCCTATTCACATGATATTTTCACCTTCATTATGGCTCTTGTTTCTCATGAGAACACAGTCCAGTATGCACGGTAAGGAGCCTATAAGTCCATTGAATGGCAGCAGCTAACACAAGGGCCGGGATTTGCTTGAGATCCCAATGCACAGCTGGACTCCAAAGTTTCCCATTTTCCTTAGAACACTTGGGTGCTGGGTCTTTGTGACTGTGGGGCTTTCATTCTCTCATCTAGCAGGCGTCCCTAGTGCTTCCCTTAAGGGCCCATCCAACCTTGCAAGCCCCCTAATTGGGGTGACATTGAAAAGTGTGTCTGGTTCCTGTGGCTGTGATATTTAAATCATCAGAGCCCTATGTGGGAGGGTAGGGAGATGGCTACATGGCTCTGATCGCCTGGGAACAAGAGTCTGTGAGTATCCATTCCCTTCCTTCATCATGTGGGCCCCAGTGGTTAAATTCCACGTGGAGAGCTGGGCCTCTGATGTCTGACCTTCAAATATAGGGCAGTTCTGGCTGGCGGGAGGCAGCTGGAGCCGCTTACTCATAATGCCAGCTGACTCACTTTTTTTGGTGGGTGAATTAATTAAGTGATGCAGCCAGAATGAACAGCTACAGGCTTCACTCTGCTACCCTTAGCATCCTCTTGTTTCAAACTTCTTTAGATGGATGCGAGGAATGGGGGAGTACTGGGTTGGGACTTAGGAAGAACTGAGTTTGAATCCCAGTCCTGCTATGACAGCTTGGTTGTATTGCTCTGGATAAGTTCCTTCCCTGACACGAGCTTCAGTTTGCTGGTGTTTACAGTGAAAGGACTGGATTCAGGAAGTGTAAGGGGGCACTTTTCAGGATGTTGCTTTTCACAGCCTTGTGCACGAATGAGCTAGATAAATGATAAACACAGATGCATCGGTTGCAAACTGATGGCCTGAGAGGTGCATCTGCCTCATGGATGGCTTTTATTTAACAAGCATACTACTATGTAGGGATACATTTATGCTTTGAATGTGCTGAAACGGAAGTACATGTTTCAGTTTGGCCCAGTCCCCATCATTCCCTATTTTCTTATACCTAGTCTCTTTTAGGACCAGTCTGGCCTCTGAAGACAACTGAGTGTGCAGCTCATTTTCTACAGACAGGATAGTGACAGTGAAGACAGTAATAGCCACACTTGTGGGGCACCTGGGTGGCTCAGTCAGTTAAGCATCTGACTCTTGATTTTGGCTCAGGTCATGATCTCACAGTTTGTGGGATCAAGCCCTGCTTAGGGGTCTGTGCTGACAGTGTGGACCCTGCTTGGGATTCTATCCCTCCCTGTCTTTCTACCCCTCCCCCTCTCATGCGCATGCACTCTCTCTCTCTCTCAAAAATAAACATTTAAAAAAATAATAGTCACACTTGTTTTATGCTTCTGTTTTTTTCCATTCATTGAAGTGTTTAGCGTGATGCTAGAGTTCCTAAGCAATTTTACAAAGTCTCAAGTTCCTTATTCTCCATCCACATAGAATTGTGATGAGGCTCAAGTTGGCCATGTGTGGTAGGGATTAAATATACTATTCTAAAAGCTGCTTGCCAGAATGATTGCATTTTAGAGATGAAAGCTAAATTCACCTTAGTGGATGATTGCTTTGTTTGGGGAAACACACTATTGGATCTTTGTTATCAAAAGCAAGGCCCAGGGCTTAGTTTTGGGGAGTGGGGGACGGTGGTAAAGGTTGTGATGGATGAATGGAAACAAAGCTGCTCCATGTAATAAAGTAAAATTAGGTCATACTTTGGTAGAGAGTTTATAAAGTTAACTGGTTCCAGGTTTCTTGAAAGCTCAAAAACAAGATTGGGTGGGTGGGGGTGGGGGGGCGAATTTAAGACATGGGAGAGAAGACATAAGAAAAGATTTTTGTCTCCAAAGAAGAACAAACCTGAGCAGCATGGGCCAAGGGAGATATAGTCAGCTGGAGACTCTTAAAGATGTCAAGTGGACAAATGTTAACACACTAGATCAGGAGTCATCAAATTATGGGCTGTGGGTCACTGCTCATTTTTGTACCGGCTGCAAGGTTTTTATGTTTTTAAGTGCTTGGAAAAAAATCAGAATAATATTTTGTGGCATGCGAAAATGATATAAAATTTGATTTTCAGTGTCCATAAAGTTTTCTTGGAACCCAGCCACACTTATTTGTTTGCGTATTGCTTACGGCTGATTTTGCACTACAATCACAGACTCAAGTAACATCGACAGAGACTGTGCTGTACTGCCCCAGGGTACAGTCACCTCGGTAAATGTGCTTAGACCCCTTGGAAGAGGAATGGGGACTCATCACCCTATAAACTTGCTGTGGTGTTTTGGGATCATTCCTCCTAAGGATTAGCCTCCTCTTCCATCAATGGGTTCAAGGTATGAGAACTGGCTCAGGTCTATGAACTGAGAAATACGAATGCCTTTTTATTGGGGCAGCCATCCACCCTCAGCCTTGTCTTCCCTTTAGACTTGTCTTCCGATTGTAGATGTCAAGAGTGCCCTGGCTGGCTGACTCTATTTTGCCCCTAGGAATGCCAACTTAGCTCGGGCTGCTATAACAAGATGCTGTAGACTGGGAGGCTTAAACAATAGACATTTATTTCTCACAGTTCTGGGGTGTAAAGTCCAAAATCAAGGTGCCAGCTGCTTGGCTCCTGATGAGAACCCCCTTCCTGTCTCACAGATAGCTGTATTCTTATTATATTGCCACACAGTTGGGGGCCAGGGGTGGGGGAGGAAGTCTGTTCTACTCTCTTCCTCTTCTCCTGAGGATACAGATCCCACCATGGGGGCTTCACCCTTTTGACCTTATCTAAACCTCATTACCTCCCAAAGGTCCCACCTCCTAGTACCGTCCCATTGGGAGTTAAGATTTCAACATTTGAATTTGGGGAGCAAACATACAGCCCATAAGAGATGCACTGCTCTATTTACATCTCCAGAGGGTCAATCCCACTTAGCTGCTGCTTCCACTTGACCAATTGTTACCATATTGGATCCCCTTCTCCTGCAGGGGAATAGTGCTGCCACCTGGCCTCTATTACTTCAGGGCCCATGCTCCCCAAGGCTGTTTACAAACCCGGCCCTGTGACCATCTTTTGTACTGCCAGCTCTGGCTGGCAGAGGAGAGCCACCACCTAGGGATGCAGGGGCCCTGCTTACCAGCACAAACCTCATGGTTGGTAAATGGCAAGTCCTCAGGGCCTCCCATGGAATGTAATCCTCTAGTGGGTCTTCCGGTCTCACATGAGATATCCATTCCAGCATCCCCACCTCCCTGACCCCTTCTATCCCTCTTCTACCATCTCCCAGGGAGGTATAGGCATGTCCACCCTGCTCAGAGTGGCCATCACTATTGCCAGGCTTTTAAGAGCTGTCCCAAACTCTGGAGTCCTTGCCAGAGTGTGAAATGTTAGTGTCCTGAAAAAGTGCCCCCAAGTCAATAAATTCCCTCTTATTCAGTCTCCTGTTCCAGCCTCCTTGTCAAGCATGCTCAAAATCCAATCCCAGGGCTACTCCCATGGCTTCCCCTGGAATGTGCTGGCTAATTTTTCACCTCATCCTTGGGACTCACCACGGTTATGCTGGGATTTAACTCCAGTTATCAACCTGGTGGCCGGCTGAGGAAGAGGGGGCAGCTCCTGAGGACAGGGTTCCTGTTTCTTTAGGGGTCAGGGGTAGAGAGTGAAAGGTTTCCTGAAAGGAAGAAGTGCTAGCTTCTACTACCAGAGGAGTCAGCCACCTCTGTAAGCTCTGGCAGTTCAGGTATGTCAACAGTCAGAATTCTCAGGGACAGCACCCAGAAGTCTCCACCCATGTTTCAAAGTCTGAGGTTTTCCTAGCCAGGATCTTTAGCACAACAGATCAAGCTTAACTAAGCATGTAAACATCCATGGCCCTCCACAACTCTAGCAAGTCCTGACTCTGCTTTCATTGCAATGATACCAATTTCTTTGTAATTTACCAAGGAGAACTCTGGCTTTCACACTTAACCTTTTTTTCTTTTTAAATATTTATTTATTTTTGAGAGAGAGAGAGACAGAGTGTGAGTGGGGCAGGGGCAGAGAGAGACACACACACACAGAATCCAAAGTAGGCTCCAGGCTCCGAGCTGTCAGCACAGAGCCTGATGCAGGGCTCGAACTCACAGACAGTGAGATCATGACCTGAGCCAAAATCGGACGCCTAACCGACTAAGCCACTCAGGCACCCTAATCTCACACTTAACCTTTAACTGTTTGATAACTGCTCTCAGTTTCTTATTATCCCTATGCAGGCCCCCACATCACCTCTTGTGAAATCTTTAGAGGTTGGGTTACCACCATGTGGGACTATCAGTGTCCCACATGCCATTTGGGATGGGTCCTCCTTGACATAGCCAGCCAGTGAGTGAGCCAGGCCCCCATATCCCACCATCGTACTACCTGTTTTCTCATATCATACCTCTGTTACTTTGAGGCCTCTGAGAAATAGACACCAATAAAGGGTTCAATGTGCAAGGGAATTATTAGGAGAAATACCTGAGAAGGGCAAAAGGGGATGGAGTAGAGAATAGGCAATGGTGTAGGTCTGCCATCTGTGGAAGGAGAGAGAGAGGGAGGATTGTCAGGAAGGAAAAGTGTCAGCCTCCAATGCAGTACTAAAATGGTTTTGGCCAGCACCATGGGGAGTTCCCAAGCAAAGGTTTGAGGTGTTGCATGATTGGGAAAAAAGGGGCCAATACCAGTATTCCAGCTGTGTTCGATCTGTGGCTAGAAGGAGCCCTGGGGCAGTGTGGCCTCAGAATGATTGCCATGATGGATTGAAAGGTGGGCAATGGAGACTGACAGCCAACTGTGCCCTCCCGAAAATTTCTCTTAAAGGAACCTCTATTGCCACCATTACATCTCCATTGGTTTGTCCCACCTTCAATACAATGCTCCCAAAATTAATTTAGTTTACTAACCATAGAGTCAGGCAAAGGCATGAAGTCACACAGAATCCAGTTGGGCATTATTTTAAATTTTAATATAAATGTTATTGCTGTCAGAAAGGAAAAATAGGAGAAAAAATAGGGAATTCAATTAGGTATTGAACAAAGTAATTCACTGGATGCAAGTAGATGCAATAGGCTTGGGGTGGGGTAGGGTGGGTGTTGCAGACTCAAATCAGATAAATCATTTAGGTAATGGTATAATTTGCACCTAGGGGAGCTGGGTTATAAGTATAACTCAATTTGGACACTATGGACTTGGAATCCTTTGGTGTCACATTAAAAAGTACATGAGAGGTATCACCCAGGATGATTATGGTTCTAAGTCTCCAGGGACAGCCACAACCTCTGGACAACAAGCAATGGCTTCCCTTTTAGGTAATAACCAGAGCATGGCCATGAATGAGTGGCCCGAGACCTCAGCTCAACTGAAATAAGTGTTCCTGGAGAGGAGACTTCCAATTCTCTTGGGACGAGAAAGCAGTCCCCTTTGCGAAGAGGAATCTTTTTAACCTCTGGAAGGTATAAATTAAATACAGAAATAATGAAGTCCATTAAACAAAAGTATGAATACTTTTGTATTTAAATTTAGGAATGATCTGCACATGTTTGGTGTTTGCAGAGTTTGTGATTTCTTAAGAGAATTTGGCATATCTGAGATTACTCTGTAATATGTAACTGAGTAATTGATTTTAGACTTGTGATTTTAAATTAAAAGTTGTAAGAGAATTTGATTAGTTTTGTAAACAGTATTGGATGTTTATGAGAAGTTGAGATTTGCCATATTTATGATTTTGATTTATTAAATTCATAAGAGTAATTTAGGTGCTTGGAAAGGTTTTGCTTGTTAGATCAAGCACACAAAGTGCTCTGAGCCAAAACAGGATGCATCAAATTTATAAACACACTTAAAATTTTTTTTAATGTTTATTTACTTTTGAGACAGAGACAGAGTGTGAGCAAGGGAGGGGCAGAGAGAGAGGGAGACACAGAATCTGAAACAGGCTCCAGGCTCTGAGCTGTCAGCACAGAGCCCCATGCGGGGCTTGAACCCACAAACTGTGAGATCATGACCTGAGCCGAAGTCAGACGCTTAATCAACTGAGCCACCCAAGTGCCCCTAAACACACTTTAAAAAGCTTAAGGGAATCAAATAAAATAAATTATAAATAAGACTGTTTAAGGGAATTTGGATTTATAATGAGGATAACAAAATTTGAAATTAAACATTTAGGTTTTAAAATTTGTTATTTTTCTACATCAAAAAAAAAAATTATCCTAGTCATCAGGAACTCCCTCTGACACTGTCTAAAAAGGACTCCTTCATTGTTCTCCACCCCAAACTGGTTCTTGAGTGGTGAACAGCACTCAGATGTCCAGATGAGGGTCCTGGGGGCACTTTGTCCTCCCTTCCTTCCTCTGCACATCTAAATAGCTCCCTGTTACTTAGATCCCCTTCATGGCATGGGATCTGCCCTCCTCCTGTCTACCCCTACCCCCCAGGCCTCACTCCCCCTGGTTACTCATCCACCTCATGGGGGCCTCCTTGCCTCAGGTCTCTGCTCCTCTTTCTTTTCATTTATTATAAGAATTACAAAGACATTGCTAAGAGCGGTGGGGAGCCCCAGCCTGCCTGGCCCTGGCTGCCTTTACAACTGCTGCCCCCCTGGCAGCCCCAGAAGTCTGTGGAGAGTCTCTGAGCACCTTGCCTCTGGATAGCAGATGGCCCTTCCAGGTCTGAGTCATAGCTTCCTATCTAAAATGGCAATATATTTCCATGAGCCCAGTTATTGAAGACTTACTCTTGGTGGTTACTGGCAAGAATGTGTGTGTTAGGAGACGTGCAGCCTCCTCTATGCTCTTCTGCTTCTGCTGCACCTCTGAGTTGGGGTAGAAGCCCTGGAGAGGTTGAGAGTGACAGCAGCCACCTTCTCTGTGGGTCTTCCCCCTGCTGATCACTTTCCTCTAAGGACCCTATCACTGACCTAACTCTGAACTCTTGGAGGACAGACCCCTATTCCTATCTCCCTTAAGGCAGAGATGGGCATCGACTGGAGGCCAAAGAAGCAAGGAGAGGACTCTACCTTTTGTAGCAAAAACATGGGAGCAGGAGCCCAGATCCAGCTCCACTGTGGGCTTCCTATGTGAACCTGAATAAACTATCTCCCTCTCCAGACCCAGTTTCCCCTGCCCCCCTCTATAAAGTGTAGGAGAGCCTTTTACCCAGCAAAGCCACTTTTTGGTGCGTGTCTGAGAAAACACTCTCACATGTGCACAAAGAGATCCAAATAATGGCAACCTTGCTAGCAACAGTGAACAATGTCCGTCTCAATGTCAGTCAACAGAAGCATCCTTGAATAAATCATAGTACCTGAGTAGACTGTGCCTGTCAGGGTACAGTCAAAAAAGAGAATTTGCACCAGTTATTTCCACCCCCCCCACAACGTTCTGCTGTGAACATTTTCAAACATACACGAAAATTGAAAAAAAAATGTAAAATGAATACCCATAAACCCACTAAAGTGAACATTTGGCCTTCTTTGCTTTCTCATGCATCTATCCCTCTATCCATCTGTCTATCTATCTTATTTTTTGATGTATTTCAAAATAAGGTGCAGACAGCAATATGCTTCACCCAGACACGTTTCAACATGTATATCATTAACTAAAGTTCCATATTTGTTTACAGACTTTTTTTGAAAGGTAAATTTTCATGTAATCAAATACACAAACCTTAAGTCTACTATTCAACGACTTTTGCCAAATTCGTCCACCTGTGTAATCCAAACCACCATCAAGATATAGAACATTAACATAATGGATAAACTTTGCTCCACAAACTTCCTTTTCCAGTCAGTCTACACTACCTTCACCTCCCCCTGGAAAACATTGTACTGATTTTTTTCCAGTAGAACATACTTTTTCTGTTCTAAACATTATATAAATTGAGTCCTGCTGTGCAGGTCTCTTTCAGTCTGATGTTTTCAAGACCCACCCATATTATGCATTGTGGTTTGTTTCTTCTTTTTGCTGAGTAGCATTCTATTCATGATATGGATATTCCACCATTTGTCCATTCTCCTGTTGATGGATATTTGGGATATTTCTAGTTTTTGTCCATTTGTGAATAAAGCTGCTATGAATTTTTTTAAACAAGTCTTTTTGAAGTCATGTTTTCATTTGTCTTGGGTAAATACCTAAGACTGGACTTGATAGTTTATAGGGTAGGTTAATGGTCAGATTTATAAGAAAGACCCAGCAGTGCTCATTCCCAGAGCCTACCATGATCAGGTCTATGTCCCCTCCCATCCTTTGTCCCAGTGCAGATACCAGCCTGCTGATGTCATCACCCTCCCTTCATGGTGAATTTTCTCTTGGGAGACCTCCTCCCCATTCATCCTTACCATGTGGCCTTGGTCTGGACCCCTCCAAGTATGCTTCAGTGATTGTAAGTAACACTCAAGGGGAAGGGCTAGTCTCTATCCCTTTTGTTCCAGGAGCCCCTGCCTCCTTATAAATGTCCCTATCACTCTTCCAGGGACCTCCAGGCTCCTCATGCAAACTGACGGGACCAAAATCAAGCACTAACATTGGTCTCTAAGCTGTAGGCCCTGAATGAACCCAAATGTTCCAGCAGCAGGGCTGACCACCCATGGCCACCAGACTGCATTCTTCTCAGACCCACTCAGCTTAGCAGGGGCAAGGGTAAAAAACTGAACTCCCTGGGGCCTGGCCCAGAACCAACCCCCTGGCCTATCCAGGCTTTACACCCCCGTCTCCCCATGATGACTGTGAGGTGTCACCAAGAGATCACCAGCGCTCTCCGGCTTGATGAGGGTCAGCCTTCACCTGAGCATATTATCGCATAGGAGTTTAGAGTGCAGACATCAAACATGGACACCCAGACTCCAGTCCTGACTCTGTCCTCTAGGCATTTCTTATTGCATCTATAATTATTCTACTATTAAGAAATTTCAAGCATATTGTAAAACAGAGAGAGGAGTCTCTGCTGAGCTCTTTCTCTTCCAGACAACCTGAGCTTGGTGCCCTGGATAAGATACTTAACATCTGAGCATTAGGTTTCTTATCGGCAAAGAGCTGCAGGCAAGCTACTGGGAATGGGGGAGCCCAGGTGAAAAGAAGCCCCTCCTGTCACCTAGGGCCACCCCCTCACCCTTGAATTTGTACTAAATTCAGTCATCATCTATAATCCTCCCTTTGGCTTTGGGAGGAGGGTGGCTACTTAGGAATTATTAACCTTTACAGAGGAGGAAATTGAGACTGAAAGCAGGGGATCTATCTGTCACATCCCTAGGCAGGGACCCTTTATGTGCTTGTCCAGCTGTTGAACATAGTAATTCATGGTGAACTCTCACCTGTGGAGGGGGGTGAGGCCTGATGGCTAAAAGCCTGGGTTCAGGAGCCAGACTGCCCGGGTTCCCATCCTGATTCCATACCTAATATTAGGCAAGTTACCTAACCTCTTTGTGCTTTGGTTTCTTCATCTATAAATGAATATTCTGAGGCCTTATATTGTTAATAATGAAGCATTAGTACTATAAGGCACTGTGAGAATTAAAGGTACACGGGTAAACACAGGTAAAACACAATACCTGCTGACATATGTTCCATAAACATTGGCAATCATGAGGTCTCCCTCTTAGTCTAGGGCACAGGGCCTGTGTCCCTGTGTCCAGCTTCTGTCTGTACTTCCCCCTTTCCCCTCCCCACCCCTCACACACAGCTGGTCCAAGGATGCAAGGTGCCCAGGGACTGTTTGCTGAATGACTGAATGCATTCAGATCACTGGAAGCCTTGCCTTCTATGGATGCAAAACTTGAGAAGAGGGGAGCCTGGCTGGTCTAGGTGAAGCATTCTGGAGTTACCCTCCCTACGGCCACATAAACATGTATTTCTCAAACCCCTTCCCGGTTGCCCTGACCCTGGCAGGGTGAGCTGCAGGCATCTGTGGAGCTGTTCCTCCATAGCTCACGGCGCCTCTCTTGCTGCCAGCCACAGGAATCCCTCTCTTTGTTAAGACTCTGTTTCCCAAGTCAGACCTTCTCGGCCAGGACACTTTTCAGGTAATGATGTCCATGGAGACAGTGGAGGCTGTAATGCACAGCCTCGCCCCAGGAGTTGTTCCGGGGAGAGCAGTTTGCCAGGGGCACTGCATCATGGAGTGGAGCAAGGTTGGTAAGCACATCCCAAATCCTGAGTCAGGGCTGGAGGAGCCTTTGCAAATGTCTCCCTCATCGACCTCCTTATCTGGAGAGGGGGACACTGGCCCAGAGGCCCCGGTCATGGGGAATAAGGACTCAGCCAATCCCAGAATCTGTTGACACCCCCCCCCCCAACACACACACAGTGGGTCTCACACTTGAGGGGGCATTACAGTTACCTGGAAGACTTGTTTAATCAGCAATTGATAGACCCCACTCCAAGTCTGGAGTAAGGCCTGAGCATTTACATTTGAACAAGTTCCCAGACATACTAATGATGCTCCTTAGGGACCACACTTTGAAAATCATTGTTTTAGGAAACAGCCTTGTGCTTAGGAAGGGGGAGTGGAGCCTAAGAATATGGTGTTGAGGAGACAGAGAGCAACTGCCTTCTGGAAGGAAACAGAACAGAATGTAAACAACTTGAAGGTTCTATGATGGCAAGCCTCAGGGGAGGGCAGCATGGGGGAGGGGAAGGAAGACAGGGTCCTGGGCAGGTTCAGAGTGGAGCAAGGCAAGACTAGGGAGCAAAACTTAAAGAGACACTCTCTCTCAGATTCGTGCAGGTGCAGGATCGGCAGTTTGAGAGAGAGTCTCTTTAAATGCACCCTAGGGGGGCGCCTGGGTGGCTCAGTCGGTTGAGTGGCCGACTTCAGCTCAGGTCATGATCTCTCGGTCCGTGAGTTCGAGCCCTGCGTCGGGCTCTGTGCTGACTGCTCAGAGCCTGGAGCCTGTTTCGGATTCTGTGTCTCCCTCTCTCTCTGACCCTCCCCCATTCATGCTCTGTCTCTCTCTGTCTCAAAAATAAATAAACGTTAAAAAAAAATAATAAAAAAAAAATTACAAAAAACAAAAAACAAAAACAAATGCACCCTAGGGCCTGGCTTGCTTCTCCCCAGTCCCAGCCCTGCTCCTGTGGTCCTAACAACAGCCCAACAGTGCCATTGCTAGCTAGCCTTCTCAGAAGCAGGGCATTTAAAACCCTAGGCCAGGAAGCTGTGTGTGTGTGTGTGTGTGTGTGTGTGTGTGTGTGTGTGTTTTAGAGAGAGACATAAGACAGAAAGGTGGCAGAGAAAGGGCTCTGCAGGAGTACACAGCGCTGCACAGACCCCTTGCTAATTAAAGGATGCCTTCTGGACCAGCAGCATTACCTTTAAAAATTTCTAAAGTTCAGGCCACAGTCTAGAAACTGCATTTTAACAAGATCCCCAAATGACACAGCATAGGAACACTGGGCTCACTTGGGTTTTTTTGTTTTTTTTTTTTTTAATACTGATGGTGGGTCCTGCTACCAGAGACTTGGATATAATTCTCCTGGGTTCTGTATGGGCAATGGGTTCTTGAAACCGACCCAGGTGGTTCTAATAGGCTGCAAAGTCTGAGGGCTGCTGGTGGAGACAGCTTCAGAGGTCTTTAGGACGTGTGTTGAAGGCAACATACGTAGTAGAACTCACATGGCATTTTAGTATCTGGGGCATGAATTCTAATCCTGCCTCCACCACTAACTAGCTATAGGGCATTGGTCCAGTCACTTGTTCTTTCAATTCCCTCAAAGTAAATGGGAATATGAACAACCTCTTGGAACCAAAATACTTGTGATTATTAGAGTTCAAAGGGTCTTGGTTAATATTTAGGTCACGTAACATCAATTTTACCATTGAGAATGCTTAAGACCTTTTCGGGCCTCAGTTTCTCTGCTTATTACATTGGAGATTGGTAGGGGCGCCTGGATGGCTCAGTTGGTTAAGCATCCTGCTTCAGCTTACGTCATGATCTCACAGTTCATGAGTTCGAGCCCTGCATCAGGTTCTGTGTTGACAGCTCAGAGCCTGGAGCCTGCTTCTGATTCTGTGTCTCCCTCTATCTCTGCCTCTCCCCCGCTCATGCTTTCTCTCTTTCTCAATCTCTCTCTCTCTCCGTCCCTCCCTCTCAAAAATAAATAAATATTAAAAAAATTTAATGGGAGATTGGTCACATTCTCCAATTCACATTGGAGATTGTATTGTCTAATACACATACATGTTTTTACCTTTGCACAATAGTTCCTTTGGGCAGCAATACTTGCTCTTCCTTTCTCAGTTCAGCACTTCCAGCTCCTCCTCCAAGCATGGCTCATGGTGGTCTCTCCCCCTGCACCCTTCACTCTCACCTACTCAAAGTTTAAGCTTCAACTCAGAGTTTACTTCCTATAGGGAGCCTTCCCCGAACACCCCCTCCCAAGCCCAGGTTAAGAGCCCGACAGTACCTGACTGTCCCCACCGCCTCCTGCCCTTCATCATGGGATATTCTAATTGTCTAAATAATTATCTGATTCCCGACTAGACTGTGATGGTCCTATAGGCACCCTCCACATCCACCTTGTATCCCCAGTAGGTGTCCACCAAATATGTGCAGAATATTGAATGAGTGACAGCAGGAGATTGTGCTCAACAGACCTATAGCTAATTCTTGCTCCAAACTTGTGGCCTTTACCAATTTAATTCAACTCAAAGTTTAGAAGGGAACTGAAGCATGAGGAAGAACCTCATTAATTTAGGTCTCTTCCCTCCTGACATTATCCTCAATTATCTAACTGCTGGAGGAACACAGTTTTCTGGATGGCTAGAGACCAACTGAGTTACGGGCCCAGGCAGAGCTCAACCACAGCCTCTCACAGGTGCCCCACAGTTTACAAAGCTTTCCCATCTGTCGTCTCCTCACTGAGAGGATGGTGGGGCAGGAATTATGGCCATCACATTTGAACCTGAACTGACTAAGGGCAGGCATCCCATGTATTTTATTTACAGAGGTTTCCTCAGCACATGGTAGTTGCTCAATAAGTATTTGTTCCATGAAGGAATCTCTTGTCTCACAGAGAAAGGAAAGGGAGACTCAGGAAGGCCACATAGTTTCTCTCATGTTTACAAAGCTGGGGCTTCAGAACTGAGGGATCCCCTCAGCATGCAATGTCTGACCTTGTGCAGAATTTATGCCCCAAAATATGCCAACCACTTTTATGCTCCTCTGCTTACTTACTACATCTTGTCAAGGGCTGGGGTGATGGTGTCCAGCATCCAAGGCTTGCATAAGTCCTGGGGGCACATTTCCGGCCACCCAGCATCTTCTCTGTCTTTGGCTCCTGTGGGTTTGCTGGTTTACAGGCCTGACTGAGTATGTCTGGTGCCAGTTTACTCTCCTCTACCTCTGAACAGAGTCCTCATTGCCCATCCCACTATAGTCACAAGGCAAAAGGATCTCCCCTCACTCTATCCCTCAGCTCAGGACCTGACAGGGTTACTTAGGACTCAAAGAAAAGAGCAAAAAGAGGCTAAACCAGACATTTCACACCTGCTTCTTAGTTGGGCAGGGAAGATCATGGCTGCAATGTGGCAATGGCTGGGGGGGAAGCTCAGTCAGAGTGAGAACCATGCCTCTCTCATCCCCCAGCAGCAAATGAACCACAACATCTGCACAGAGAAGTCAATGATGATCTCCTGACTGCAATTTCTAGTTTCTTTCAACACATTGTAACAGGGCAGTGAAAGGCCTATAAATACAGAAGGATTAGATTTCAGTCTTAGCTCCACCACTGACTCAGAATGTGACCTTAACTGAATCAGTCCACACCACCCAGAACATTTAGAAAGAACTGCCTTAAAGGAATGGATACGAGTGACAGCAGAATTATCATTCATTTAGCACTTCACAGTTTCCAAAGAACTTCCACACACATCATCTTGCTTAGTCTTCAGAGCAGGTCTGTGTGCCCATTTTATAGATGGATAAGTAGACAAATGGGTTTAAGACTTGTCCACGGTTGGTCACACTGGCATTATGAGGCAGGGCAGGGACATGAATCCATATTTTCCGACTAAAGCCCTCATTTTTTCTCTTCCTTTCCTGTCAGTTGATTCCAACAAGCATTTTTCTGACCCTATAATACACACAGGGCTCAATGGACAAGCCAACAAATGAATATGCCATGCTGTCCACCCTCTAGAAGCCCAGAATCCAGTGGCAGAGTCAGACACATACTTTATAAACAACCCCTTTGGAAGAAGAGGTGGGAGGGCTTTGTGAAGGAGTCAGCATTGTCTCACCCTAGAAGGATGAGTAGGAGCTTAGTAGGAAAGGGAAATGGGAGAAGAGGCAGACATATGTCACCACCAAACACCCAGAAAGTGCAGAGGGGACAGAGGTTCCCAAGTGCTCTGACAGAGATGAAGAGAAAACGAGGCTGGAGAGTTGTGACCCAGGGCAGGAAGGGCCGGGCCAGCAGACTGAGAGCCAATGCCTCTTCCCATATGTGGCTGGGAAACTTTGTCTTTAAACACCATCGACTAGCTCAGACCTACTTTAAAAATAAATTCAGAAAATAATTATCTTCATATATATATTTTTTCCTTTGTAAAAAATGGAGACAAGCAAAGGAAAGAAAATTAACCATTTAAATTTAATCACCTTTAATCACATTACCCAGAAGTAACTAAGGTTTCTATGAATATATATGTTTTTCTAAAATGTCTTTATATAATTATTCCTTTGTACCTTTTTCCCTACTCATTCTTTTGTTTATAATTTCCATGTCATTCAATATTCTTCCTCAACTGTGGCTCTAATTTTTGGAGGGACCATGGATCCCCTCAGAGATCCAATGGAAACACAGACCCTGTCCCCAGAAAATGCACATTCCCGAATACACACCAGTCATACTACCAGGCAGGACAGGCCTAAGGTTGCCAGTTCTTTGGATGTTTCTAGCAAGTTGGAAACCCATTTCTCATGTGAAAGTTGCTGGTTTACAAAGTTGGTCACATACCTTGTGCCACTTTGTACATGAAAACACCTGCCCCAAGCCCCACCCCTGCCACCGGCATTGTCCACATGCCACTGGAGTCTACATAGGGCTTTAGGGGTCTGCACCTCAACACCTGCCATACCCCCTCTGCTCCTAGCTACTCGTGGTGCCATCTCCAGTCCTCTGCTGTGCTGGGAACTACTAGGAATGGCATTGTTTGAGTCCTCTCTGTGCTCCACAGTGCAGGGCCCCCAAAAAGACAGGCCAGAGCACATGCTCAAGAAACACTAGCATGGGTGAGGGCTCAGGCAGCATTCATCCCTGTGCAAGTAAATTCCTCCTTTGGAGCAGAAGGATGGATAATTACAGCCTGGCTTTAGCAATCTGCTATGCATTCATCCCTCAGGGTGTGTGAATTGCTGTGAAATTCTTATCAAGGGGAAAGTGGAAAGTGACTCTTAAAGGGAAAGTTAAAGGAAGGACCAGAAAGGAAGAAAAGCCCTCATAACTCTGGAGCCAGACCTTTGTTGACCTTTGAGTCATAGAAAAAAGGAGACAGAGCCAGGCTGGTCCAGGATTGCCCTGATGTGACGTGGGGTAGGTGCCTTTTCCCTCTCTGAACAGTAAGGGGCAGAACCAGATCACTTCCTAGGGCCCTTCCTTCTGCATTAGCTCAGATAATAAGATCTGTGTAGCAGTCAAGGGGATTTATAGTGTTAATGGAATCTGCAGGTTTCAGGGACTGACTTTTCTGGTGGTCTCTCTCTGATGGGGCTCCAGCAGGGAAAGGGTAAGGCCAGGAGCTGTTGCCCAGAGCCCACTAACACAGCTGCCCCCACTTTCCCTGGAGGTGATCTCTTGGTGAAATTCTCTGAGCCTCAAAATGCGTCTGGGCCAATAGAAATCAGGCACTGTGCAGACCCTGAGACTCTTCTTGGGGCCATGAGAAGCAGGGCTGAGATAGTACCTGTAGGACCTTTAACTTTCCACCAAAACTCCTTGAGCCTCAGTTTCTTCATGAGCAAGATGTGAATAATAAATCTAATTCTGGGTAGCTGAAATGATGACATTTAAAAATCCAGCACAAACCCTGACACATGGCAGGTCCCTAATAACTGAGGTCTTTGTCTCATGAGCCTCACTTTGATATAAATAGGTCAACCTTTATACACAGGCCCAGGCAGTTCTGCAGACTCCAGGAACCTGGTTTGATCTTCAACAGAAAGACCTCAGCCCCACTCTGATACAGGCTTAGGGGAAATCATCCTAGCAGGACAAGTGGGCATAGGATGGTGAATGCAGGAGGGAGAATTTAAGAGAAGTTGGGTCAGGTGCTGGAGAACCTGAAATCCCTCACTGAATGTGAGATTGTGAGTCCCAGTGGGCTCTCTTCCAAGGAACTGTCTCAATTATCTGGAACCATCCCTAAGTGGGCAGGTCCTAGGTTACAGGCGTCCAAGATGAATGGGCAGAGCCCCAGACTGAGCAGGGTCAAGCTGGCACTTCCCAATGGCAAGGACTAGTGACCCCATGAGGAGGGGCACTGGGTAGAGTGAAACTACAAATGGAGAAACTGAGGGCCACAGCCAGTGGGAGGAAAGCACTCAGGGGCAGGGCCAGAACCAGAGCTTCCTGAGTCCTACCACTGCCTTCCAGGGGAGGAAACCAAGAGGAAGGATGGAATAACAGCTCCAGGCACACAGACCCAAGAGCTGAGAAAGAATAAACGATTGCAAGTATGGGGTCAAACATCACCTCACCAGGCACTCTGCTCACCTGTGGCAGGTGCTCCTTGCCTTCCAAACAAGCCCTTAGTGTAGCAGCACTGGCTTCAGTCTTAAAAGTTAATTACTAAATTCCCGCCTACTTTCTGGGTTTGTATGTTCAACATGCTTGTTTCCTTTTAGCCTCTCCTCATTCTCCCCCTGCACTGCTTGCTCAGCAGCTGCACCCTCAGGTTGTAACGTGGTGCCTGGGTCGTAGTAAAGTTTCAATAAATGCTTGTTAACAAGAGGATAGGAGGTCCCTTTGTTTATGAGTATGTTTTCTGGCCAGGCCCTGTGTTGGGGGTACAGAGACACATCTGAGGGGCTCCCTCACCCTGGATCACTACCTCCATTGCCCAGCACCCTCAGCCTCCATGCCTGGCTCCCTTGAGGGCAGATCCCCTGTATTACTCCACTCCCCATGGCACAGGGTCCAGCTCAGAGCAGGATCTCAGAGACCATGGGATTAGGTGAGCAGAGGAGATGTTTTGACCCCGATGAAAAGTCAAAAGCAGACAGCCAATAGCTAGAAGTGCTACAACCTCTTGGTGTCTGTCTCCATTTCTCTGTGTCTCCCTCTCTGGGTCTATCACTCTCCTTCCTCCACTTCTTCTCTTCTCCCCTCTCCCCCAATGTCTGCCTCTAGGTCACAAACATGCTCACGTTTCCCCCCCCCATCAGTTAGCTTAAAATAAAGATAAGCCCTCAGTCATTCATCTAATGTATGACTAAGATGATTTGTAACAATAATCAGCATGAAATACATTTGACAAGGGCTAAAACCCCACATAGTGGAAATTCTCATTGACTAAAAATTGACTGAAAAATCAAATCTTCTTGACATTGATTTGCTAAATATGGCCCAGGAAACTCATGCTTGGTCTAAATAGTGGTCAATATAAGAAAAACCACAATGGCAGATGTTATCATGAGTCAAGTTTAAAAAAAAAACAAAACCTGATTGATACACAAGTCTTGGTGAACAACAGCCTTGATTGAAATAATGTCAGTAAGAGTGAGAAGAGATCAACTATACTGAAGAGAAAAATGACCAAAGGAATCAATGAACTTTATGGTGTTTGTCTTGAAAAATATTCTTTTCTATAAAAATGAATCAGTGTTGATATAATTCTTATGAAAATATTGGTAACAGCAGACTCACATGTACAGGCCTAGGGTGCAGTGGGGATATGGGTGAGTGTGCTTGGTTCACCTGTCTGCTTTCTCTTACCACTCACTCTGCACTCCCCGCTGCCTGCCCTGAGCTGACCCTCTTCTTCCTGATTTGTAATCAACATGGTCTTACCAGTGGTTTTTGTACTTCCAAAGGAGTTGAGTTTTTACACTAATCGCTGCCTCCTTAATCAATTAATGAGACTTAAAAGGCCATTTATCATTGGAAATTGCAACTGGAATCACCGGAACACTACATTGGTCCACAGATGCTAAGGAATTGCACCGTACATTGATAATTGTACTCTGGTTTTAATGAGATTCTTATTAACATATACATTATTAATTAGACCATTAATGCAGATGTCATTTTGAGTCACACCAGGATTCCCGATGGCTCACATGGTTATTAAACCTCACTAATTTGCAGGAGGAATTAATATTATATTAAAGGTTCTCTCCACTGTGTATTTTAAATTAAACGCTTGCTTTTGAATCTTACCCACAGCATCCACCTCCTACTTGTTAAAGAGAGGAATAAGAGGTAAGCATTTAATTCTAAGACCTGAGAGCTTCCTATTTTGCAAATAACTTTGGTGTCTCTAAGTATATAGGGAAGGAAAGGCAGAGAGAATGAGGAGAGAGGAAGGCCCTCCCTCACCTTGCGAGGAGCGTACTGTTCTCTAATTTCCATTATTTAATTTGTAAATAATTCAGAAAATACACAAAGCAAAAAGGAGAATATTCTCAGCACCCATTCTCTCTGCACTCGGTAATTGCCACTCTGAACATTCTCATATGCTATTTTAGTCTATTTTCTCTATGCTTAAATAGACATCTTCTACACAAAGAGAATAATGCTCTGTATATTGTTTTAAAACCTTCCTTTTCAACCTAATATTTTGTGAACACTCTTCTGTATCAATAAATGTTCTTCTACAGCATCATTGTCACATTATACATATCTACTTCATTCTTTTGTTTTAAATTTATTTAGTGAGAGAGAGAGAGAGAGAGAGAGAGAGAGAGAGAGAGAGAATCCCAAGCAGGCTCCACACTGTCAGAGTGGAGCCTGATGTGGGGCTTGAACTCAGAAGTGTGAGATCATGACTTGGGCCAAAATCTAACATCAGGCACTTAACCAACTGAGCCACCCAGGCTCCCCAGCTACTTCATTCTTTTAAACACCATGGGATGGTCAGCTTGATGCATCAGCGTGGTTAGGTTATAGCCCCCAGTTATTCAGGCAAACTTCCATCTAAATATTGCCATGAAGGTATTCTGTAGATATAATTAAAGTCCATAATCAGTTGACTGTAAGGGAGATCATCCTAGATAATCTACATGGGCCTGATTCAGCCAATTGGAAACCTGAAGGGCAGAGTTGAAGCTTCCATGGAGAAGAAACTCCCTGTGGACATGCCCGAGTTCCAGCCTGCCTTTCCATTCAGCCTGCCCTACGAATTTCACTTACCTAACCAGCCCCCATAGTTATGTAAACCAATTCCTTGCAATTAATCTCCTAATACGTGTATTTCTTACTGGTGCTATTTCTCTGGCAGAACCCTGATACAGGCTACATAGGATTTTTTCATATGGCTACACCATAATTTATGTAACCAATCCCCTACTCTTGGACATTGTGCTGGATTGTCTTGCTGTCAACTTGGCACTATCCCTCCTGTTTCAAGCTGGAGCTATACTTCCCAGTATACAGTTTCTGGAATGGTTCCAGAATAGTGGAGACTGATGATGAGTGGGACCCATGCAAATTTTGAAAAGAAGAAGCTAAAGGGAAGCCCTTGTTCCTGGGAAGGCATGGCTGTCAGCCATGGTGGTGGCGTCACCAGGCAGTTTGGACACATGTAGGGGCTTTGCAGATCTTCCCATGGGCTCCTACTCCACGGCCTCACTTTGCTAGCCAGATGCATGCAGCTTCTCGGACTTTCCCACAAGCTCATCTTTCCCACCTGTGCCACCTGCACCACCTGTACCACCCGTGCTTCAGGGGGAATGGTTAGCAACTGCTTCTTGAACCCTTCAACTTCTCCCTCTAGAACCTGGCTTCCACCGCTACCCCCAGATATGCATAAACCCTAACTCCTATATTAAACCCTTCATTCCTGTAATACTTGTAAACACTCTGTGTTCCTGACTAAAGCCACTAGTAGTTCATGGGAACATATCCTTAAATGGGAATGTGAAATTCTTTCACTAATATTAGAATTAAGAATGTTAAGGACTGGGGTGCCTGGGTGGCTCAGTCGGTTGAGCGTCCGACTTCGGCTCAGGTCATGATCTCGTGGTTTGTGAGTTCGGGCCCCGCGACGGGCTCTGTGCTGACAGCTCGGAGCCTGCAGCCTGCTTCGAATTCTGTGTCTCCCTCTCTCTCTGCCCCTCCCTTGCTCATACTCTGCCTCTCTCTGTCTCTCAAAAATAAATAAATGTTAAAAAAATTTTTTTAAAAAGAATGTTAATTATAGCACTGCTGAATCATGATAGTCCATGGCAAAACATCTAAATTATGTTAAATTATTATTACTTGTAGTAATCTGAAGTTAGGTATCTGTAAAAAAGAAAAGTCATCAAATAGCTGCAATAGAACATTATATTGGAAGTAAAGATCATAAGGACAGTGGGAGTTAGGAAGTAAAGATCATAAGGACTACTTCTAATTGTGCTAAAGAATCTGAAAAAAGAAAGAAAATGGTGAGGCCAGGCTTTAAGCTCCCAATTCATGGTCTAAGTAAGAAAAGGTAAAGCTTTGGTGACTGCCCTGGAAATTCTCCAAGCTCACAGAATTTGCTGATCTGACCATGTTCCCATCAGTCTGAAATAGTGGACCTGACAGAACAGTGGAGTGGCCTTTTGAATACTAATTTTTGGCACCAGCTGGATAACAAACCTTTGCAGGACTGGGGTAATGTCCTACAGAATGGGGTATTGGGATATATTCCCTAACTCAGTAACCAATGTGTGGTACTGTTTCTCCCACAGCTAGGATTCCAGGGTCCAAGAATCAAAGGGAGGTAATAGAAGTGGCTCATATCACTATTACCCTTAATGCTGTACTAGCAACATTTTTGTTTCCGTCCCTGTGGCTTCAGGCTCTCTGACACAGAAGTCTTTGTTCCTGAGGGAAAACTACTTCCATCAATGGACACACAGTGCTCCATTCAGTACTCACCGGAGTGATTACTATACAGTGGGGGCTGCTATAGATTAAGTGTTTGTGTCCCCCCCCCTTCTCTGAATTCATATGTTGAAAGTAATCATCCAAAGTGACAGTATTAGGAGATGGGACTGTTGGGAGGTGATTAGGTCCTAAGGGCAGAGCCCTCATGAATGGGATTAGTGCCCTTATAAAAGAGAGTCCACAGAGTTCCCTGGGCTTTTCCATTATCAATGTGTAAGCAAGCTCTCACCAGACACCAATCTGCTGGTGGTGTGATCTTGAACTTCCCAGCCTTTAGAATTGTGAGATGTACATGTTGTTTATAAGCCACCCACCCAGTTTCTGAAATTTTGTTACAACAACCTCAACAGACTAAGACAGGGGCAAAAAGGAGTCTTTCTAGGACCCAGGAGACTTTCCGGATGTTTCCTAATGCTCCCATGTCCCATGGTAAAAGTTCATGAAAAATATCAGCACAATCTAATGACATAGACTCTTCAAAAATGAAGTTGTAAGTTATTCCACCAGACAGAGAAACATAACTAGCCAAGTGCATGCTAAAAGCAAAGAAGATTAAGGAATGGGTAGTAGAAGAAAGAAGTCAAAATTCCAGCTACAAACACACCACCAGTTGCCAAAATGAGAGCCATTTGTTTTCTTGTTTCCTTGCTTTTTCAACATGTGTTAACTTTTCTGTTCCCCCCACTCCCATTCTTTTGCTGGTTAATATGAAGTACGTATATTAATAGTGGTTAATCCTACATATCTGTATTTAAGATACAGGGTGCAAAAAGGGAAAGTGACCCAGCCAGATGAGTTAATATTCAGAGACAGATAAAGTGACCTATGAGATGTCATGTTTCCTCTTTTGGGGGGGGCAGGGGGGAGTGGGGAGTTAACACGTTTTTAGATGTACTAGGAAGAGTTGCATCATTTTAGGTGAGAGTGTGTCATTATTATTATCTTCATTCAGAATTCAGTCTTAGTGGAAGGGGTTTGCATGAATGCCAAGTTAACAAAGGGGTGGACTCTTCTGGGATCTTGGCACCACTGCTCCTGTATAAGGCTGAGAACTGCATTTCCCAGAATCCCCTTCCCTATTTGGTTTGTAGGATTAGAGTTTCTCAGAGGAGAAGTCACATAAGATCTGGAAGGCAGAAGTGAAGCAGAAGCCATTTGTCTCAGGACATCATGGAAGTGGTTATGGTGGCAGTTAGATGTGGTAGCTTCACAGAGGGTCCCCACGAATGCTGACATCATGGCTGCCCTCTGATGTCGACACACTGGGCACCACAGACCTCCCCTTTACCATCTTCAGGGTGAAGTTGTCAGTCACTGAATCTCCTGACTCCCCTCCCAGACCTCCACTCACCAGCTCTCAGACACTGGCATGGCTGCCTTGTCACGCAGGCTCCTGAGTTGTGATTTTCACTGAATCCTCCCTACCGGGGAAGTATTATACCATCTGATTTTTTTTTTTTTAAAGAAAAGTATTGGAAACGTGCAGAGATTATGGAAAGAAATATTGGAGAGAAGTAATTAGTTGTGCAAATGGATCCTTCACCCTCTAAAGTAGTGGTTTTCAAATGGGGGCTATTTTGCCCCCTAGGAACATCTGGCAATGTTTGGAGACATTTTTGGTCGTTATATAGGGTAGGGGTTGGGGTGAGCCAGTTGCTATTGGCATTTAGTGGGTAGAGGCAAGTAAAGCTGCTAAACTTTTTGCAATGCACAGGACAGCTCTCCTAACCACCCCCCAACAAAGGATTATTTGGCCTCAAATTTCAATCATATCTAGGTTGAGAAGCCCTGCTTTTCCATGCTTTGGTGTTAGTCTAGATTATGCGATTCCAAATGTTCTCTAGTGGGAACACCTTCAAGGTGGTCAAGGAGGAAGGAAGGAATTTGTTCCCAAAACTAAGCATGCAGCCTTTCCTGCTCTAGAGGGGTCTCCTTCATTGTTGCTTTTTAAATTTTTTAATGTTTATTTATTTTTGAGAGAGAGGGAGAGCACACAGGGGAAGGGCAGAGAAAGAAAGGGAGACACAGAATCCGAAGCAGGCTCCAGGCTCTGAGCTGTCAGTCCACAGCCTGACACGGGGCTCGAACCCCCAATCCATGAAATCATGACCAGAGCCAAAGTCGGAAGCCTCACTGACTGAGCCACCCAGGCGCCCCTAAAGAGGTCCCCTTCTTATTGTAAGGACCTTTAAAATGGCACATTCTCCTAGGTAAGGTTTGAAAACAATATTCAGGTTACATACAGTCAGTTTAGCTACAACTTTTCCAAGCCTCACCCAACTAGGTAAAGCAGTGCCCGACTCTGCCCTGCAAGGACACACCACACTATTGTTCCGAGGCCCAAGTGCTAGTCCACAGGGCATCTTAATACAAATTAGAACAAACCTCCCCCTACCAAGTAAAGTTTTAAAGTTCTTAATAATAATAATTACGGGGCGCCTGGGTGGCGCAGTCGGTTAAGCGTCCGACTTCAGCCAGGTCACGATCTCGCGGTCCGGGAGTTCGAGCCCCGCGTCGGGCTCTGGGCTGATGGCTCGGAGCCTGGAGCCTGTTTCCGATTCTGTGTCTCCCTCTCTCTGCCCCTCCCCCGTTCATGCTCTGTCTCTCTCTGTCCCAAAAATAAATAAACGTTGAAAAAAAAAATTAAAAAAAAAAATAATTACAACGAAGTCACTTTGTATAAAATAAATCAACTGTAGAATATAAAAGAACACTTGAAATGAGCTGTACAAGTAAGATGTGTGTACCATACGTTCATTAAACCAAAATAAAATGTTTGCAATAAAATAGAAATTCTGAGCTTTTACTCACTAGACTTAGCACTGGAATATAATTATTTGTTTTTAAGTCGTTGTATGTTGTATCAGATACCTCTTGTGTGTCCCCCTCATATTCTCTTGGCCACCGTTTTACTCCAGCTGTTTCTAAAGCAACCAGCTGTGGCGCAAGGGTAACCTGAGAACATCTCACCTCAGCTGCCTCCCACATCTCCTGCTCTCTTCCCTGGGGCTTTTCTACTGTGGTCCCATAGCACATTCTGACAAACGTGCAAACTTGGAAGTACAAGGGGGTTAATTCCTCAGAGAACAGCAACCCCTGAGCCATGGGGGATGGGCTCCAGTGGAGAAATGCTCCATTCTTCTGCCCCATAGGGTGCATTCCACATGGCTCCTCAGTGTCCCAGCCAGATGGAGCCCAGGTGCTCACAGCACAGCCAGCTGCACAACAGGGACATGGATTGACTTTCCTCCCTGTTGCATTTTTCCCAGTTCCTTGGCGCTAGTTTCCCAAAATGAACCACCTTCACGAAAACCCTTGTCTCAGCCTTTACCTTTTAGGGGAACCTAGACTAAGACATGCCTCTCGCTTTCATGGAAACAAAATGTTGATGATCATTTTAACGCTTACTTGCTCCAATATCTTGTTTTCTCTAGAAAAGATCGCTAGATTTGACAGGTTATAAATCTTAAGCAATTTTAAATACATTTTAATTTCAAGAAGCTATGTTCTCCATTGGCAACCAATGTTGTCAAAGTTAAATATATTCTGAGAGCTACAGAAATATTCAGAAAGGCGTCCAGTAAATTATTGAGGCAAGTGTATTGCTAAATGTCAAGAGGAGAGTTTAGAAAACAGTTTAAGGTTTTATTTGCTCACAGATCAATGCCTTGTCAATAGCACAGAAGTCAATTTCAGTTGTAAATTTTCACATAGTTACAGTTGTTCAAGTTCATCCCAATTCTTCAAATTATGTATGTCAGTTAGAAGAGTGAAAGACCAGGACAGTTTTCAGCACTACAAACCTTTCTTATAAAAATAATATTGTTGTATCCAATATTTTTAAATAGAAATTGATTTTGAAATTTTATGTACGTCACAAATGGGCTAATCACAGAGTCACAGAAGTAAAATGACTTTTCTTCTGAATTTTTGTCTTACACTTCCTTCTTAAGAGAAGCTGGCATCAGGGCGCTTGGGTGGCTCAGTTGGTTAAGTGTCTGATTTTGGCTCGGGCCATAATCTCATGGTTTGCCAGTTTGAGCCCTGAATCGGGCTCTGCACTGACAGCGTGAAGCCTGTTTGGGACTCTCTCTGTCTCTGCGCCTCCCCCAGAACGTGTGTTTGCAAGCACTCTTTCTGTCTCTCTCAAAAATAAAGAAATAAATAAAACTTAAAAAGGGAGAGAGAGAAGCTAGTATCAATGATTTCCAATTTGTTTAGCATTAAGAATAATTATTCGTAAACACTAGCATTTAATTTCTCTTTAGAGAACGTTTTAATTCCTTTGATGCTTTCAAAGCATTTTGTATACTGGTTTTGTTTCCTGCTTATACTTACATTACTAATTCTGCATAAAACATTGTATCAAATTGGTACTAAGGAAATTAATTTAAAAGTGAATTATTTTTGAGAGTATGTCTCAGCTTGCATTCTAGAGTCTACTTTTTCACTAGGTCTTTCAGTTATAAAACATATTCCTTCTTCAAAAGTAGAAATAGGATAATAGGTACCACTCTGGTGATATATATTACTTCCATCCACCAGAAAATTGTCATGATAAATGTGTATATTACCCATCTTTAGAGTGAAAACATTTACAATAAAAATATTTTCTAATTTTCTTTTTAAAAAAACCACACTGACTTACTTTTTAAAATTTGTTTGTTTGTTTATTTTGAGAGAGAGCACAAGTGAGGGAGAGGGGCAGAGGGAGAGAGAATCCAAGCAGGTTCCATGCTCAGTGCAGAGCCCAACATGGGGCTTGATCCCACAACCCTGGGATCTTGACCTGAGCCAAAATCAAGATTTGGACATTCAACCGACTGAGCCACCCAGGCAGCCCTTTTTTTTTTTTTTTTTTTTTTTTTTATTCATTTATTTATTTTGAGAGACAGGGAGAGAGGGAGAGGCAGAGAGAGAGAGGAAGAGAGAGAATTCCAAGCAGGCTCCACGCTGTCGGTGCAGACCCCAACACGGGCAGGGCTCAATCTCACAAACTGTGAGATCATGACCTCAACCAAAATAAAGAGTCAGACGCTTAACCAACTGAGCTACACAGGCACCCAATATTTTCTAATTTTCAAAACAATGAGGTTGCTTGCAAAACAAATGGTATTCTGAGACATGAAAACTTTGGGCAGTGCACAACATGAACAGCCACACATGGGGGGCCTGTGAGCAATGTTATCTTCTTAGCATTTTAGACCCCTCCTCCTGTAACCTGGCCGCAACCTACCTTAGCAGCCTCCCACTTCACATGCCTCTGCTTTAGCCAATAACCACTCCCTATACCACGTTTTTGCTTTTGTTGTTCTCTCTGCTTTGGATGCCATCCTTGCCCTGCCCCTGCCTAGTGACATCCTACCCAGTGGGGGCACTCCCTCCCACAAACCTCCAGAGCACTGTTTGGAAGTCATTTGGGCCTGACTCCTGACCAAACCATATACTCTCCAAGATACAGAATAGATCTGTTCCATCTCAGCTTCCCAGGAGTCAAGCCCAGCCCACAATGGGCTCAGAAAAGCGGAACGAATTGAGATAGGCCTAAGATCCAGGAAACTCTCTGAGGACCATGGCATTTCTTGGTGGTGGCACTGACTGCTCTTTAACTTAGCAGTGTTGGAATGATAAGGGGCTCATTCTCTGAGGACCTTCATGGACAGAGAGGGCCCCTGTGCTGGGAAGCAGGGAGGCAAATAACCATGAGGCATAAACTTTCTACATAAGCCTTCCCCTCCACCTGGGCTCTCCTGTGGACATTGGGGCTTTTGTGAACTGCCTCAGCAATTTAGCCTTTATTGAGCACCAACTGTGTGCTAGGCCCTGAGATACACCAGACACAGACTCTGCCCCAAGAAAACCACAGTCTGGTGAGGAGGACACATGTGGATGAGTGATAATAGCTAGTGTATTCGTAGGAAGCGCTTACTAGAGGGAAGGGCCAGATCTGATGCAGGCACAAATCAGGCAGCAACTAGAGGAAGTAATACTGAGGCTGAGATGAAGGCTGAGGAGAAGCTTCTGAGGTGGGAAGTCTAGGGACGGAATTCCAGGCAGAGGAAACCGTATATAGAAAGGTATGGAGGTGTGAAACAGTGTGGCCTTTCTAGGGAAATACGGGTCAGCTGGTGTGACTGGGCATTCAGTTATGAGTAGTGCAGTAGACTCTAGAGACTGGTACAAGCCAGATTATGAGGCCTGAGAAGTTAGACTTTGTCCTGAAGGCAACAGGGACCCTTTGAAAGGAGTAAGCAGCACAGTGACATGGCCATATTGGAGTTTTAGGAAGGTCATCCTGGCATGATCCAAGGGTCTTGGAGGCTGAGCCAAGCAACTTGAGTAAGGGTTCATAAAAGGCAAATAAAGGACACATGGGTCCGAAGCTCTTTTTAAATTTTTTTTTTCAATGTTTATTTATTTTTGGGACAGAGAGAGACAGAGCATGAACGGGCGAGGGGCAGAGAGAGAGGGAGACACAGAATCAGAAACAGGCTCCAGGCTCTGAGCCATCAGCCCAGAGCCTGACGCGGGGCTCGAACCCACGGACCGCGAGATCGTGACCTGGCTGAAGTCGGACGCTTAACCGACTGCGCCACCCAGGCGCCCCCCGAAGCTCTTTTTAAAACACAGCTTCAGATTCAGTAGGTCTGGAATGGGGCCTGTGACTGTGCACATCCCCAAAAGCTCCCACTTAATGCTGACACTGCAGGTCCATGGACCATACCTTGAGTAGCAAGGGAATGAAGCTGATTTTCTCGCCCAGTCACTAATGAGTGCAATGAATTCATAGAACACCTTCTTTATTCTCAGGTTTTCACTTACAAAGGATTAAAACCATTTGCCCTGGGCCCCACTGATCGTACACAGATGAATCAAAAGGTGCCTATGTCTTTAAGTGGAAGCAAGGGGTCACTGGTAGATGGACAGTGGGTCACAAGGTCATGTGTCTCAGGTTGATATACATGCAGCTCCTGGTCCTGCAATAAGCATTCAAAGGACACATTCATCACAGGATATGTCCAGCCCACACTTCTGGAGTGCTGCGCTCAGCTCTGTGAGAGGGCAATGGTCAGCCACAGTATGTCAGGAGTAAGAGGAACAGATGCGGAGAGGACCCAGTGGCTGAGGGATCTGGGGCACTCAACCTGGAGAAGACAGGCTCAATGGGACATGGTCACCTCCAAGTCTCTAAGGGGCTGTCACAGGACAAAGGGAGCAGACATGATCTGTGGTACCCAGGAACTGAGCTACAACTAATCAATGGATTGGAACCATAGCAGGAGAGATCTCCTTTCACTATAAACAGACACATTTCCAACGATCAGAGCTGTCTGAATAAGGGAAGAGCTATCTTGGATGGCAGTGAACTCCTCATCACTGGAGATGTGCAAGACTGTTTTAAATAGTACAAGATCCAGTGGGATGACCCCTAAGTCCTGAGATTCTCTTCACCCACTTAGCCAGCTCAAGAGACAGTAATCACTGCAGTGAGCCCAGAAACTGTGCTGCTGCCTTCAACAGGATTCAACTTAGTTGTCCATACACTGTGCAAATAATAAAATACTGGGGCGCCTGAGTGGCTCAGTTGGTTAAGCATCTGACTCTTGATCTTGCCTCGGGTCATGATCTCACAGTTCATGGAATTGAGCCCCACATCAGACTCTGTGCTGACAACACGGAGTCTGTTTAGGATTCTCTCTCTCCCTCTCTCTCTGCTCCTCCCCAATTCATGCACTCCCTCTATCCCCCTCTAAATAAATAAATTTTTAAAAATAAATTAAATGCTAATCACATTTTCACACTGTCCTTTCATACCTTACCACCTTTTCCTGACTATACCATGCCTCAAAGAAATCCCTCGTTCTGCTGGAAGTCAGGAATTGTGGTTTGGGCCCCTCTGACCATCTTGCCCTATGGCCTTGGGAATGTTTTCCCCTCTCTGTGGAATTCAGTCCTGACCTTTAAACATCACACCCTGACTCACTGCCAAATATGACAAGTGGGAAGTCCACTCCAGATGAGGACCATCTGAGGGTTTACTGGTGGGCCCCAGGCCCTAAACATAGTAGGTTTTCAAAAAATAGTTGATTAATTGAATTGTGCTCAGTACGGTGACTGGGACAGTTGAATGGAACTGAATTGAGTTGAGATGAATTGAATTGAATTCACACAGAGCAACAGAATGTTGTGCTAGACTTATAAACAGTTTAGCTCCAGCTCTTCTCGTCACTCACTCTTCCTTCCATACCCTACCCCCATTTTCTACTGAAGGACAAAGGGGTTGATGCGGTCTGTTACTCCTCACAGAAAACACTATCCCTGAACTACCTTATTTGTGCTAAAATGTTCTAATTTTTTGCTTGCAAACTAGACCTTTCCTCTAAGCTCCAGATATGTTTGGCCTTTGCTCACCAATATTCCTATGATGATTCCACATGCACCACAAATCAATATGTCCTACTTCTCCCAAACCTGTCCCTCTGCCGAGTTCCCACCTCATCCCCACAGTCCCTTAGTCAAGAAACCCAGGGTCATCCTGGACTTCTCTGATTTTTTTCTTTAAACTCAGCTGACTCCTGAGGGAGGAAAATAATGAATGATTCCTGAGTTTATTATTTTTACATCAGTAATAAACTCAATTTTGCAAGCTTAGAATAATAATTTGAAAAAGACGCAGTGCAGAATTGATCTGAAAGTGCACCTTTCAGCAAAGCACGCAAATATTTGCTGAAATAGCCGGATTATAAATTCCATACTCATCACGGTTTTTTTCCAGAAGCAACATCCCCTCCCCATCAGGTTGGCCTTGTTGGCAGTCAACCTGGATCATGCTTTCTTTCCTAGAAGGAGAGCATCTACTTGAAGCGCTACCAAGGGGCTATTAAGTGCCTGAGGGTCAGGAAACCTGGGGTCTTCTTTCCCCATCTGTGTAATGGGGCCAGGGAGTCAGGCAGAGCATCAAAATGCAGCCCCTTGGACCTCACTGATTTAGTAGGTGGGTCCCTGGAGCATGCACTTTCAACAAACTTCCAATCCTGAGGCAGTTGGTTTGCCAGCACCATTTTGAAAAGTACCCAACAAGAACATCTCAAGATGTCCTTCTGGGAGAGACACCCATGAAATGACAGACACCCGCTCCTCTCCACTGCTCGGATTGGAGCTGGTTCTTCTTTGTGACTGGGACCACAACTATGCGGTGCCCTGAAATGCCTTCCTCCTGAGGATGGGGTCAGCTGTGCTTGGAACCAGCTTAAGGGACAGACCAGCAGGACTGCTCTCTGGAGTGGTGATTTATAAGGAGAACTAAAATATTCCAGGAGATAAGACAAAACGCATTTCCCAGAACACTCCTCAGAGATGGAACCACGCGTGCCCGGAAAACATCCCTTAACATCCTGCTTTGTCCAGGACCAAGATGCTAACTTGCCTTCTCAGGAGGGAGCGTGTGGTATTAGCTTCAGGGCTCCTGCTGGGAAGCAACAGAAAAAGGCTCTAGCTGATGATAAGCAGGAAGTCAATTTAGCGAAAGCACAGGGAGCAACTCCCAGAACGGCTGGGACCGATACAGAACTAGTAGTAGAAAATGGGCCGGGGCCAGGACTGCAGCCACTGCACAAGCAGAGTTATCAAGGAACCCACACCCGGCCCCAGATCCCACGGGCAACGACTCACATGGCAGTACTGCTGGTACTGGGCATTAGGTGCCACCACCTGCCCCACTGCTGCTGTGGCCCCTGCAGGCTGGGTAGTACCGCTGCATCCGGATGGAGTCCCCACTGTCTCTCTGTGTCACTGGAGCAGGTGGATCTGAGTAACTGCAGCCTACTATTGCAAGGGAGGCCTAGAAAGGGAGATTCCAGCTTTTTCTGCTTCTCCGAGAGTCCGGCCCCAACGTAGGAAGGATGTTCAGATGCTAAGATATTTCCCAACAGACAAATGGCCACTCCAGGAAGACCTGGCTGCCTCCAGGGCTCTGGTCTTTAGAATGGAATAGAATGGAAAAGAACAGAATAGCCATGTTTGGGGCCAGAAGTAAATATCGCAGGAGAATAGAAATAGGATTTGGGTTGCCGTTGCTACTTCCTCTCTCTAAATAAACGTCAAGGATTTCATTTTGAAGCTGAATTAAAGTACCCACCTGCCTGGGGCTTCTCCATGACTCAGTTAGAGCCTGGTCATTCCCTGATCATGAGTTCTGTTGTGTTAGGCCAGGAAGGAGCAATTTAGACTCTCATATGTGGGGAGGTCTAAGCTCAAATCCTCCGAATGAGTCGTAGAGGTCTCTCTCAAATTGTGTGGCCCCAGAATGGGAGGAGGTGGGCCTGCACCCACCCCACCCCAGTCACGGCTATGTGATCTGGAAGAAGATAGGAAAGCCGTGTGGCTGACAGCGGGAACAGGGTGTGACAACTGTCTCACACACCTGCCTACCTTCTCATGGTGCCCCACCTGGGTCCTAGGACTGAGGATGCCATGGTTGTGTGGTCCCCACCCTCCTCCTCCTTACTGACTTTCATGTGTCCACAACCCAATCATTCTGCAGACAAAATTACTAAGGCCCAGAGAGGGTCACAGAAGGCACCTTGTCTGGCAAAACCCAGAAATTGCAGGGGTCCAGGAAGGAAGGAGCAGCTGCATCCCTTTTCCGAGACTCAAAATGAACACTTATTCCTGGCTCACACCCATATCCACCGTGGGTCAGCTTTGGCTCTGTTCCACTTCATCTTCATTTCAAGACCCAGACTAGATGAGAACACTGTATTTCAGTCCCTTGGAAGAAGGGAAAGAGCAATCATGGAAGTGTGGGCTGGCTCTTAATGCCTCTGTTCAGAATAGGCTCATGGCACTTTCTTGCACTTTCACGGGCTGAAACAGGTTATGTGGCTAAATCTGACATCAGTAAGGTGGGGCAATTATAATCTTCTCACAAGGAGGGCAGAAAACAAGGGAAACTAACACAATGCAGCATGGAGCCATCCCACAGGGAAGCCACAGACGCAGCTCCCTTCTGGGTCTCCTGCTCCTGTGACCTACACACCTCCAGGCTCACCCGCCATCTGGTTCATCCCATTCCTTCTGCTCCTTCCACAATGTCTCTAGGGTTTCCACAGTTCTAGTCCCATTTTAGAGATGCAGAGACTGAGGCTCACCGAGGAGACCCAGGTCGCAAACTCCTTCCTGACGGCCTTCCCTGGACAAGGGGCTCCCTGCCCACCCCATCTTCTTCCTTCTCTACTCTGACTGCCTCAGAAATAACTGTTGTCTACATTGCCCCTGCTGCACATCTGTTATCAGTCTATACGTTCCTCACATAGTCGCTCAACCACTCTGTGAGGTCAGTAACACTGCTTATGCATATCCTTTCACAGATGAGGAAACCAAAGCTTACAGGGCCAATGACTTGTCCAAGGTCACACACAGAGAAGGCAGCAAACCAGCTCTGCCCAACTTCCAAGCTGCCACTGCCGCTCATGCTGGCTCAAATCCCTCCCTCCTCAGCCCCGGCCCACATTCACTACCACCTGTGCTAATGTCCAGTGTCAGGATGCCACAGCTATGGGACTGTTCACCCTCTCACCAGCACTAACTAATCTTTAATTCAGACCCACGAAGCCAACCCTTCAGCTCCTGTTGCCAGCCACAGAAATGAGGATAAATGCGGCTGTCAGCGGCTTCCTGCCTCTTTGTTTTTTAATTTACTTAGAGTGGGGCAGCAGAGATGGCAGGAGAGGAAGCAGATGGCTCAGCGTGACAGATGGGCTCCTATCCAGTGACACAAGGACAAGGTGAGAGAAAGCATGATCAGGAGAAAATGCAGGCTCTGTGTGAGAGCGTGTGCACATAGGCTCCTGTGTTAGGGTCTCGGCTCCAGCCAGCTAGCCAGGCCCCTGGGCGCTGGGCTGGAAACTCTCAGGGCCAGGGCTCTAGTTTGCCCAGCCCCACACTTTCACCTGACAGTGAGGACACCAAGGCTCAGACTGGGGCTGCAGCCTGCCCAGGGTCACCCGGTCAGCCACTCAAAGGAGGCCTGACTCCACAAGGTCCCAGCTACACTCTGTTGTCAGTGTGGGGTGTGATGTCTGTGGATAGGCTCCCTGGGGAATGTCCCACCCTCACGACCCCCACCATACGTTTTTACAGAATTCTACCTTCAGCCTTGGCATACCTGTGCTAAAAACTGAAGGCAGGCTTTCAGGCCTGTTCCAGGCCTAGAACATCCCAAGGTCTCTAGCACATAAGTGGCAGCATCAGGCCTCTGACCCAACTCTGGAGGCTTGGAGAGGGCAGCTCCCATTCCACCTCTGCTCTGAGTCTATGAGAAGGAACATGAGAGGAGGAAAGAAATAGGACACTGGCGGCAGAGCTCTGGGACTTCCTATGGCGCCCACCCTGGCTGTGTCATGGAGAGAAAACAGTTCTGTTTACATGGACATGGGCGGCTGCCTTCAAAGGGGCGAGGAGTGGGCGAGGAAAGGCCCTTTCATCTCCAGGCACACTTGAGGGATTCAGGCCAGCACAGGTGTCCTGCAGCAGAACTGGGGAGGAGGATGGGACCAGGCTGCAGCGCTCAGCACAGCAGAGCAAGAGAATCTGGAGTTTGGAGGGCAATCGGCAGGAGGGAGTGAGAGAGGGGATGGAATGGGGAGAGGAAGCCTAGAGCCTGCAGTGGCAAAGTGTTCAGTTTTGTTCTAATCTGGGGAGGTTTGTTTTGTTTTCATAAAATGGGCTGCATTTATATGTCTTTTTAATTTAGGAAAGAAACAACATTAGTGAGATAAAAAGATGATTCAGAACTAGAATGAACTTGGAGGCAAAGGTGACCATGGGAAAAGACCTCCCCTCGGAAGTTACAGAAATCTTGGGGAGCACTGCATTTTTCTCAGACGGGGATTGGGGGTTTAAGTCTATTGTAACATAAGAGACTGCATTTGGGATACTGTATTATGAAGGTGATTTCATAGGAGAGAGAGAGAAAGGTGAGGATGGGGGACCTGCCATCTCCACAAGCACCCTCCTCAGGAGTGGGGAGCGTCTGAGGATGAGCATGGGGCGGCCATATCCAGCTCTTCCCACCCATACCACAGGCACTCCTCAGAGACCATCATCACTCCTGTGTTAGATGTAGGAACAGGGACTCAGAGATTAAGTGACTTGCCCATGGCCCCTTGCCTGGGGCACTTGGGTGGCTCAGTCAGTTAAGTGTCCAACTTCAGCTCAGGTCATGATCTCACAGTTTGTGAGTTCGAGCCCCATGTCAGGCTCTGTGCTGACAGCTCGGAGCCTGGAGCCTACTTCAGATTCTGTGTCTCCCTCTCTCTTTCTCTGCCCCTCCTCCACTCATTCATTTTCTCTCTCTCTCTCAAAAATGAATAAACATTAAAAAAAATAAAAGTGCCACTTGCACATGCTGGTTTTTTTAATTTTAAATATGAAATTTATTGTCAGACTGGTTTCCATACAACACCCAGTGCTCATCCCAACAGGTTGCACATGCTAAGTTTGAAAGGAAGGGAAGGTCTTTCTCCTCCCTGACCATAGATTTCTTCACCTGCCCCCACGTGAGCCATGCAGTATACTTGTCATTTCTAGAAACTCTAGGGCTGGGCTCCTGGCGGGGAAATACAGAGGCACAGCATCCTCAGACTAGCAACCAAGACCATGGATGTGTGAGCATTTCATATCCTGAGGGGCCCAGGCTCCCTGTGACAGAGAAGCCCAGGAGGAGAGCCATCCTAACAGGCTGAGAGATGAGTGAGAAGGGGGAGTGGGGAGGATTCCCTCAAACTGTGTGGATTCCTGGAGGATGAGACTTCTGTACCTGTTTACTGAGGGCTCTAAAGCCAGGCTTTGCAATCAGACCAGGGGTGTCCAGAGGTGAACAAGGCAGGAACCTGATTCCAGCCTCAAATCTCTCTGTCAGCATCTTGGCAGGAAATGCAAACCCACTCAGTGAAGGGACCACTTGCAGAGATGTGAGCAGGATGACGAGGCACCCAGAGACTAGCCACAGTGAGACTCATTCCACTTGCAGGCCTGAGAGGGCAAGGGGAAGACATCACGTTCTAAGAGCTTCATGAGGGCTGAAGCTGCGGCGTGAGCTGCCTCGCTTAACTGTGGTCACGGGCGATGCAGGCCCTGCCAGAAACACGATGCCAGAGCGGAAGGGGAGCCTGGAAGAAGTACCCTGGCCTCTCCCTCCTACCGCCCTCCAGTCTCCAGTGGTGCCTCCCTGGGGCTGAACTTAACCAGATGTCCAAGGGCAAAGGAGGCAGTGCAATCCCTGAGGCGCAGGGCAGCGCAGCGAAAGTCAAAGACTGGAATGGAAGTGGATCACGATGGAGAAGAACCAGCCAGCTCTGGAATGTGACCATCCAATTTCTCCAATAAACTCCTCCTGACCAGGGCTTAACACATCCAGTTATTTTTAGGTCACATGTTGGAAATGAGAATTCTACTGTTAGGGACAGGCAGATTTTCTTCACTGTTTCCACCCTTTTATGAAATTACTGACTTTCACCCTGACCCTGATCAGACCCAGGTCACTGTCTGAGACCATCAATATTTGAAGATTGCAGTTCAAGCTGGAGGTGAGGCCATGTTCCAGCTCAGGGAGGGTGGCTGAGAGGACTCTTCCCAGATAGAGCCAGACAGTCTGCTGTGACACTAGACCTTCCCTGCAGACTGGAACCTTCCTAAAAGTGTTTCTGGGGACTCAAAGCAGAGTCAGCATGAAGAGCCATCTTCATAGATTTTCACTGCACACTGAAAATTACACGAGTCTCCAGTTAAACACAGACCTTGACCTTCCCCACTGAATTTTCTCCTCTCCCCTGAGTCCTGCTCCAATCTGGGACTGGCCACTAGAATTCAATATCATTCTTGGGAGAGAAACTAACTCAGAACCTCTAAGTTGCTGGAAGAAGCACATACGGTCCTCAAAGCAATGCTCCTAGTGACTTTGAGAGGAAAGAGATGTGCGTGAAGGAGAGACCTATTACCCTCCATGAGATAATGCTGCAAAGATTTGTTGGATTTTAATAGATTAGAAAAACCACATTGTTAACATCAGCCAGAGCTGCAATTTTGATATCTTACGATTTGCACGTTCTATTCTCCTGGTCAATATATTCCTGACACACTTGCTTTCCCCCAAATTCCCAAAACACTTTACATCCTTCAAGGTCTATCTCATCATTCATTTATTTATTCAACAGATATTTTTGAAACATGCTTTTCACAGAGTATATTGCTGGGCACTGGAGCTACAACAGTGATGAAGACAGACTTGACCCCTGTCCCTGGAGGCTTTCTTCATTATGCAGTCTCTTCCGTCTTTGACCTCGCCCTGAGCACCCTCTCTGATGATCTGATCACATTTGACCTTCAGTGACAATCTTTCCTGTGTCTAGTCCTGCACACCAGAACACGAGCTCCTAAAAGCCTATGCCTTCCTCTACATTAGCCAGGGTACCGCCAAACACATGAAATCAGAATCCAACAACAATCTTTCAAACAGATGAGGCTGATCACTTAACCTCAGCATCTTTATCTGTGTAATGGGAGACATTATCTCAGGGTTTCCTGAGTCCAGTTTTCTGACTTGATGCTTGTGAACACACTTTGCAAACTGCACACCTCTAAGCATCAGTGGGGAATGTGCCTTTATTTACCACGATGACCACCCAAAGCAGTTTACCAAAAAGGAACTCTGTACAGCTCTTCTGCAGATCAGGGGTTACTGTGTGCTCCTGGGTGAACCTCAGCCGAATGGGAGAGACAATGCAAGTACTGATCAATCTGCCACCAACCACTCCCCGCCCCCCACCTCCCCTTGCATCTGTCCCTACAGTTAAAAGGCGGATCAATTACCATAGGCTCATTTATAATCATTACAGTTGTTGTCTCAAGTTTTCTCTGCTGATTGCCTGGGTTAAGAAGCCCCTAACCCATGGAAGGGGTACAGGGGCTTGAGAACACCTTTTGTCTCTGAGCCCCAGCCAGTCCTGCTCAAAGCTGGAGGAAAGGGTATCAGGAATGGGGTGCCAGTGTCTTCTGCCTTCCATATCCAGAGGCTTTATGGAGCCTCAGAGGCTTTTCTGGGCTGACCTCTGATGGAGGCGCTCAGGAGGTAATCCCATTATGGAAAGGCACCCCTGGAAAGTTTCATTACACTGATGCATACTGTCCATATTTCATCGTCATCAAGGCAGGTTTTCTCACTCTTCTGACACGAAAACAGACAGGTGGAGGCATTTTGATTTGGGCTGCCTAGTTTCTTCCTCAGGGAAGCTGCTTCCTCTGGCTTGCATGATAATTGAATTTCACGGATGGAATCTTCCACATACTTCTCAATTAGGGCTGTGTACAGGCAGCGAGATTTTTCAGGTGTTGATCTATGATTGTCACTCTTTTTTTAGCTTTAAATTAATCTTCTTAATTTCTGCCAGCTCCAAATCCGGCTTTGCTAAATAGCATTATTCTGACTTAAATGGTCTAATCTGTTTGTCGTAAACTGGGTACAGCTGAAAATCGTGTATGCAGGAGCCTTCCTCATTAATCACAGCTGACAAGAAGTCAGAAATCAAGAAGCAAAATTGTCTCTGAAGGCAAAGTGGGGAAGGATTGAAAAAATTAGCCAACTAGGTGTGATGGTAGAGCTGGGAGTAAGTCCCTGCCCTCTCTGGGCTTGTTCCTGTATGCGTGTGCGTATGTGTTTGTGTGTGTGTCTGGGTGCTCGGTTGGTTAAGCATCCAACTTCTGCTCAGGTCATGATCTCATGGTTCGTGAGTTCAAGCCCTGGATCACGCTCTCAGGGCAGAGCCTGCTTGGGATTCTCTCTCTCTCCCCTCTCTCTCTCTGGCTCTCCCCCACTTGCTTGCACACACACTCTCTATCTCTCAAAATAAATTAATAAACTTAAAAAAAGTGAAGGAAGCAGGAAGGATGGGGGATTAGATCAGAGGTCCTCAGGGACCTTTTCAGCTGTAAGGTTCCCTGAACCTATACATGACATCTCAGAAAAATGCCACAAAAATGACATATTGGTATTTAAATGCACGCTGTTATTGACTCTTGAGAACACTGAGAGCCTACAGTCTTAATACTTTACTGCAGCATTTCCAAAATGAGGAAGGCAAAGTGATTTTAGGTAGTAAAGGAACACAGAATTAGTGATACGGGAAAGCTGTGTCCGCTTTCCAGTCTCCATCCCCCTGAGCAGCTGCACAAGGACTGTTTGGTGGCACACATTTTAAGTGCCTCTCTAACTCTGGCCCCTCTCCCAGGTTAACAAAGAAGGAGCAGCCTCAGTCTCGGCTCCTTTGTCAGGCAGCATACCCAGTTAAAATCCAGTATCTGGTGCGGGTGTGTGTGGTTTCTTTGTTTTTCTCCATATAGGGTAGAGACTGTTTCCTTTTAAGCCATATTTATTAAGGAGCTGATTTGAAAGAACATTAAGTTAATGCAGAAGCTGTATGGCTATGGCAAAAATTAAAAGTGGCATGTAAATGTCCAGTTACTCAGGCTCCGGAGAAATATTTAGTGCCTCAGTAGACGGCCATGCATTATTCAGGCACTGGGGAGATAGGTGTGTAACACCTTGAGGTCCTTACCCCCCCTCTCAACTCCTTTACTCCCATATCCTGAGTGTCCAGGCCGCCCTCATGCCCTTTGCATGCTGCCCCCATCTTGTCGCCGCTCATGGGAACCAGCATTCTCATAGCCCTTGGATCCCCATGTTGTTACTGCTGTTGGGTGGGTAACTGACGGTCCTGAGGGAATAGGTGGACATGGGACTTTCAGCTTTAATCAGGACAGTCCCGGGGCGCCTGGGTGGCTCAGTCGGTTAAGTGGCCGACTTCGGCTCAGGTCATGATCTCGCGGTCCGTGAGTTCGAGCCCCGCGTCGGGCTCTGTGCTGACAGCTCAGAGTCTGGAGCCTGTTTCAGATTCTGTGTCTCCCTCTCTCTGACCTTCCCCCGTTCATGCTTTGTCTCTCTCTGTCTCAAAAATAAATAAACATTAAAAAAAATTAAAATCAGGACAGTCCCAGGCAAACAGAGACAAATTGGTTCTAATGGCAAGCTGGCCCAAACCTGAAGCAATGTTACCCTTCACTTACTTGCAGGACCTCTGTGGCTGCAGGTACAGGTGAATCAACCCCCACCCCGGCAGACTGGCACACTTCCAAATTCTAATCTCTTTTAGCATAGCCTGCAGTCTTTTATAGCTTCCCCCCACTCCCTGGCAAGAGCTATTTCACACTTCTCCACCCTCCCTAACACTCCTCTTCCACACATCACCCTCTCTCCCCAAAGAAGGGCTTGCTCCACTGAGAGCCTAGAGGGCAGTGATGATGAAGCTGCTCCCTCCCTGGTGGACCACTCCCCACTGTACCTGCCTGCATGCATCCCTCTCCCTCCCTCTGGACTTCCATCCTCCTGGCTCTCTCCCTTATCTGCAGTCACTCCCACCCTACAGGCACCTTCCTGTAACACAGGTCTCTCAGAACCCCTGAACACCTCCACTTGGAGCAGTCACCCTGTTCTCACCCAAATAGCTCCGAGGCGCTGTCTCCACTTCCCTTTCTCAGCTTTCTTGGACACTCACTCCTCTATCCCTGCACTATGGCATCTGCCTCCTCCAAAGCAGTTCTCGCTACATCTCTGATAGCCCGCTAATTGCCAAATCCAGTGGATAGTCAGTGTCCTTTGTTTTGACTGTTTCACAGATATCAGCTCATTTGAACAAAACTATGTATGTGTTGTTAAAGTAAAATAAAATGATACATCAGCCTACTAAGATAGGTATTCTATTATCCCCATTTTAAGCTTGAGGAAACCGAGGAACAGAGAGGTTAAGTAAATTGCCCAAGGTCACACAGCTGTATATGATAGAGCAGATGGCTCAGAAGTCTGTGCTCTTCACACTCCCCTCTGGTACCTCTCTGCTGCTCTCATCTCTGATATCCATTGCCTTCCTCTTAATCTTTCTGTCCCCAGCCCCTGGGATAGGAGCTGATACCCAAAGGGTACTCAACAACTGTTTGTGGCTGAACTAACTGAATTTCTGTGGCACGCTCAGGGAAACCAATCTAGGGGAAGATCAAACAGTAGCCACCAGTGTGTTAGATGGTATGCCAGATGCTCACAGGGCTCTGAAGACAGTGATGAGAAATAATAACAATAACAGCCACAACAGTGGCCACCATTTGTTGAATTCTAATATGCACCAAGAACTGTACTACATTATCTTGTAATCTCACTGAGTCTTCAAAACATTCCTCTGAGGTATCATTCTTAACTTCATTTTACAGGTCAGGAAACCAAAGTCCAGGGAGCTTTTGTTCCAGGGAACAAAAGCATATGCAGGGGAGCCTCGGAGAGCAGGGAACCTGGAAGGCTTCCCAGAGGAGGTGCCACCTAAGCAGGGTTTTGAAGAACCAGTATATTTAGTCAACTGAAGGAGAGCACAAAGGTGTTCCAGGGAGAAGGCACAATGCCTACAAAGGCTCACGGTCAAAAGAGCATGTACCATTAGGAACCTTCAGATGGCCTGGGCTGGCTAGAGGTCAGAGAATGACATGGGGAGTGGGTAAGGAGAATTTCAAGGGAAGTGAGAACAGGAGTCTCACAGGCCACAGGAAGGAATTTCAACATCACTGGGGCCATGGGACCATGGCTCTCAAGCTGAGCGCATAAGAATTACAAAACTGATCCTAGACTTCCTTACATAATCTGAATCAGTAGATTTATGATAGGGCTCAGGAATGGTGTGTGTGTGTGTGTGTGTGTGTGTGTGTGTGTGTGTGTACCTTATTAAAGCTCAAATACACTCAAACAGATTTATGAAATATAATTGATACACAATAAATTATACATATTTAAAGTATACAACTTTATAAGGTTTGGTTATATGTATATAGTCACAAAACCATCACCACAATCAGGAGAGTGAGCGTATCCATCACCCCACAAAGGTTTCCTCTGTTCTTCGTAATCTTTCCCTCCCACCCCCATCCCCACTAATCTGCTATTATTATAAGTCAGCTTACGTTTTCTAGAATTTTATAAATAGAATCATACTATATATACTCTTTTTTTGTTTGGCTTCTTTCACTTATTTTAAGATTCATTTTGAGATAGACATGTAGTTTGTATTAGCAATCTGTTCCTTTTTATTATAGAATAGTATTCCATTGTCTGGATATACAGTATTTTGTTTATTCACCTGTTGATGGACAAATAATGCTGCTGTGAACATTTGTGTGCCAGTCTTATAATGGGCATATGCCTTCATTTGTCTTGGGTAAGTACCTAGGAGTAGGATGGCTGGATCATATGATACACCTTTTAAAGAAATGCCAAATTATTTTCCAAAACACCGTTTTATATTCAAACCAGCAGGTATTATATTCAATAGCAACTAGCGGTATATCTTAGTGTGGTTTTTAATTTGCATTCCTCTGATAACTAATGATGATGAACATCTTTTTATGTTCATATTTGCCATTCTTATTCCTTCTTGGATGAAGTATCTGTTCAACTCATCAATTTTTCAATTGGATTCTTTATTTTCCTATTGTTGAATTTTGAGAGTTCTCTATATATTCTGGATACAAGTCCTCTACCAAATGTATGAATTGCAAATATTTTTCCCTAGTCTGTTACTTATCTTTCTGTTCTCTTAATAATGTCTTTTGAAGAGAAGATTTTAACTTGATTAAGTCCAATTTATCAAATTTGCTTTTGTGAATTGTGCTTTTGGTGACATATCTAAGAAACCTTTGCATAATCCAAGGTCACAAAGATTTTCTCTTATGCTTCCTTGTAAAAAAGTTACAGTTTTAGGTTTTACATTTATGTCTATGATCCAATTGAGTTAATTTTTATACATAGTGCAAGGTATGGGTCCAAGTTTTTGGTGCTTTCAGTCTTTTGGCTTTTGTTTTTCTTCTTTTTCATTTCTTTCTCTTCTTCCTTTCTTTTTTCTTCCTTCCTTTCTTTTTTTTTTTTTGTTTTTGTTTTTTTTTTTTTTGCATTTCTATTGTTCCATCCCTTCCTAAAACGTTATCTTTTCTCCAGTGCATTGCCTTTGCACTTCTGTAAAACGTCAGTTGTTCATATATGTGTGGGTATATTTCTGGACTTTATTCTGTTTATTTGTCTTTATGCCAATATTACATTTTTTATTACTATATCTCTTATTACTATATTTTGTTACTTTATGTCTTGCAATCAGGTAGTGTAAGTCCTTTAATTTTGTTCTGCCTTTTCAAAATTGTTTTGGCTTATCTACACTCTGTACATTTTAGTATGAATATCAGAATTAACATATCAATTTCTACCAAAAGCCCTATTGGGAATTTGATTGGGATTGGGTTGCACCTATAGATCAATCTGGCAAGAACTGACTTCTTACAATGTTGATTCTTGCAACTTCATTTTTTTAGCGTTTTCTCTAATTTCCCTCAGCAGTACTTTACAGTTATAGGGTACTGGTCTCTCACCACTTTCCTCAGATTTATCCCCAAGTATTTTATATCTTTTGATACTATAATAAGTGGTAATTTTTAAATTTCTGTTTCTGTTTGTTGCCTGTATGTGAAATATATTGAGTTTTTATAAATGGATCTTGTATCCTGCAACTTGGTAAAACTTATTTATTCTGGTAGCTTTTTTGTAGATTCTATTAGATTCTCTATGCAGATGATCATATTGAATGTGAACAAAAACAGTTTGACTTTTTACTTACCAATATGCGTGTCTCATTTATTTTTCTTCCCTGATTGCACTGGCTAAGACCTCCAGTACAGTATTGAATAGAAATGGCAAGAATGGATATCTCTGTCTCATTCTTGATCTTAGTAGGAAAGCATTTAGTCTTTCATAATTAAATATGATGCTAGCTATCAAGATTTTGTAGATGTCCTTAATCAGGATGAGTAATTTCCTTTCATTACTGGTTTGCTGACAGTTTTTATCAGGAATGATTGTTGAATTTTGTCAAATATGTTTTCTATTTAATTGAGATGATCATGTTTGTTTCTTTTTTAGTTTGCTAATATGGTGAATCACATTAATTGATTTTTGAATGTTAAACCAACCCTGCATTTCTGGAGAAAGTCTACCAGTCATGATGTATTATCATTGTAGTCCATTGTTGAACTCAATCTGTTCTCTTAAAGACTTATTGAACTATAGTTCTCTTTTTTTGTAATGACTTTGTCTGCTTTGAGTATCAAGTTAATGCTGACCTCCTAGAATGAAAGGAAATATTCCCTCCCCTGTCCCCTACTCCTTAAAACTTTTTGGAGGAATTTGTGTTGAACTGGTATTATGTCTTACCTAAATGTTTTGTAGAATTCATCAGTATGGGAAGGTTTACATATTATATACATATATATCTTACAAATTCAATTTCTTTAACAGATAAAGGGCTATTCAGGTTATTCAGCTTAACTCTTTCTCCTTGAGTAAGCTTTGGTAATTCGTGTCCTTCAAAAGACTTGTCTAATTCATCTAAGTTGTTGGATTTATGGGCATAAAGTTGTTCATAATGTTCTCTTATTATCCACTTATTATCTGGAGAATCTATAATGGTACTACTTCTGTTATTCCTGATATCAAAACTGTGTCTTCAGAGGTGCCTGGGTGGCTCAGTTGGTTAAGCATCCGACTTTGGCTCAGGTCATGATCTCACACTCCATGAGTTCGAGCCCCGCGTTGGGCTCTGTGCTGACAGCTCGGAGCCTGGAGCCTGCTTCAGATTCTGTGTCTCCCTCTCTCTGACCCTCCCCTGTTCACACTGTCTTTCTCTGTCTCAAAAATAAATAAACATTAAAAAAAAATTTTTTTTAAACTGTGCCTTCTCTTTTCTATCCCTGGTCAGTCTAACTAAAGGCTTATCATTCTTATTGATCTTCTTTAAAAAAAACAGCTTTTGGTTTCATTGATTATCTCTACTGTTTTCTATATTCTATTTCATTGATCTTCATCTTGATCTTTACTATCTCCTTTCTTCAATTTACTTGGGCTTCATTTGCTCTCCCCTTTCTACATTCTTAAGGTAAGAGTTGAGGTCATTGATTTGAGACTTTTCTTTTTCTCTAATATAGCCATTTAGTACTATAAATTTCCCCATAAGTACTGCTTTAGTAGCATCCCACAAAATCTGATGTTGCATTTTCATTTCATTCTATTCTAAATATTTTCTAATTTCATTTTTCAATTTTTCTTTAATCCATGGGTTCCTTAGAAGTGCTATTTAGTTCCCAATCATTTGAGGATTTTACCGAGAACTTTCTGTCATTGATTCAGAATTTAAGTCCAATGTGAGCTAAGAAAAAACTTTCTATGAAGTGAATTGTTTGAAATTTTGGAGACTCATTTGTAGCCCCAAATATAATCTATCTTGGTAAATGTGCCATATCCACTTGTTAAGAATGCATATTTTGCTTAGGTGTCTGACTCTTGATTTTGGCTCAGGTCATGATCTCACGGTTCGTGAGTTCAAGCCCCACATTGGACTCTGTGCTGACAGCATGGAGCCTGCTTGGGATTCTCTGTCTCCCTCTCTCTCTGCCCCTCCCCTGTTCACACACAGACACACATACACACTCTCTCTCAAAAATAAATAAACATTAATTTTTTTTATTTTTTTATTTTTATTTTTTTAAATTTTTTTTTCAATGTTTTTTATTTATTTTTGGGACAGAGAGAGACAGAGCATGAACAGGGGAGGGGCAGAGAGAGAGGGAGACACAGAATCGGAAGCAGGCTCCAGGCTCTGAGCCATCAGCCCAGAGCCCGACGCGGGGCTCGAACTCACGGACCGCGAGATCGTGACCTGGCTGAAGTCGGACGCTTAACCGACTGCGCCACCCAGGCGCCCCAATAAACATTAATTTAAAAAGAATGCATATCTTGCCAGTGTTAGGAAGAGTATTCAATAAATGCCAATTGGGACAAGTCACTTGATAGTATTGTTCAAGTCTCCTATATTTTTCACCAGTTTTCTGTCTACTTATTCTATCATTTTTTTGAGAGATGGTTACTACAGTCCCTAATGATAATTGTGTATTTTTCTATTTCTCCTTTTAGTTCTATGATTTCTGCTTCATGTATTTTCAAGCTTTATTATTAGGCACATAACATTTAGGATTATGTTATCTTGACTACTCAACCCTGCCCCCTTATCACATCATGAAATGACCTTCTTTATCCCTGGTATTCTTTTTTTTAATGTTTATTTATTTTTGAGAGACAGAGACAGAACACAAGATGGGGAGGAGCAGAGAGAGATGGAGACAGAATCCTAAGCAGGCTCCATGCTCTGAGCTGTTAGCACAGAGCTCAACACAGGGCTCAAACTCATGAACTGCAAGATCATAACCTCCGCCAAAGTTGGACACCTAACCAACTGAGCCATCCAGGTGTGCCTCTGGTAATATTCTTCACTATGAAATATACTTGGATATTAATATAGCATTCCACACTTGACTAGTGTTTGCATGGTATATTTCTTCCCATCCATCCACTATAACCTATCTGTGTCTTTATATTTAAAATGTGTGGGTTTTTTTTATAGGCAGCATATAGTTGGGACTTGCTTTTTTATGCAATCTGGCAATCTCTGCCTTGTAATTTGGGCATTTAGACTCTGTACACTTATTGTGCTTGTAGATGTGATTAGGTTTAAATCTATCATCTAGATACCTGTTTTCTATACTTTGTTCCCCTTTTCCTTTGTCCTTTGCTTCTTTATTATTATTATTATCTTAAATAAACCCTGTGTCCAACATGGGGCTCAAACTTATGATCCTGAGATCAAGAGTAGCATACTCTACTGACTGAACCAGCCAGGCACCCCTCCCTTACTTCTTTTGATTATGATTCTATTTCTTACCTTTGTTGATTTATTAGTTATCACTGCTTTCCCTTTGTTTTGTTATTTCAGTAGTTAGAGTTTATAGAACACATATTTAATTTATCATAGTCTACCTTCAAGTGATATTGTGCCATTACATGGGGCGCCTGGGTGGCTCAGTCAATTAGGTGTTCGACTGCAGCTCAGGTCATGGTCTCACACTTCATAAGTTTGAGCCCGCATTGGGCTCTGTGCTGACAGCTCAGAGCCTGGAGCCTGCTTTGGATTTTGCATCTTCTTCTCTGCCCCTACCCTGCTCATGCCTTCTTTCTCTCTCAAAAATAAATAAACATTTAAAAAAAAAAGAACTTTACAATAGTTAGTACATACCCATCGTTCCACTGTCAACATTTGTGATGTTGTTGTTACACATTTTTATTGAGCCCTGTGTTGGGCTCCATCTTGTATGTGGAGCCCGCTTGGGATTCTCTCTCTCCCTCTCTCTGTGTCTCTTCCCAGGTCATGCGTTCTCTCTCAAAATAAACAAACATTAAATATATATGTATATATATTTACCATTTCTAATACTTTTCATTATTTCCTGTGGAATTAAAATTTCATTTGGTGACATTTTCCTTTTGTCTGATCAACTTCCTTTAGCATTTCTTTTTGTATGGATGTGTTAACAATGAATTCCTTCTGTTTTTATATCTAAAAAAGTCTCTTTTGTCTTTGGTCTTAAACAATATTTTTGCTGAATATACAATTCTAGGTTGACAGATTTTTTTTATTTTTCAGTACATCAAAGGTATGGCTTCACAATCTTCTTGCTTGCATTGTTTCTTTTTTTGTTTATTTATTTATTTTGGGAGAGAGAGAGAGAGCACACATGCACAAATGCAAACAGGGCAGGGGCAGAGAGAGAATGAGAGAATCCCAAGCAGGCTCCACACTCAGTGCAGAGCCTGATGCAGGGCTCAATCTCCTGACTGTGAGATCATGACCTGACCTGAAATCAAGAGTCAGACGTTAAACCAACTGAGCCACCCAGGTGCCCCTTGCTTGCACTGTTTCTGATGAGAAATCTGCTATTATCTTCATCCTTCTTCCTCTATATGTGTGTGAGTGTGTGTGTGTGTGTGTGTGTGTGTGTGTGTGTGCTTGCTTCTTGCAGCTTTTTGAAGTTTCTCTTTATCAATGCTTTCGAGCAATTACATTACCATATGCCTTGATATCCTTTCCTTCATGTTTCTTGTTCTTGGGACTCATTGAACTTAAATCTATAGCTTTATGTTCATCATTAATTGTCATCAAAGGACACACTCTGCATGTTTTCAAATTTTAAACTTCATTAACATTTGTTTTATTTTCTACCCAGCATATAGTCTATCCTGGTGAACACTCCATGGGCACTTGAAAAACCTAAGTATTCTGTAGTTACTCAGTGTCAAAGTGCACGATAATGTTGTTGAGCTCTTTAATGTCCTTACTATTTTTGTGAGAATAATTTTACCAACTACCAAGAGAGTAAAGATATGGTTATAGATTTATCTGTGTCCTCCTTTAGTGCTGTCAGTTTTCACTTCATGTATTTTGAAACTCTACTTTTGTACACATTCACATTTATAACTGTTTTGTCCTCTTGAAGAATGGACCCAGTTTTCACTATGGAGCTTACTTCTTTGCCTCTGATAATACTTCTTGTCTTAAAGTATGATATCTGATATTAATATAGCCAGCCACTTTAGCTTTCTTATAATTAGTGCTTCTGCATAGTGTATACAGCAGTGTCTACAGAAAATAGACAGTTGTAGACAGAAGGTAATTAGCTCTTGCTGTTTTAACCAGCCCCAAAGTTTCTGTCTTTAACTGAAATGTTTAGTTCATTTACATTTGATATTATTCTTGATATGGCTGCCTTTAGGATGGTCATTTGGTTATTTGTTTTCTATTCATCCTGTTTTCCTTTTCTCTTTCTTCTTTTGTCTTCTTTGGAGTTAACAAAAAATTTTTAGTATTCCATTTTAATTACTCTATTGGGGTTTTTTCCTCTTTCCAACATTTTTATTATGAAACATTTCAAACATACCAAATTTTTCAAAATGTTTTTCAGTGAACACCCATATACCCACTATCAACAGTTTCTGTAGAAAAGGAAAGACTTCATTTGTTCTAACCACCTTCCACATCGGATATGTGCCAAGTCTCTTAATTTAGAGCAGCGGTAAGTGCATTGAAAGAATTGTATTAATACAAACGTAACTCCCAAAACGTGGGGAATGAGAGTCCCATCTTCACATATATGGCAGGCCTTTACTGTGAGAGGGAACTAGACAATCTGGACTATTCCACAGAGGGTGACCAGGATCAGGCAGTGACTGGATGCTAGGTCATTATGAGGAAGGATCTGGATGTGCTGTACCCAGGAAAATATAGAGGGAGTTAAGAAGAGACATTTATAGGTCATAGCCTTCCAGCCTCTGGGGAGGAGGGGAAGTTGTCTTTGGGAGAGACCAGTAGTCAGGACTAGATGAACACTCCATGGAAACAAATGTAGCATCAACAGAAGGAACAGCTAACAGGAAAAGGTGCTAAAAATGAGCAAGACTTCCTCAGGAGATAGTGAGCTCCCCATCACTAAAGGTATGCAAGCATTCACTCATTCAACAAATATTTATCAAGCCTTTATATACCAGAGACTGAGCTAGGCACTGTGGATAGTACAGTGATTAAAACAGATTTCTTATCCTCATATGGTGGTCAATATTAAATAATCCCACAAATAAATCTATAACTATCAGTAATGATTCATACAGGACACCTGCTCTGGCAGGAATTGGAGAAGAGGATTACATGTTTTCTAACTTTAAGACCAAACAGCATAGAATCACAGGAAGCCCTATGTAAGTGATGACTTCTGTAATTATATTATTAACATTATTATTATTACTACTTGTTCTATTACTCCTTTGTTTCACATTTCCTGGGTGCTCACTTTGAGCTCTGCAAGAAGGCCAAGCTGCATGAGATGGGTCCTTGTCCTCCAAGTAGAAGGGTGGCCCAGTTAACAGACCATCCAATGCAGTGTGGGAAGTGCTGTAATTAGAAACCAGGATCCCAGGGAGGCACTAGCTTTCCAGGAAGCAGTTAGAGAGATCCTGGGATGGGAGTGGGGCTGAGGGAAGCTTTAGAATAAGAGGAGATGAGCTGGATCTTGAAGGGCTCGTGGGAGGACACTTGAAGGGGTAAAGTCGGCAAAACTGCTATTGATCTCCTCTTGCCCTCTGCAGACCTACAGGAAACTGACCACAGGAAGTGCCCCCTCCTCTCTAAACACCTTCCCCATCTCCCAGCCCCATCCCCACCCCCTACCCACTTGGAGATGGCGGGTAAGCTCAGCTGGGCCCCTTAGCCAATTAACACTCTTTGCATCTGAAAAGCTCAAATCAGCTCCTCAGAGGTGTTAGAGATCAGAGTAATTAAGGTCTCTTTCTCATGCAAATCTAAACCAAAAATTGAGTGTTTGTCTCCTTGGAAAATTAGGGCCCTAAGTTCTAGGAGGTGGTATTGAAATTCAGCATGGGGAGTTGATGGCTTCAAGAACTAGAAGGCAGTTTGTTGGGACGCTCTCCAGAAATATTTGATTCAATTAAATAAAAATGGCGGCGGAAGTGATATTCTTTAAGCACCGATCAGATCCCATCTCTCCCCTGGTCTCCAATGCACTCACGATAAGGTCCAAAGCACTTACAACAGCCTCAAGGCCCCTGCCTTCCTCCCAATTTCATCTCAGGTCCCTTCATAATGTGCTTGTCACACTTTGTAATTATTTATTTACTGGTTGGCCTCCCCCATATCATTAATTAAATACATTTCTGTTACTGCTCACCCTGGAGCACGATATATAAAGTTGTCCAACTGAAAAATAGCTCAATAGCAAATCAGTGCTTGCGATTTGGGATGTGCCCTAGAGCTATTGGGAATAGGGCTCATTTAAAATGCTCCTGCCTACCCACAGTGTACCCCTGGCTGGTGTCAGGTGTAGGGTCTGCTGTCACTAACTTCTAGTTGTGTCTCAGCATTCGCTCTTCTGGAGAACAACTAACTGCTCTCTTTGAGATCCCCTACCTTCCTGAACACCCTTCACAAATGGCTAATTTTTAATTTGGACACTCATAAACATAACTTCCAGTGCAAAGAGAATTCCTCCAGCCGTGGGAAGAAACAGGAATGACATTTTCCTTAACGGAGTTGTTTACTGTCTTTCCTGTCTCCCCAGCTGGAGTGCATGCTTTGGGAGGGCAGGGACCCATGTCTATCTGGTCACCACCTATTCGCAGCACCTAGAACAGTGCCTGGCACTTGATGGATGTTCCAGAAATATAAATATTTTGAATTTTATGGATTTTCTGAGACTGCTCATGTACAGGCTTGGTGCCAGCCCCAGGGGCATAGAGGTGAAGAAACCCAGATTCAGCCTTGGAGGGGCTCATAGCCCAGCGGGGGCACGCATAGGACCCAGGACTCATTTCTTCACAAAGCTCTGAGTGTCCCCCACAGTGGAATCAGACCGTAAGTGCAAGGATACAAAGTAAGCAAATCTACTACATGAGCTTAGGAGGAAGAAAGGGAGCAAGAAATGACCATCTTCCCATTGTGGACAATTTCCCCAGCAAGAAAGGATCCCAACATTCCACTTAGTCATCATACATTGTTGGAACCAGGCACTAAGAATACATTGATGAATTAAAGCTGTCCTTGTCCTCAAGCAAAGATGGGAAAAAAACAAAATAAAAAGAACGCACGCCATAATACCATGTCACATGGTAACAATAGATTTATACATGAATCCAGAGCTTTCACAGAAATGAGAATGATTTACCACAAGGGAGAGGAAAATACAGTGAATTTTCTTGAAAGAGACAATGCCTGAGCTGGGTTTAGACAGATGAATAGGAGTTTTCTGGACAAAGGAGAAGAGAATGGCATTCTAGGCAGAGGGCACAACCAGTGCAGAGGCATAGAAATGTGAGCCAGGATGATGCATTTGAGGAACTGCAAGTCATTTGAGGTCATTGTTGAAGTGTAAAGTGAAAAGGGAAATCTGGAGGCACCAAGACAGGAAAAGTAGCTGGGCCCAGATGCTGGAAGGTTTTGTCTGGATGTTATGCCTCAAGGCACAGGAGACCAGCACTGGGATTACACACAAGCATGATGAATCAGCTTTTGCCACATAATTAATTAACCACTCCAAATCTCAATGGTTTAAAACAACAGTGTTGGGGCGCCTGGGTGGCGCAGTCGGTTAAGCGTCGGACTTCAGCCAGGTCACGATCTCGCGGTCCGTGAGTTCGAGCCCCGCGTCAGGCTCTGGGCTGATGGCTCAGAGCCTGAAGCCTGTTTCCGATTCTGTGTCTCCCTCTCTCTCTGCCCCTCTCCCGTTCATGCTCTGTCTCTCTCTGTCCCAAAAATAAATAAATGTTGAAAAAAAAATAATTAAAAAAAAAATAAAACAACAGTGTTGGGGTGCTTGGCTGGCTCAGTCAGTGGAGCAAGTAACTCTTGATTATTAAGTTCGAGTCCCACATTGGGTGTAGAGATTACCTAAAAATAAAACCTTTACTTTTTTATTTATTTTTATTTTTTTATTTTTTTATTTTTATTTTTTTTTACTTTTTTTTCAACGTTTATTTATTTTTGGGACAGAGAGAGACAGAGCATGAACGGGGGAGGGGCAGAGAGAGAGGGAGACACAGAATCGGAAACAGGCTCAAGGCTCCGAGCCATCAGCCCAGAGCCCAACGCGGGGCTCGAACTCACGGACCGCGAGATCGTGACCTGGCTGAAGTCGGACGCTTAACCGACTGCGCCACCCAGGCGCCCCTACTTTTTTATTTTTTTAATGTTTATTTATTTTTGAGAGACAGAGCACACAAGTTGGGGGGAGGGGCGCAGAGAGAGAGACACACACACACACACACACACAGAATCCGAAGCAGGCTACAGGCTCTGAGCTGTCTACACAGAGCCTGACATGGGGATTGAACTCATGAACTGTGAGATCGTGATCTGAGCTGAAGTCAGACACTTAACTGAGTGGCCCAGGCACCCCTAAAAATAAAATCTTTAAAAAGTAATAAAAAATAAAATAATAGTGTTCATGACTTACCCGTCTGAGTTCAGCTGGGGGATGGTTTTGGTGGACCTTTGCTGAGGCAATCTGGCTCTTCATGAGTCTCTTTTCTTCCTCTTGGGACCACCGGGCCAACATGGGTGGTGTCTTGATCATGGCAATGGCAGAAGCACGGAGTACAAAAGGAGACATGCAAGGTGTCAGGAAGCCTGAGCTTGGAAATGGCACATGGTCGCTTCCACCTCATTCTGTTGGTAAAGGGAAGTCACATGGCCTGGTCCAGATTCAAAGGCATGCACCTGCAAAGTCATATGACACAGATCATGGGTAAAAAGAGAACTGGAGAACTGGGTCCATCAATGCACTCTAACCCAAGTAATGTGATCAGATCTCTGCATTGGGTCTCTTGGCCGCAATGCGGAGGGTGGATTCAAGGGGATAAGGCAGTTTCCAAGATTCAGGCATGAACTAAACGAATGCCCCTAGGACCCCACAATTTGTTCTTTCTTCTATTCCACGTGCTGGGCTTTAGCCAGATGGGGCAAAGGGGGGCTTATCTTTAGTCTTTTGTTCGATTCTAAGAGCTCAGCCTGAGCACTTTGGTGCTCTCAGCAGTGAATAAGGAGACTTTGAAATAAGCAGATAAAGGCTAATATTCAATAAACTAGTGAACAAGGGTTTTCTTTAACTCTCTTGGAAAAGACATCTCTGAGACAAAAACAGAACTGAGCTGCAATATTGGATAAGCCCCACTGATCACAAGAAAACCTAACATAGGTAATTGACTATTGGCAAACGCAACAGAACCAAATAAAGCAAGTAATTAACAATTATTGTGCTCGGAGGTAATGGAACTACAAATCTAGGCCGCCTAGGTGTTTGTCCCAGGCATTGATAAGAACAGAGTGTTTGTTAGTGGGTGAGTAACCCAGGTGTGAAATTCATTTTATTAGACTACATCTAAAAATAGACTTGAACCAGACAGTGGAAAAGAACAGAATTCATCCCCACTTGCTCACTGGGGCACATAGGTAATAAACTCAAGGCTCTGCTTTTTGTTTAAAACAAGGTAATTGTGGTAGATTGTTTGCAAAAATGGCCCCGATTATTTCCCTTCCTGTATCTATGCTGTTTTGCATATGTTATTTTGCAGCTCTTCCTAAGATGGGGGGTCTATTTTCCCACGTCTGGAGACTGTGACTAATTCTGACCAATAGACTATAGTAAAGGTGATATTATGTTACTTCTGAGCGTAAGCCTCAAGAGGCCTTGTACCCTGCCACATGCTCTCTTGGGACCCTTGTCCCCACCATGTGGACAAGGGCAGGCAAGGCTATTGGAGGGTGAGGTAATGAGTCAGCCCAGTTGTCCCAGCAAAGGCCCCAAGCATGTGACAGCTTAGCCAAAATCAGCAAAGAGGAATGATTGAGGAGACCTAGAATGGCTGGCGTGACCTTCAGTCTTGGCATCTAGAGCCATCAGGGCCCCTCAAGACCACCTAGAGCAGGATGACAAACACACAATACGTAAGCCCCCTCCTCCCGTCTGGTGCCCAGGGCAGACATTGCTAATCTATTACCATACACTCTTCAACTTAGCTCAGAAGCAACTTCTGAATCCTTCTGGACATAGCACTGTAGGAAGCTCTACCCATTAGCTGTTCATTCCTGATGACTTCCATTACTCCCATTTCACAGAAGATAACACAGAGGCACAGGGAGAATAAGGGACTTGTCCATGGAGAGCTTTCCCTATGCCACATGGCCTCCACATGGTTATAGAGAACAAACACTTTTATGCCTCAACTGTAATTCAGGGAATGATTCCAGCATGTGGGAGCGGGTTTTATAAGCAACATCTTTTTTTTTTTTTTTTCTGCTTCTAGCTCAAGTTGTTATTTGGCCATGTTTTAAAAAGTAGATTTGGGACGCCTGCGTGGCTCAGTTGGTTAGGCATACAACTCTTGATTTCAGCTTAGGTCATGATCTCACAGTTTGTGGGATCGAGCCCTGTATCAGGTTCTGCACTGACAGCATGGAGCCTGCTTGGGATTCTCTCTCTCACCCTGTCTCTCTGCCCCTCCCCTGCTCATGCTTCTCTCTCTCTCTCTCTCTTTCTCAAAAATAAATAAATAAACTTTTTTTAAAAGTAGGTTTTTTATTATCATAATAAAAGAATACAAACAATAGATTGTGCCCACTGCACTTAATAAAACCCTAAGGAATTCATTCATTCATACATGGGCCAGGCAAGATGCTAGGTATTGAGTTTATGGGGACACAATGGACATCCCAGGTGCCCAGGGAGCTAAAATGCCCAACTCTGACATTCCATTTAGTTGGGGGATGGTGAGATGGGCTCACAAGCAGGTTCAGTTCAACTCCTCCATCCCAGGGCCAGGAGGGACCCAGAGATTCCACACTACCACCCCTCACTCCATCTTTTGTGCAGTTCTCTCTAGAGCCCTCTGACAGGCCCCCTTCACACACCTCCAGCGATAGAGAGATCATTACATCCCAAGGCGGCCACAATTGCATCTTCAGATGGTTCTGCCTGCTACAAATTCTTCCTTTTGCCAAAAGTAAATGAGATTCTCCAGAACTCCTTGCCCTTGTACTGTGGGGAACTAATTTGGGGGAACCTAGGAGAAAACATTGAGGGGGAGATGTGTTCAGGGAAAGAGAGACAAGAAAAGGAGAGGAAAGACACTAAAACTGTCCTTCCATATTTACAGTGTGGTGAGACCATTACATATCCTTGCTCATAATTCTTACTCCTATTAGTTGAACATCATCTTGCCCATTGTGCCCTGGTATACTCTGAGATCCTTACAAACCCAGCGCCTTCAGAAGACCCCAAATGCATTTTCTGTGGTATTCTGTGCAAGAGAGCTGGTTGCTATGGTAACAATTGGATATAAATTTCCCAGAACCCCCAACTAAACTATTAATCAGAAAGATGAGGAAAGGGCCAGGGAAGTAAATAAATCAATTAAGAAATCGGCTCCTACCAGGAAGGGCAAGACCACCCAACCCTGCTGAGGCAATAACTCATCCCTCCCTTTGATATTTTGATGGGGAAGGAGGGGCATTTGTAGCCTGAGGGGGGCACTACTCACTCCCCTTTCCAGCTGTTTTATCCCTCATTCTTGCAGAGTCATAGAGGCTTGATGGTAGAAGCCAGGCATCTCATCTATGGAGAGTGAGGAGAAGGGCCCTGTCAGCAGGAATATCAAGGGTAAAATGCTGGACCCTGAAAACAGTGTTTTGGCCAGCTTGAAAGAAACGTTCTACTGAAGTGTGATGATAAGAGCAGGAGTAGAGTCAGCACAGATGGATACTAGATGGATTAGAGTGATGGGAGCAACATTTTAACTAGAAGTTTACAGAATTTGTTTGGTTTGGTTTTTTCCAAAGATTTTATCATACTTTGTTTAATGTTTGCATTTGGGTTTTAATTTAATAAGGAGTGGCATGGGAAGGCTTGCTAGGCCTCCTTGAATAAAGTAGACCCACCTGGAAACTGGTGGGTCCCACCACAATGCCTCCTGATGCTGGGGGGTGGGAGTGGGTGTTTGCTTTGATTATAGGAAACAAGGGAGGAAAGTTTCTTTCCTGGAAGGGAAGAAACAGAGGATGCTCTCCTGGTACATACGGAATCCCGCAAAAAGAACATCCACGTAACCAAAAAGGGATCTGAGGCCTCAGCCTGGGAATGTGGGCACCACTTCAGACCAGACTGTGTCCCCTGCTGACCAGGCCTGGTGGCGGCCCCACCCCTGGCTTAGGCTGGCAGGGCTAAGGCAAGTGAGCCAAGGGAGGAGTGACTGAAGAAGACCAGCCCTGGCTTTGCTGCAAACTCATATTGGGATCTTGGGCAAAGCTCTTGCCATGTCTGGACCTCAGTTTTACAAACTGTACAAGGAAGAGCCTGGGCCAACTAAGGTCAAAGTCACTGTGTAACTAGCAGTAACGGGACTTGATGCAAAGTCTAACACAGGACCCTTCCCTTTAACCCTTGTTTCTCCTTAAGGGGAAAAGTGGAATACATCAAGGATGCAGAAATAGGGGCAAGGGAGAGGAATGCCACCTCAAAAGCCACCCTGTAAGAGATCTTACCAGAGAATACAGAGGGATGCCTCCAAGACTCCAACAGAGGGGTCCCCAATGCCTTTTTGGTGCTCTCTGACTCTAAATTTAAGACTCTAAAATGAGAAAAAAGGTTGAGAGAATGGAAGGGGGCTTTCCAACCCGAAGGCAGAGGTTGCATTAAAACCTCAAAGAGAAAATTGAATGGCACCCCACCTCTCTCCCCCACAGAGCAAGTCCTTCCCCCAGGGAAAGCACTGGCTACACAAGCCTCTTTGCCCACTGCCTCCTGTAAGCATCCTCAAAAAGCTAACTTAGGCTTGTCAGGGTGGAAAGGCCTTGAAGGGAGCACTGAGACCCAGAGTGGGGAATGACAGACCTGAGGCCTCACAGTGAGAGGTGGGAGAAGCAGGGATTGCAGGCAGGTCCCCTGCCCTCGGACCTATGCAGTTTCCACTGCCCTGGCTGAGTATCCTTACATTGTCTTCCTTGGACTCTTGCTATAATGCATGCACATTCTGCAGTGAAAATGGCAGGGAGAGATCCTGCAGGGATTGGTAATTTTTCACCATGGGTGGCACTGAGGCTTCCCTGTTCCCTGGAGGAGGGAAATGAAGGGTTGATTAAGTACTCGAAACATCCCTGCTTGTGGACTGTTTAATAAGTGCCTCGTCCATCTCTCAGGCATTAAAACCGACATTTGGTTTGCTAATCCAATTTGGCAATCCTCTCCAAGGCTGCGATTGCTGGGCGCCATTTTGTTTGATGTGTTAGGAATCAATGCAAGCTCCCTGTACTTGCTCTCACTACTGCTTGATTAATTACAAATGAGACCTTTCCCTTTGCATTAATGTTCCAATAGAGAGAGAGCAACCCCCAATGGTCCAAGCAGCTTTGAGAATCCGATGATGACCCAGCCATTCACCTGACTCTTTCAGCCTAAATTCCTGGATCTAAATAAATCAGCAGAAAGCAGGTATGGGGTCTGCAAAACCCCCCTGATCTTTGGCCTATGCTATGCTGTCCACTTAGCAAGAGGAAATGTATAAGGGGGGCCACAGAAGAACATTCAGCATCTTACATAAAAATTAACAAGGTATGGGTGCGCCTGGGTGGCTCAGTCATTTAAACATCCGACTTCAGCTCAGGTCATGATCTCATGGTTTGTGAGTTCGAGCCCTGCATTGGGCTCTCTGCTGTCAGCACAAAGCCTGCTTCGGATACTCTGTCTCCCTCTCTCTCTCTGCCCCTTCCCTGCTTGCTCTCTCTCAAAAATAAATAAATATTAAATAAATTAACAAGGAATGCTGTGATTTCGTTATGTAACGTCCCTTATTTGGGTGCAGCATTAATGCTCAGTGCATCTATTTCTCTCAGCCAACAAGATCTCTGTGAGTTATTGGGGTTTCTTTTGCTTTGCCACCAGGAAGCTCAAAGCTAAATACAGTTCTGTGGTTCTAGATGCAGGTGTTTTCCTGCACACTCAGAGTGGTTTCTCGCCTCCTTTTATATAAATATTTTTAACTATTATATCATGTCTGTTCCTTATTTAAAAAAATAACTATGAAACTATCATTTTGCCCTGCAAACTTGCTTATGCTGCTGGAAATTTTCCTTCTTTCTTTCTTATAGGAGAACTCTCTTGGGAAAGGAAGATGGAGTGGACATTTATTTTTGCTTCCACAATATTCTTTCTTCATAATGTACAACCCATGAGCCCCCACTCTTAGTCCAGGTTGTCTGGGTAGACCTCTACCCTCTGGCCAGTGATGGGCATCACATTCCTTGGACCACAGTGATTGGGTTGGAGTGCTGTTAACCTAAGGTGGTCCAATTAGAATGAACATCATAACTTCTGCTAGGGATGCTGAGCAAAGATTCTTGTCCCTTTCTGCTTTGCTTGTGAGACGTTATAGGCCCAAGCATTGCAAAAAGTCATCTTGAGAACCAAAGGGCAAAGCCTGTTTGAAAACGAGTCAATCTTGAAAAGGAAGAAATGAGAGAGAGAGAGAGAGAGAGAGAGGAGAAAGAAAGAGAGAAAGAGAGAAAGAAAGAAAGAGAAAGAGAAAGAGAGGAAGGAGGGAAGGAAGGAAGGAAGGAAGGAAGGAAGGAAGGAAGGAAGGAAGGAAGGAAGGAAGGAAGATACGCATCCTGACAACATTATTTGAGCCCTATATCCAGCTACAGGAGCCAATACATTCACTTTGGGTGGGTTTTCAGTGCCTTGTAGCCAAAAGAGCCCTGATGGTTTCTGGGGCAGGGGGAAGCTATTAACTGCACCTGTGCCTCCAAGTCACCCTCTCTCAAGCCCCCACAAGTGCCCCTCTGTGACCAGTCTGGTATCCTCCCCAGGGAGGTGAGGGTTGTCTTTGTGGCACTAGAGGCCTCTTTAGTGCCCTAATACAAGAGAGGTCAGGTTTTGCTGATGACCTCCCAGGCCCTCATCTCTGAGCACCTGTCTGTGCAGACTAAAGGACGGTCTTCTCCTTTGGTCTCTCAGGGTCTTCCTCACCCTCTCTCCTTTCATGTTATCATCCCTCCTTTGGTCATCTACCTGCTGATGGCTTCCAAATATATCCCCCAACTGGGCCACTCTGGGGCTCCTCACCTGGGTGCCTCCCCACCCCTATTCTGGGCACCTCAGCCTCAACATCTCCTACCTTTGTGAGGGCACCTAAGTCATGGCAGCTTAAAGACTTAGGGCATCTCTTGCTCACTCACACTGTGCCTCCATCCAATTGCTCACCAAGTCCTGGCAGACATCTGCCTGATATCCCTGGAATCCACTTCTACATCCAGTTCCACTGTTTCTGCTTCAAATCAGGTCAAACACAGGTCTCCATGCCGATATTCTCCCCTTCTCCAACTTACTCCCCATACTTCCATCTGAAGTTCCTCCTAAAATACTGCTCTTACTTGCAGCTTCCCTTCTCATTACCTTCGAGGACTTCCTGTCACCAAAGTCTCACCTGAATGATCTGGCACTACACTGAAGATACTCCAGCATAAAGTACAACTTTACCCACAAATGCCTCATACTTATCTTCCTCTACATCTTTGCTCATATGTCCTATCCCCCTCAGTCTCTACCTGCTGAACTCCTACTCATCCGTCAAAGCCCAGCTCCAATTCTACTTTCCTCTAAGAAACCTTTTACCTACGCCCACCTTAAGAGTGGAATCATACTTTTGGCTTTTGGCTTGGAGGAGGCAAAGGTGCAACTGTCTTCAGTCATACCAAATCTGGGTTCATCTGACACCAGTTGCCTCCACCATTCTGCCTAAGTTTAACACCAAGGGGATCAAAGTCATGTACCCGAGGTGCACTGGTGGGCAAGTTGGTGCCATGTCTGCCTTGCCCCTGAAGATTGGCCCCCTGGGTCTGTCTCCAAAAACAGTTGGTGATGACATTGCCGAGGCAACCAGTGATTATAAGGGTCTGAGGATTACAGTGAAACTGACAGTTCAGAACAGACAGGCCCAATTGAAGTGGTATTTTCTGCATCTGCCCTGATTATCAAAGCCCTCAAGGAACTGCCAGGAGACAGAAAGAAGCAGAAAAACATTAATAACAGTGGGAATATCACTTTAAAAAAAATGTTTTATTTATTTATTTATTCATTTATTTATTTATGTATGTATTTATTTTGAAAGAGAGAGAGAGTGTGTGTGTGCATGAGTTGGGGAGGGGCAGAGAGAGAGGAAGACAGAACTCCAAGCAGGCACCACGTTGTCAGCACAGAGCCCCACACAAGGCTCAATTCCAAACTGTGAGATCATGACCTGAGCCCAAATCAAAAGTCAGATGCTTAACTGACTGAGCCACCCAGGAGCTCCAGAAATATCACTTTTGATGAGATTGTCAACATTGCCCGACAGATGCAGCACCTATCTTTAGCCAGAGAACTCTCTGGAACCATTAAAGAAATCCTTGGGTCTGCCCAATCTACAGTGTTGATGGCCACCACCCTTATGACATCACAGATGATGACATCAACAGTGGTGCAATGGAATTCCCAACTAGTTAATTACGAGAAAGGATGCCTGAATGGCTCAGTTGGTTGAGTGTCCAAACTCTTGGTTTGGCTCAGGTCATGATCTCATGGTAATGGGATCGAACCCCGTGTTGGGCTCTGTGTTGGGCATGGAGCCTCCTTGGGATTCTCTCTCACCCTCTCTCTCTGCCCTTCCCCCATTCATAATAACTAACTAACTAAATAGATGTTTTTTAAAAATCTACAAAGGAAAATATTTCAATAAAGGATCATTTAATAACAACAAAAAAAGGGGGGAATGGAATCATAGACTGCCATAGATATCTACCTAACCTATAATTAGAAACATTATTTCATAAAAGTCACACAGGCCTATCTCTGACAACTGAAGGACCCAGGACAAGTAAAAGGGGAGTCTTGTAGCCCACAGCACCTGCTCCCTTTCCTTCCACCTCTCCTGCCCTGACTCCATCCTGCACCGTGAGGGTCTTGTGCACTCAAGTATAGACTTTCAAGCCCCCATGCCCAAGGTCTACTTCACCCCAATAGCTCCTTGGCAACTCTTACAGTCACTCTTTGATCACCCTTTTTGGCCAGAGGTGCAACAGCCTTGCAGAAGAGGCCAATACAGGTTCTGGAAGTAGGCTTGGTCCATTTGGGCAGGAAATCTCCAAATGGCAAATGCCAGAGGGAAATCCAGAAATAGTCAGACTCTAGGTGGGTCCTCAGCCCTGTGGGGAGGAACTATGGGCTCTGCAGTGAAACTTCTCACACTTGAGTGTGCACATGAATCAGCAGACTCTACACTTATAATGAGCTCCCAGGGGATGCCGAGGCTACCAGGCCACAGACCACAGTAGGGGTAGCAAGGGACTAAAGCACAAGACTCAGGTCTGGGTACATGGAAGCTACAGTAGCCATTGGGAGTCTTCTTTGCCACTTGAGTAAAATACAATGGACGTTCGATTTTCCCAGCAGCCCAGAGAGGCAGTGACTATGCAGGTTGGTAGATTTGGAACTCCTGACATTAAGTTCAGGCCTTTTGTCTGCCTACTGCTGTGAGGAACCCACCAGCCCACTGGGAGTAGGTATTAGAAGGAAATCAGGCTGTTTCCTGGGTACATATGACTGCCAGTGAAAACCAACCTTGCCATCAAAATTTCACAGCTAGAACAATCCCAGGTTGCATCTCAGGGATGTTGGAAGTGGGAAGACACTTCCCCCCGGGGGTCTTCCCTTCCCCTGCACTCTCTCATGCTCTAATTTCACATCCTAGCTAACTATTTGACTCTCTTCTCCCCTCAGCATTGCTGACAAAGTTGGGCCTCCCTCCAGCCTGTTTGGCCCCAGGCAAAATGTAGACATAAAGGCAGGAAGTAGGGGCAAGGGGTGGGGGGGAGAGTGGTGCCTCCTGCCTTCTTGATTGTTCCTGAAGTCTTAGTAAACCACTGAGCTTAAACTCTGATTTGCCAGCATAATTTGTTCCTGAAACAGGCTTGTAATCCAAAGCACTCATATATCAAAGCAAATTTCAAGAACCATTGGCTCAGTTGTGATCATGTGACATTCAGTGTCACCTATTACTTGTATTGCAAGACATCACTCGTTTATCAAGTTAAAATTTATTAGAAATGTTTGCTCATCTTGCGGAACACTCACAGAACAAGTTACTCACAGTCCAGGGTTTTACTGTGTGTGTATGTGTGTACATATATATATACACACATATATATATACATACATATATATATACACACACACACACACACACACACACACACACACACACACACACTTGCCTGGAGTCATGGAACATCAGGACTGAAAATACTCTCCTACAATTCTTTCATGTAACTATGTGGAAACTGAGGCCCAGAGAGGTGTGGTGACTTGCCTGAAGTCTTACAACAAGTTTGTATGGAGCCATGGCTAAACACAGGTCTCCCCATACCCAGTGCAATTCTGTCCCCTGCTCCACACCGGCTCTTTGCTAAATCCATCTCTCATTCATCTTGAACATATAAAGGGCCTCTCCCACTTAACATCTGAATGAGTTCCAGCAAACCATTTCATCCATCTGAGCCCCGGTTTCCTTACTGCTTAGAGCAGAGGAGCATGTCCTACCTCCAGAGTCGTGGTAAGGACTAGGGGAGCACAGGCCTGGAAGCCTGAGGTAACATGAGTGAGTCCTTGCATCAGTAATCAGGAAGGACTGAATGGCAGAAGAGCTCAGGTGATATAAAAAGCAAGTTACCTTGTTAATTCCTTCCCAGCACATAGAATGAATGTTAGATTCTTACACAACAAAATATCATTTCCCTGTTGAGCCAAGCATCCATTTTCTTGCTTCTCTCCCAGCTCCAGTCCCCTTCCTGGAAGTACTCACTATTAGCAGGTAGCTGAAGAACATGGTAGCTGAAGAACATGTTGCCATCCTCAACACTTCACATTACTCTCAAATCTGCATACATGCAGGTCTAGACAGAATGTGCACAAAGCATGATATAAAGCATGTGCCTTGGCAATCATGTGGATGTTGAATGATAGCATGCCAAGTTTTATTTTCAGAGAAACATTTAATAAGATTTAATTAAATTTTCCAAAATAAATGTATTTAATGGTGTTACTTTTCATGAGTTATAATTTGTACTTTATCTTTCAATTTGTTAGATAATTATGGCTTCTTTAGAAGACAAATAACTTTTCTAGAAAATGTATATGAAAAATGGCTTTAATTCTTTGGTTTTCACGTTCACTTTAACTTATGCTAATTTTTAACTTACACTTATAAATGGAAATATGCTCAAATCCTGTATACTTTCACTATAATTACATTTCATGTTTTAATCCCTTAGATCAGTGTTGGCAAACTTTTACTTAAAGAGACAGAGAGTAAATATTTTAGGCTTGTGGGCCATTCAGTTTCTGTCACAACTACTCAGCCCTGGTGCTCTAACATGAAAACAGCCATGGACAATATGTAAAAGAATGTGCATAGCTGTGTGCCAATAAAACTTTATTTACAAAAACAGGCAGTGGGCCTGCAGTTTGCCAAACTCTGCTTCAGACCTTTATTGTCAATAGAATCCAAATTTGTGAAAATCTTGATAATATAATTATTGAATTTTGTTGAGATGAAAGAAAAATAAATTTTATGAAATAAATATATAATAACTTATGAATTATGTGTACCTTGATTTTATTATTCATTCAGACTTTTTCAGCTCATCAGCAGTATACCCAGATATGTTCAGTCATAATTAAATGCAATTGTCGTTGGTGATTTGTTGAGTTTCAGCCATATAAAAATTATAGCTTGACATATATTCTTGATTTTTGTCATTTTGAATGTGTATTTGTCAAGGCAGGAAGACGAATATATGTTATTTAATAGTACGTTGGCTTGAATTACAGCTTTTAAATTGATAAACACATGGCAGCTGGGTATCCTTTTGTACTCTTGTCCTGGGGCCCTGCAATTATTGGGAGCAGCCTGAGCCCTTTAGGAGGGCACAAGCTTGGCTGGCTTTCCCTTTCACCATTTTGACCTTCCTGCTTCCCTGAAACATGGACATGATAGTTCGAGTTTGGCTACCATCTTGTGACCAAGAGAAAGAGGCTAAGTAATGGTAGAAACTTAGGTCTGACACCACTGAACCCCCAAACCCAGTTCAGAAACCACCTACCCCCAGACCTTCACCACATGAAGAAAACCAATCACTATGTGGTTACTTAGGTTTTCTGTGAACACAACAAATTCCTAAGACATAAATCCGAACTGGGAGGCAGCTCTCCCTCCATAGCTCTTCTGATCCATGTATCACAGCTCCCACCACAGGCTGGTTTACATCACAGCACATTCATTCATTCATTCACTCATACAATAAATATTCACAAGCACCAATTCTGTGTCAGGGCCCAGAGTAGTGCTGGGGTTACCGTGAGGGACTGGAGGGAAACACAGGGAGAGATCATCAGAAGGAACTCACAGCCTGGTGATGCAGCTGAGCATGGAAAGAGTTACAATGAATCCTTGACTTACCTACAGTATTAGTTAAGACATAGATCCACATCCATGCGTTAGAAGTTCAGACTAACTAACAATGGCTTAAACAAAAGAAAAGTTTATTTCTCTTGTGTATAAAAGTCCAGGCTGGGGATGCCTGAGTGGCTCAGTTGGTTAAGTGTCCGACTCATGATCTCAGTTCAGGTCACGATCTCATGAGGTGGTGATCTCACAGTTTGTGAGTTCAAGCCCCATATCAGGCACTGTGCTGATGGTGCGGCGCCTACTTGGGATTCTGTCTCTCCCTCTCTCTGCACCTCCATCCCCCCACCCTGGCTCACATTCTCTCTCTCTCTCTCTCTCTCTCTCTCTCTCTCTCTCTCAAAATAAATGAACTTAAGAAACGAAAAGTCGGGGCTGGTATGGCAGCTCTGGCTGTCACATTATCAGAGGCACAGTCTTCTTTCTTATTGCTCTGCCATCGTGGGCTCCCTTGTACACCTGGCCCAAGATGCCTAACCACATGTCCATAACCTAGCCCAGGTGGAAGGGGCAGGGGAGAACATGCCCCTTCCCTTTTAGGGTACAACCTCCAAGTTGCACACATCGCTTATACCCCATTGGGAAGAACTTTATTACAGAGCCATAACTAGTTGCAGAAGTCTGGGAAATAAAGTCTTTCTTCTGGGCAGCCATGTGCTCAGAAAAAACTCAGGGAAGAAGAAAGGGAAATCAGCTATTTTTGCCATACTTTCCCAAACATTGCTGAACCACCAAAATAATGAACTCAAACAGGTAGGATTGTGACTTCTGGAATCACATTCCCAACAGGACACTAGTATTTCCTCTGCTCACTCCCACCACTACTATTTAACTGTCTTTTGAAGATTTCCTTAAAGTTTTGTTAATCTCTATTTATTGCACCAAGAGTGCACACACATACACCCACAACAAACAAAACATAAAAACAGTTTTAATCACTTAGGCAGAGTCATTCCCTAAGTGATGAATTGAGAACCCCCAACCTCAGTGAGAACTGGATGCCAGGCAGACTGCTAGGTTCACTCACTAGCTCAGGATCTTGGTTCAGCATGTTGGCCTCACAACTCAGGATTCTAATCCATGGCTTTTAGGGTCTTCAGAAGAAGCCAACACAGGCAGAATTATGCCTGTGAGTGCTACAAATCCTGTGAACTGAAGTGAATGTTGTGATAAGTGTATGGGTGAAGCAGTCCGTTTTGGTGCCGCTCTTTTCATTCAAAGGACCTTTTAATGTGGTATTTTCACAGCTCATTCTGAGCTGTATCAAAATAGAAGAGCTATTTGTTTTCTGTGCAAGCCCACCTTTAATCTCACCCTGTTTCTCAGGCTCCAGCCACTTCTTGCTTCACTCCTTCCTCACTCATCATTCAACCACAAAATTTATGACCATAGCAAATGGCCCGTAATAAATGGGCCGTAGTAAAATATCTGTAAATCCACCATTCCTCTCCCAAGAGAGATTTAATAAAAAGAAACTCAGATAAAAATACTCATTAAGAATTGAAACAGACTGATAGACAGTGCTTAATTTATAATTAATACATGAGAAAATTATGGTCTTTCTCAGGGGTATTTGAAAATATTTTAGTCTCATAATTTTTGGCCAGTATCAAAATTGTTTCATTAGTTCTCATATTTTAATAATGCCTGTGGTAGGTTTTTTCTTTATACACAGAGATCATATTCTAGGTCTCTTTGGGGTTGAGCCTTACACTGGCAAATTTTCAGATGGCTTTGACTGGGTTGACATTTTTAGTCATTACTTTTCATTTTCCTTTCATGACCTGAACTAAGATGGGTAGAAATAATGAGGTTTAGTGGAGTGTATTTTTGACAACTTTGGTGGCTTTTTTTTTTTTAATTTTTTTTTTTAACATTTATTTATTTTTGGGACAGAGAGAGACAGAGCATGAATGGGGGAGGGGCAGAGAGAGAGGGAGACACAGAATTGGAAACAGGCTCCAGGCTCTGAGCCATCAGCCCAGAGCCCGACGCGGGGCTCGAACTCACGGACCGCGAGATCGTGACCTGGCTGAAGTCGGATGCTTAACCGACTGCGCCACCCAGGCGCCCCTTGGTGGCTTTAAATAAGTGTCTTTGACCCAATTTAAAATGGTTGGAGATTTTAAGGTGCATTATCTACTAAAGCATCAGATGGAACCTCTGGGTCATTAGTTGCCACAAACAGAATTTAAAAAAAAATCCAAACCACTTTTGTTGACTGCCTTTAACTCTTCTTTGGCTAATGTCTTTTACAGGTTTTTATTTTTTATTTTTTATATTTTGCAGTAACTGTAAAAGATTTTAAGTATTCAAGAAGGTGGATCTAAATAGGTGGGTCTAATGTGTCCTGCTCCAAAACTATTACCACAAATACTGTTTCCTCGTCTGTAAAAGGGAATAATTAATGGTACCTAATGCATAGCATTTGAAAATTATGTTAAGATATGTAAAATGCTTAGCATGTGCCTGGCATGTAAATGCTCATTAGTTATTATTATATTGTTGTTATTCTTTAGGGCAAAGGGCCTGAATCTGGACACAAGTAGAATCAGACCATCCCAGACTAAGGAACCCATCCCAGAATGAAAGGCCTGTCCCCTCTAAAACTGTCAGAGAGTTGCATGAATAGGAAAGATGGGGGGCATTGGGGGGGGGGTGGGAACTGCTCTAGATTGAAGGAGACTAAAGAACCATGTTGGCCTGGATTGGTCCTGGACCAGAGACAGAACAGAGACTTTGCTGGGGCAGTTGACAATAATGGGAGCTCTTTGTACAACTGGTCTTGTAACTTTTCACTGAATCTGAAATTATTTCAAAGTGAATTACTATCATTAAAAGGTGTTCATATATTTCTTCATGCCTTGAGAAAGCAATGGGTTACTGTACATCTCCCTCAAGGGAGTGGCCACCAGCCTCCATGTACCTGAAGCGTTTTCTTCTGGGGACTCCAGGTAACATGAGATCATCAGGCAAATAGCAAACATGAATGAGAACACTTCCATTTCTGTTCATTAGGATTAACTGCCATAGAGGTTCCTGAGTGGCTCAGTTGGCTGAGTATCTGACTCTTGATTTCAGCTTAGGTCATGATCTGAGGGTCATGGGAGCAAGCCCTGAGTTGGGCTCCACGCTGAACATGGAGCCTGCCTAAGATTCTCTCTCTCCCTCTCTCTCTGCCCCTCCACCTCTCTCTCTCTCTCTCTCTCAAAAAAAAAGGATTAACTGCTACAGAAACTGCCCTCCTAGCCTAAGCAACTAAAAACCACCAAAATGAGTAAAGCATCATTTATAGATATTGAACTCAGGAAAATAAGAACTGTGATTACAGGAAAAACCAGAGGTGATCTATGGCTGTCCTACCTGACTGCCTAGAGTCAGGCCACATCACAGGGAGAAGGACCCACACTGAGCGCAGCAGACCTATTGAGTTGAGGGACAGATTAGAGTTCAAGGAGGCAAAGCCAACTAGAATCTGCAGTATTAGAAAGCCAAAGATGAGGGAGCCACACAGAGGGAGCTCCAGAGACCCACAGTAAACACATCTAGAAGACAAATCAGCAGCTGCCTATGACAGACTGCGTGTAAAGGGAACTGGCTGCAAAGAAACACAAGGAAACTTCTAGGCAATGGAAAAGTTCTATTATCTTGATTGTGGTGGTGGTGGTTGCACAGCTGAAGACATTTGTCAAAACCCATTAAATCGTATGCTTCAAATTGGTGATATTATATATAAATTCTATCTCAATAGGACTGTTTTAAAAAAATACATGACTGAGAGCCATCTTGAAGAATCAAACAGCAAAATCACTTGTGGTCCTGAGATGTTTAGAAGCCGAGCCCAATGTTTGCCCTGATGCCCTAAGAATGTCTGGTCTTATTTTCATTGAACTACATTTTTTTGCTGCTCCAATTTTTAGCGATTTCCCTTTCCAGGTGTTAGCAGCACCTTGATAGACCCCATTGAGAGTTACAGATGGAGCTTGAAGAGTTTCTTAAATGGAAGTCTTGTCACCTTGAACTTCAGTACTCTCTGACACACTCAAGAAATTTTTCCCTCAGGGCTGAACTTCCTCTGCTGTTACAGAATGAAGCAATGTGGCTTTTTAGTTCCATGAAGCACACTTGTCACCATCCCAAAACTAAATGTCTTCTTTGAGCATAATTCTCTCAAAGTAGCATCAATAGCCATCCCAAACAGACATTGCCCTTGTCCTATCGACTTCTGTTTGGCACCTGGGTTAGGCGAGTAAAAATGCCTTGTGTGAACGGGTACCTGAACTCTTGCCAAAATCTTTATTTTGACCTGTTGCTGTGATATATTATATTAATGAATTTACTAATCTGAGCCATTTTTACATTCTTGAAATAAAACCAACTTGGTCATAATGTATTGCTCTTTTAACATACTACTGGATTGAACGCTATTTTATGTGGGAATTTGCCTCTATGTTCTTCCCTTTTTTTTTTTTTTTTGATGTTTATTTTTGAGAGAGAGAGAGAGAACGTGTACACACATGAACACAAGTGGGGGAGGGGCAGGGAGAGAGGGGGACAAAGGATCCAAAGCAGGCTCCACACTGACAGCAGAGAGCCCGATGCAGGACTCAGACTCACAGCCTGTGAGATCATGACCTGAGCCAAAGTCAAGTGCTTAACCAACTGAGCCACCCAGGTGCCCTGCCTCTACGTTCTTAAGTGTGTAACCAGTTTACTGAACAGTCTAATGTCAGCAGGGTATAACCATAAAATGGTGTTATGTTTTGGTCCAGTTGCTTACCTTCAAATAAATTCTATTAAATCTTTCCTTCCCACCCCATAATGACATGGGAACACACTACAAAGCTTTCCGGTAACTTTCAGTTACTAAAAAGTCCAGGCCAATCTATCACTGGTTTAAAACTCCAGTTACAGCATGGACACATGTGCAGGTTCAAGCATGTCTAGAACATTTCCTTACCTAAGAGTGCTAAAGAAAAATGTAGAACTCAGATAGAACCTCACAGAAAAGCTTCAGAAATGTGCAGACACTACAAATAGCTTTAGATCCTCTCCACAGGCAGCATGAATGACAGCAGGCTAAGGGCATCCAGAAAGCCTGGAAACAGCCGATGTCCCATGTCAAGAACAAAGTGGTAACTGTGGTCTTGAGCAGGTGCTTATCTACATAATACAAAGACAATCCACAACAGGCCAGCAAGAATTTACCAGAAGTTACAGGTCTCTAGTCCACCCACCACTTAAAGAGGAAACAAGTGAAATGCTCTGGAATAAGCCATGCCCTAGCTGGAAACAAAGCAACAACATTCACCAGGAGCCTGAACTTGGAGGTCTCCACTCCATGGAGCCACATGTGGTCTGCTCACCGTGCTCCAGAGAAGTAACAAAGAAAGGAAGTACTGCTACATGTTTGCAACAAGGACAATCCTTGAAAACATTATACTAAGTGAAAGAAACCAGTCACAAAAGACCACATACTATATAATTCCATTCATATGAAAGTCCAGAATAGGGAAATCTATAGCACCAATTGTAGGTTAGTGGTAGCTTAGGGCTAGAGGACAGGCCGATGGGGGAAAAAGGAATGATAGCTAAAGGATACAGAGTTTCTTCTTTTGAGGTGATAAAAATATTCTAATATTGCCTATCGTGATGGTTACACATAAAACCATTGGATTTTACACACTTTAAGGGGGTAACTTGGATGATATGTGGATTATATGTCAATAAACCTATTGAGAGAAAGAGGGAGAGAGAGAGAGAGAGAGAGAGAGAGAGAGAGAGAGAGAGAGAGAGAGCCAACTACAGAATATGCAAGAAAGGCAATGCATTAAGGTGCAATAGGTCCCTATCTGCAGTTCCTTAGGTGAGATGTCTGAATTCAAAACGGCCATCGGATCCATGCAGCAGGCACAGATGGGAAAGTTTGAATCAATGGTGTATCAGGTCCTCAGAAGTATGGGAGAAGGAGGTAACTACCAGGGTACTCAGGCATGAAGACAGACCTCTCCCCCAGGTCACAGCCTTCCTCTTCCTGTCCTCCTCTCTCTGGGAAGAACTTACTTTGTTCTGGTCTGGGGACAAGGAAGGGAGACAAAGGACAGACAGTTTTCTTTAAAAAAAAACAATAACATTGTCTGCAGGTAAATCCCTATGGTAGCAAAAGGGCCCTTTCTTAGAAAAGTTATGCTTCTTTTGGAATTTTCAATACAGAGCTTCTTCCAGGTCCTGGTTGTGCTGTAGGCCCCCAGATCCCAACAGTTTCCCTGAAATGGGAATGAGCACCAGAAACCTCAGAGCTGGAATTTCTTTCTTTTCTTTGTTCCTGGTTGGAATGGAGACTTGTTGAGGAACATGAGCTCCCTGATGGGAGCACCCTTGCCTTTGCCCCACTTCCCTATGCCCACTGGGAGGAGGCCTGCCATCCTTTAGTCCTATGAATGGCAACTACAAGAGAAAAGAGTTTATCTAACACAAGATATTCGGCTACTGCTGGATGAGTAAATAAGGTGAGTAGAATAGTCAAATGGCATTTTTAATAGCCAGTGGTGACCTAGGAGGTTTTTGTCTTCTCCTTAGTGGTGACTCAAATGGAGGTTTCTGCCTAAATTGTTCCATTCATAGGGTAAAAGGGGATTGAGAAAAAAGCTCCTTCAGTGCATGTTCTTCCATTTCTATCACATTCAGCCCCATTGCAGACCCTACTGTTGAGAGGCCAGGCTAATTCCCTAATTCCTGAAAGGGCCTGGGAACAGCAATACCCCAATAGCAATGAGGACACCTAATGCCCAGATCTTGGCTTCTAAATACCATTCTCCACTGAAAGAAATAAGAGTCCTTAAAGAAATAGCTGACTACAGTTTTAGAAAGGGAAAGTACGGGACCGCCTGGGTGGCTCAGTCGGTTGAGCATCCAACTCTTGATTTTGCCTCAGGTCTTGATCCCTGTAGGATTGAGCCCTGCATTGGGCTTTATGCTGAGTATGGAGCCTGCTTAAGGTTCTCTCTCTCTCTCTCTCTCTCTCTCTCTCTCTCTCTGCTCCTCTCCCCTGCTCATGCTCTCTCTCTAAAATAAAATTAAAAAGAGAACGTGCAAGATGAGCCTGGAACACACTGTCATGCTAGAAAGCAAGGAAGTACCCAAAGAATTATGGAGACATGTCAAAAAGGACACAGGAACCAGCGTAAAAGGGCTACTGAACACCAAATCTGAGACAATTTAGGCACCAAAATAAACAGTAGTAAACTATAACTTACTGAATAAAACAGGAAAGCATGAGTCTGACATAAATTAAGAAATGAATAAATTGAAAGTTTAATGAGGAATGAGATATTTACACACTCTCAAAATATTTCCCCACAAAATACTTATTACTCACAAATTACAATGAAAAACCTTGGCAAACACCACCTTAATCACGTGATCAACATGAACCTCATGAACAATGGGTCAAATCAGAATCCCAAGCCACCTGAAAGATAGCAATGAGAAGATTATCACAGCATTGTTCCTGTGAATCGCTACCTAAAAGGCATAACCTGAATCTAAATATGAGGAAACATCAGACGGCCCCCAAGATATTCTACAAAATAACTGACCCATAATCATCAAAAATGTCAGTTATGAAAGTCAAGGAAAGACTAAGAAACTGTTCCAAAATGAAGGAGACTAAAAGACAAGAAACTCATCACTAAAAGTAACACATGATGCTGAACTGATTCTTTTTGCTAAAACAGACATTCTGTGAAATGTGAGTAGGATCTGATGATTAGATGGTAATAATGTACTGATGCTAATATCCTGATTTTGGTAAATGTGGAGGGATGGTAGTAAGGGTTTGCTCCTCACATACCCCATTCTTCTATTCTGTTTTCTCTCTTGGGTTGGGGCAAAGACAGGGGAGATGGGAAAAGGCAGCTGTTTCTTAATTAGGAAACCCTATTATCTTTTCCCTGGTTAATAATAACTAATGTGTGTGTGTGTGTGTGTGTGTGTGTGTGTGTGCACATTTGCTTTATATATTTTGATGCTGTGTTTTTTATTACACAAAGATTTATGATAGCTATATATTCAAGGAAACTGTACCCTTTATCAAAGTTAAACCTCTTTGTCACATTTAACCTGTTTGGCCTGGAATCCTGTTTAGCCTGAAATTAGTATTTGGGATCCTACTTTCTTTATATTTGTGTGTGCTTGATATGATCTTGCCCATCCATTTGCTTTCTTGTATTTTTTGATTGTAAAATATGCCATTTTCACCATTAAAAAAAACTTTTAATGTTTATTTTTGAAAGAAAGAGAGAGACAGAGCATGAGTGGGGGAGGGGCAGAGAGAGAGAGGAAGACATAGAATCTGAAGCAGGCTCCAAGGTCTGAGCTGTCAGCACAGAGCCCAACATGGGGCTCAAACTCATGAACTGTGAGATCATGACCTGAGCCAAAGTCGTATGCTTAAACGACTGAGCCAGCCAGGTGCCCCAATTTTCACCATTTTTAAGCATATAATTCAATGGCATTAATTACATTCATAGGGTTGTGCAACCATTATCATTATTTCCAAAATGTTTAAAAAAAATTTTTTTTAACGTTTATTCATTCTTGAGAGACAGAGCACAAGTCGGGGAGGGGCAGAGAGGGAGGGAGACACAGAATCTGAAGCAGGCTCCAGGCTCTGAACTGTCAACACAGAGCCTGATGTGAGGCTCGAACCCATGAATTGTGAGATGATGACCTGAGCTGAAGTCAAACACTTAACCAACTGAGTCACCCAGTTTCCAAAGCGTTTTAATTATCCCAAACAGAAACTCTGTTTACCTCCAGCCCCTGATAACCTCTAACTGACTTTGTATTTCTATGAATTTGCTCATTCTAGGTACCTCATATAAGTGGAATCATAGAATATTTATTCTTTTGTGTCTGGCTTCTTTCACTTAGCATAAGGTCTTCAAGGTTCATCCATGTTGTAGCATGTGCTAGAACTTCATTTCTTTTTATGACTAAATAATATTACATCATATGTATATCCTACATTTTGTTTATTCATTCATGTGTTGATGGACACTGGTATTTTTTTCCACCTTCTGACTCTTATGAATAATGCAGCCGTGAACATTGGTATATAAATATCTGCGTTAGTCCCTGCTTTCAATTCCTTTAGGTAAAAACTAGAAATGGAATTGCTGGATCTTATTTTACATTCCCTTTTTACTTTGTTTTGAAAGTTTCTCTTGTAGACAGCACACAATCTAATAATTTTTGTCTTAAAGAAATGTAACCCATTTGCAGGGCACCTGGGTGGCTCAGTCGGTTAAGCATCCTACTTTGGCCCCAGTCATGATCTCACAGTTTGTGAGTCTGAGCCCCACGTCGGGCTCCGTGCTGACAGCTCAGACCTAGGAGCCTACTTTAGATTCTGTGTCTCCCTCTCTCTCTGACCCTCCCTAGCTCACACTCGCACTCTCTCTAAAATAAATAAACTTAAAAAAAAAAAAGAAATGTAACCCATTTACAATAATTGTTACTATATATTTAGCATTCTATCACCTACAGATAATTTTAATTCTTTCTTGCTCTTTTTTAGGGTTTGCTGTATGATGTGTTGACCATGTTTTCTTTGCTTTTTATCTTATCTAGAGAGAGAATATATGTTTGTGTATATATACATACATATTACGTTACATACAATGTAACTATGTATTATATATTATAATGTACTTGTATTACATATATTAGTATATATGTTCTGCCTATAATTCAACAAATAGCTATATTTCATTTTTTTAAAGTATGTTTTAACTCACATTTTTTCCTATTAGTCAAGAGTAAATCAGTACTTCCTGAGTTCTCTTTGCCTCTTCTTTGAGAATATTTTTAAACTTTTCATTGTTTTGGACCAGTTCTACAACTTCTAAGATTCTTCTCCGTTTAACAGGCATGTGCCCCCTGTCCTTTGGTACCAGGGCTTCCTCACTCAGTTCCTAAATTTGCTTCATCTTGTGACGATCTTGAATACTTCTCCAAGTTCCTTATTTAGAAAGGTACATGGTGGTATGTTTTTAAACTCTTGCATATTTGAAGGGATCTTTCTTGAGACTTCAAACATTAAATGTACCTTTGTGGGGCATCGAGTTATTGGCTCACAATCTTTTTCTTTATTCTTCTGAAAACTCTGTAGACATTCTCCGTTGAAATCAAGGGCAACAAGAGTTTGAAGCCGGTCTGATTTCTCTTCCTTTGTAGATTTCCTGTGTAGTCTGCATGAATACTTGCAAAATTTTAAGACTCCCAATTCTTCAAACATTTTTGTGAGGTGTCAGGTATAGGTCTGATTTTTGCCTGGCACATAATGATCTCTTCCAAGTGGCACTCCCTGGACTGTGTGGTGTTCTCTCATCTATTGGACGACGGCTGTATCTGGTGTCACCCTCAGACTCAAGGAGTGTCTGCACAACGTTGCTTTACTCTCTGGTACTTACATACTTTCCTCTTGTCATTTTAATTTCCCCTTCTCCCTGAATTTTTGATGAGATGTTTTGACCTTGACCTCTACAGCACTGATTTAATATTTTACAGCACTGATTCTATTCTTTAATCTCACCAAGGGATTAATGGTGAGTTTTAATTCTGTGATTACATTTTTAGTTTCTCTTACCGTGTTTCCTGTTCTCATTAATTCTTTTTTCATTTAATCTTTTTTTTTTTTTTTTAAGTCTCATTCTGTGGCTTTTTAAACAATGTCTGTCCCTCTACTCCTTATGGCTTTTTGCCTTTATTTCATAGGGGCTGTATATTCTGACATATGTAACACAATGTTGAGTAGGATTTCCCCTGTTGATCCAGAGTTCATGTGAAGACCCGTATTAGGACAAAGGGCTCGGTGCCCACCTTCTAGCTCAAGGGATGCAGCCCACATAGACCCAACGACTTGATCCTGTGAATTCAACAATTTGGGGGCTGCAGGCCACCCTTAGGATTCCTGAGCAGACATGAGAATGCTCCCACAGAAGAATGACAAAGCCCCAACTCCTAGCTTCCCCTCTCTTCCCTTGAAGCTGGCAAAGGCAGATCTTCCAGAGCCCAGAAGGCTCCGTTTTACAGGAAAAAGCTCCAGGGCTTCACCTAGTCAACATTGTCCCTGGAGGAGAACTCAGCGTGTTCCCCAGCTTTAAACTCCTCCTGTTTCCTCTTCCTCCCCAGCAGGTCCTCCTAGCCTCAGCCTAGGAACAAAGACATTTGAACAAATCCACAGGAACATGCTAATTGACAGACAGGCCGGGATCCTGTTGCCCTGAGGGGGTCATAAGCTTGTTGAGCACTGCCAGGGGAAGAGGAGAAATGAACAACTTAGCAATAGCACCAGCTCCTGTATTTTAATGTATTCAAATATGTTCCCTCAAGGAGTTTGCAGGCCCTCAGGGGTACAGGGAGTCTGAGCTGAAACAATTTCTCCTAATTGCTGAAGCAGACACCCAAACAGAATCCTGGATTTGAGACTCCCATATGGAGATTGGCTCACTCTGGTTACAGGGTTGACGAAGACCCCATCGTAAATCAGGGGCTGCCAAAGTGGGTTTCTCAGAACACTATTTCTGCAGAATGTTAATAGGTATTTCTGAAAATAGGGTTCCAGTGAAAATAAATTTGAGATATGAATAGTAAACAGTAGCAGTTTCCTTTCTGCAGGACTTCTTGGCATCTTGCATACTAAATGATTATTATTCAGTCACTCAGCCTGCATACACTGAGCATCTATTGTGTACAAAGTGTTTTGGAAACAGGTGAAATTTCCACATGGTCCATGCCTGCAAGAAGCTGACAGCTGAGCATTTCAACACCTTAGTACTCAAATCATGGTTTAGGCCAGTCGCTGCAATACCAACCGAAAACTGTTAGACAGGCAGACTCTCCAGCCCCATTGCCAGACCTACAGAATCAGACTCTGCATTTTCACAAGCTCCCCAGTGATATGTATGTAATTAAAGTATGAGAAGCCCTGGATTAATTCATTGTTAGAAGAGAAAAAAAAAAAAAAAAAACACAAGGAGAAAGAAAGCTGGAGACCTTTTGCTGTGGATCCCAAGCAAAATAGTGGCAGCAGAATTAGAGAGGAGCACATTGTCCTCACTTCAGAATAGACACAGCAAGGATCTGGACAGGAAAACTGAGGAGGACACAATTCTATTTTGGCATCACTATTGGTTGAGGTAGGGTTCACTTTGAGGAAAAGAAAAACCCTAAGTAATAGGGACTTAAATAAGATAAAAATTTATTCTCTTGCTTTAGACAAGTCCAACAATAGGAAATACTGGGCTGGTATGGCATACCACAAAATCACAGACCCATGTTCCCTCTATCTTACTACTCTACCATCCATTCCAACAGTCAACTTATGGCCCAACATGGCTGCAAGGCCTCCAGCCATTACAGCTGCTTTCCAGCAAGCAGGATGTGAGGAAAAGGAGCATTTTTTCCTACTTACAAAGTCACTTCCTTAAGGTTTATACACCATCTCTATTTACATGCCATTGTGTGAACACATGTGGGACACTCTCGAGGAACAACCTGGAGAGAATATGAAAGGGGGCTGAAGACCTAGCAGAATTTAAGTTATTATTGTTAATATATCCTCCTTTGCACCAGCAATGAGTGAGAACCAGGAAATTTGGGTTACACTTGTTTCTAGAATCAGAGAGAATGAGACAGTTGGAGAATTCTCCAACCCTAGTGCTTGCAACTACTTTTCTACTTTCTCAAAATAAGTGAATAAATGGCAAATGGTGAAATGAATATTAATAAGAAAGAGAATAAAATTGCAAGTTCAACAACTTTTCCACAAGCATATGGTTTTCACTATATTTTGCACACAGAAAAGAGCCATGTTTCCCTCAGGTAAATTATTTCTGGTTCTCATTTGCATGATGAACTTGAATGTATTGAGATTTCCCAGAGAACTACAAAAGGTACAATGACGTCCAGACACTCCATCCCTGAATGAAGCTAAAGTCCAGTGCTCCAGGAGAAGGCCAAAGATAATCTGTGAAACCTGAAAGGCCAAATCAAATGACCCCACTGTCATCTGTGGCTCAAATCAGACCCTTCAATTCATATCAGAGTTGCCTTTGGTTCCTACCCCAGACATGCTAAATCAGAATCTGCATTTTAGCGAGGTTCCCACATGGTTCTTATGGACACTAAAATTTGAGAAGCACCATCCAAGAAAAGGAGTTTAAGAAAAGGAATGTTTCTTAAAGCTGACTCCTTGAAGCTCTTGTGTGTGTGTGTGTGTGTGTGTGTGTGTGTGTGTTAGTGCACTTATGTGTGCCTGCACACAGGCATGTGAATATAAACAAAGAAACAAGGTCTTGGTTTGCTTGAAATAGCCAAGCTAAACAAAATGCTTTGTCTTCAATACACATGTGTATACTTTCTCATTCATTCATCCACCCATTCACATATCCCATACACTCTCACATGCACGCAGTGACATGCATTCATATGCAGTCACACATTCACAGGCACACCTGCCCACTCACCTGCATGTACATCTTCACATGTATTCATGCACACATGCAGGCCTGGGGTGACAATGACGGTGCCCTCTTAGCAGCACACAAAGGTCCATTTCCCTGGGGTGGTGATGTGCCATGTGTTGCTATCCTGGCCAGTATGTGGCAACCTCCAGATCTTTCTGTCCAGATTGCTGGAATTATGCTGAACTCTGCCCCTATCTGTGACAACCCATTTCCAGAACAGCCGCAGAATGAGTGAATCACCACAGTGTTTGTAATTTTGCCATGGGATGGTTTCTGTCTCTACCCTATCTCCCTACATGTGAGTCACAGGACCTCCTTTTTCAGTTGAAAAGTGTTTTAAAGATCATCCCTTCTGACTTCCTCAATGTACAGGAGACTGAGGCCCAGAGAGGAACAGGGATTTGCTCAAGACCATCCAACAAATCAGAGGCAGAGATGAACTTGAACCAGAATCTAGGGCCAGGGCCCCTTCTACCCTATGTCCCTCCAAAAGAAGCCTCCCTCTCCTCAAGCCCTGATCCTACTGCTAGGCCTTCCTGGCAAAGCAAGGGTGGGAACGGCACAAGATAGTGGCAACAAGTGGCCAGGAGTACCCAGTGACACATTGGCCACATAGTTAAGCAGGGCAAGATGTGCTGCTGTCCAGCCTGTGATATATGATCCCACCCCACTGCCCCCACTCCTTCATGAAGGCCCTTCGAATGACTCAACATTCCTAGACCTCCTGGAGCTCAGGGAAACAGAACCAAGAGAAGCAAGGGAACAGGGAGAGGGGCAGGTAGGGGAGGCAGTCAGGGTCCCAGCACCTCCTTTTTCCAGAAAACAAAATATGGCTCCATCATTCCATAAAAGTCTTCTTCTCTACCCATGCCTGCTCTGCTTCCTGCCAGTCCTGCTCATTTTCTTTGCCTGGTGTTCAGATCCATGACAGGTACAGGGGTACCAGGAGGAATCAGAGCTAAGGCGACCATGTCCCTCCTCAAATCCACCACTGCAACCCAGCATGGGAAAAGCAGAGGGAACGCATTGGAGGGGCACTTTCTGGAGTAGTGGATACTCAAGCAAGGGTGGCCGCATGAAGTGGGAAGGAGGGGCATCTTAGAAAGAGGGAGAGTAGGCATGAAGGCTTGGAGGGGAGAGTGCTTTGATTGATCATTTAGCATAAATGGGGAAGAAATGCAGAGAGGAGTCAGAAGAAAAGACCAGAGGGACCTTCTAGGCAGGACGAGGGCAGCACAGGTCCCAGGAACACTCTGAAGATACTCAGGCTGCCAGAAACAAAACACACTAAGGAACATGTATGACCAGTCCTCTCTTAGTACCAAAGGGAAAACTGAGGCCCAAAGAGAGGTGGAACACCCAAGATCACATCGTAGGCAGAAGCAGTATGAATGCCAGAAACTCAGCCCTGTAACTATCTGATTATCAAGTCAAATCATTCCTTGTTCCTTGCAAGTCCTACCCATGCCAAGCTTGAGTATCAAAACATTCCTGGAGAGAATAGTAAAAACACAAGGTTAGAGGGGGAGATTTCCTTGCTGGAAACAGCCTGACAAAAGCAGAGATGGGGGACCCAGAGGCCCCCACAGCTGAGCAGATGTTGCGTAATCAAGTGGGGGCTGGATGCCTTGAATGCCCAGGCATCTACAAGGAGCCCTGTGGCTGTGGGGTAACATGTCACCAGGGGCAGCTTCAGTAGGACAATCTCTGGCCTGCCTCCCTTTGCACAGTAAGAGGAGGACAGGGGATACCCCCACAGCCCCTCCAGCTCTGAGGCTGGGTGAAACCCTGAGCTACAGGAAGTCTCTGGAGACAGAACAAGCAGCTTCAGGTCCTGCTGAGTGTGTACTTGTCAGGAGAGTTATTTCAAGAGAGAGAAGAAGCAATTATATTTAGTATTTTCTGCCCCATACATGACTCAGTTGAATAAAGAATGTCACCTTTGCTGTAAAAATCAATTCTAATAAGGAAAACACTTCTACACTCAACAAAATCCTGGGGATGCACAAGCATTAATTAATAATGTCGCTGCTCCATCTTTTCTATCACCACTAATCCCTATTCAACAGGACATAGGTTTAAAGAATTCCCAAGGTAGGAGAAACAGGAAATACCCCTTAGAGAGGAAGCCTTGTGATCTGGTTTCAGACCCAGCAGTAGCACAAGCAGGAGGAAGACAGCAGATTATCCTAGAACACAGGCAGAAGGGACCATGTGTCAAGGTCCAGGCAAAGCCCTCAGCTGCCCAGCTCAGCACAGGTGTCAGGAAGGGGATCCAACACACAGCTCTGCCCTTTGGGACTCAGTTCCTCCATCTGTATAATAATGAGGGAGTTGGTCCTTCCAGCTAACATGTTCTGTGACTCCAGGGTTGACAAACTACAGTCTATACACCAAATCAGGCCCACAGCTGTTTCTGCATAGCCAGTGAGCTGAGAATTGGTTTTACATTATTAAAAGGCTGTAGAAAGAATAGAAAATTGCAAGGAATCTCTGTGACAAACTGCATATGGCCCACAAGGCCTAAAATACTTATTATCTAGCCTATTCTAGAAAGTATGCCAGTTCCTGATCTAGATAATTTTGGATCTATGCTTCTGACCCATTAGAGTTCATAGAACTGTCTGGAACTCTTTGGGATAAGCGGGATTTCTCACTGGCTATGCAATCATTGTTTGTTTCTCTTTCCTCCACTGTCCTGTTGCTTCAGGAAGGCTTGTTCTGGGGTACTCCTAGACCCTAGCATGTAACAGATCTTCAGTCGGAATGAAGTTTGTGCTTCTCACATCCCTGATGCCTGTACCCAGCACTATTTGGGCTGCACAATTACTTCTGCATAATGTAGACTGTAACCATATGCTTATTTTATCCAATTAACCATCACTGAGGGCTTTATTAGGACAAGGTTCCATGCTAGGCTGGTAGCCAGGCCTGGATCCTTCCACCTGGAGCTTACAATATAATAAGAAAAATCAGAGGTGGGCTCAAATAACTTTAATACAAGCTAGACCATGATTCATGCCCCGAAAGAAACTCAAAGAGTGTGAAATGCACACACAAAAGGGAAAGGCAATTATAGCTGAACAGGAATTAGCACTCCACTAGATAAATTGGCAAAACCAGGAAAAGACAATTCACAAAAGGGAATAAATTCTAATAAAACAAATATATGGGAAAATCTTAGCTTTACTAGTAACCAGAAAAATACTAATAAAAAGTACAATGAGATATCTTTTTATGATTATTAAAATAGTAAAATGTCTATTTCAAGTCATAATACCCAGTGCTCTCAATGGTACAATGAAATGACTCTCATACACTGATATTAGGTGAGAGGGTAAAATTGAATAACTCTTTGAAATCAATTTGGTAATAATATAAAATATAAAAATGTATAAACTTTATGATCCAGACATCCCACTTCTAACAATTGGACCAAAGAAAATAATTCAAAATAAGGAAAAGTTTATATGCTAATATACAAGACTACTACCTTAGCAGTTATTTGGAAGCAATATAAAATGTCACTGTGGAATTTTCTTCTCTGGATCCCTTTTCTACACCAGCTACCTGACTATTTAAGGATGACTCACATTAGTAGAATAGAACCCTGTCCCTAGAAACACAAGAGGAGTTTCCTTCTGAGAAAGAGTCTCTGTTGGGTGGCTGGATTGTCACATGTAAAGTTTGGGCATGGTCAGTGGGTGTTTTCTGCCACATGGACAGGAAAAGCAGAGGAAGTTGCTCACCTCAGGGAGGAAGGAAAGAATGAAGTTTACACAGACATAAGATACACCTCATGGCATTTGCATCCCTGTTCCAGGGGTCCCCAAAGCCCTGCCACATGCCTATACTTGGCTACTATGAGATGCCCTGATATCCTCAGCACAAAGATCCTTTTTCTGCTTCAGCTAATTTAAGTTTCTGTGTGTAACTATTAAAAATTGCTAAGAAGACTGTAGACGCAACATGGGGAAAAGGCCTTTTGACCCAATAAGGGTTGAAAAATAAACCATTTACAACATTACAAATGTACTACAAATTCAAAATTTGTGGACAGAAAAGGTAGAAAAGAATATATTAACATGTTAAAAGTTTGCCAGCAGTGGGATAGAAGTAATTATTTTCTCTATTCTCGTACTGCTGTGTTGCTTTTCCTGAACTTAAAAAAAATTCTGAGTGAGGAGATGAATCATAGACCAACACAACTGTGATGTGGAGTGAACAGTGACTGTTGCCTGAACAGAGGGCAGATATGGGGCCATGGAACCCAAGGGAAGGATATTTTTATTACCTCCACCTGAGAGATCAGAGTAAACACCATGAGGGAAGCAGAATCTGAAATGGGCTTTTAGATAAGGAGAGATATTGAGATGGAGAGAAAGGAGAAATGAAAACTTGGGGGTGGAAGAGAATCTAGTTTGGGCCATTCACCGTGGTAAGAGCAAATCAAAGGAAGGTCAGTAGGAAATCAAGCTACACTGTAGACGTGTTAAACGGTTGATGGGTGGCTCAGTCGGTTGAGCCTCCAACTTGGATTCAGGTCAAGGTCTAACAGTTCGTGAGTTCAAGACCCCATTGTTCTCACTGTTGTCAGCACAGAGCCCACTTCTGATCCTCTGCCCCCTCTCTTTCTGCCCCTCCCCCACTCTCTCTCTCAAAAATGAATAAATATTTAAAAATAAAAAATAAACAGATGACCTTCAGCCCACACTAGCCCAGTTGCTTTTTATTTGGTCAACACAGTGATCACATATTTCTAAATTAGTTGATAGGCCTCTCATCTCTAACCCTACTCCTCTAAATTCTGCTTTGTGATTCGGGACCTGGGACTCTAATTCTGTTTGGCCACTTGATGCCTTCTTAGCCTGTGCCGATAGGGGGCGCTAGAGGGAGACCACAAGATCAAGGAGTAAGGGAAGCACCACAGGTGGAGCAGTCACTGATTTGGCTTTAACTTACAAGGTTGACTGTTCACACACCATGTGATCCACCACTCCCACTCCGAGGTATGTCTGAGAAACCCTGTGCACTGGGAGACATGCCTGAGAATGTTGGTAGCAGCATTATTCATGATAGCAAAATGTCCTTCCCACAGTAGAGGACAGGGAAGGGGGAACAGGACAGACAATGTGACCTGGGGTTGAACACTCCCTTCTTCAACCCCCAGAGCACAAAGCCTCATGACCTCCCCTTTGGCCACCCAGGATAACCATCTCTGCTTAAAGTGGGCCTCAGTTTACCAGCCAGAGGATGCCAGAAAATCTGCTTACTTTCCTTAATGAAAAATTAAACAAAACAAAAGACCCAAACCTTTAGAAACACAGGCAGGTTCCTCCCTGGGTAGGGAGCTATGGTGAAGCCTGGGGAGAAAGTATTTTTGTTCCTTCTGGAAAGCCCACAGGAGCCAACAAAACAAGATACCAGTTAATGTTTCAATAATATAGTCTGTTAGCTAATCAGTGTTGGCCAAAATCCAATCTAGCCTGCTTTAAAAGAATAAGTCTTATCTCCCCATTGCTTAAATGCAAACTAAAAGGATAGAAATCTGTACACAGTGGGTAACTAATGATCTTCAGGGTGGTAGGAAGAAGTCTGTCTCATCAGGAAGAGGAGAGCTATTGAAATGCATCGTGCGGTTTTGTTTAGTTTTGAGCTCTATGGTTGGCTCAGGAATGGCCCCAATGATATCCAGGTCCTAAGCCCTGGAACCTGAGACATAACTGATACCTGTGACATACCTGTGACATACCTGATAGGGCAAAAGGGGCTTTACAGATATGATGAAGTCAAGGGCATGGAGATGAGGAGGCTATCCTGGATTATCTGCATGGGCCCTCAAAGTGATCACAAGTGTCCTTTTAAGAGGGAGGCAGAGGGAGACATTATGCAGAAGAGGGGAAGGCAATGTGACTGGGGAGGAAGAGGTTGCACAGATGGAGCCGCAAGCCAAGAGATGCCCACAGCCACCGCAAGTTAAAAGAGGCAGGGAGCTGGGGCCTCCCCCAAACCATTCTGGGGAATGTGACTTAGCCCTCTAAGACTCAGCTTGAATTTCTGACCTCCAGAGCTGTAAGAGTAAATTTGTTGTCTTAAGCCGCTAAGTTTGAGGCGATTTGTTAGAGCAGCCATAGGAAACTAATACAAGCCCTGACCACCAGGACCCTGTGACTTCAATGGCACCAACCTTCTTTTCCTAAGAGACTTGAATAATTGGGTTCCCCATGATTTCTCTGTAGGGTATAAATAATTTGCACCTTGGAAGAAGGAAGGAAGTGAAACTGCATAGGTAAACTGAGGTCAGATCATGAAAGACCTTTTTTTTTTTTTTTTTAAGATTTTTATTTTTAAGTAATTTCTATACCCAACTTAGGGTTCAAACTCACAACCCTGAGATCAAGAGTCACATGCTCTACTGACTGAGCCATCCAGGTGCCCAAGAAAGATCTTAAATGACAAGCTAAGGACCTTGACTCTTACCCCTAAATTCTGGGAATTCAGAGACGGTCTGGAGTAGGGAAAAGGTGTGAGCAGATTTTTTTTTAATACACCTTAGCTCTGTAAAGAAAGAAATGGGAAGAAGCAAAATTATAAGCCAAGACACAGAGAAGAGGTTGTTTCTATCATACAGGAAAGAGATGAGGACAGGTCAGGTGAAGGGACACTCATGAAGGCCTTGGATCCTGGCAGAGAAGGGAAGAGTGGCTTTTTAAGAAGGGAAGTGGAGGAGATGAGATAATTTTCAAAAAGGACAATCCAGGTTCTGTCTTGTTTGGATACATATACAAGAAAAGGAAGGCATTTGTTCAAACCTCCCTGCATATATTTCTAAATGGGAAAAAAACAGACAAATTATTCACTTAAAAAGAAATAGCCTTTTAAATTCTAAAAAGACCAGTGCAACTCTCATTGGTGCCATGATCAGTGAAAGCCGGCTTGCACACTCCCTTTGAGCCAAATTTTGTAAAGCATTTCACATGGGGCCTTTGAGTGATCAATGCAAGAGGGATGCAGAAGTGGGGCTTTTACAAGGCAGGTGGCCTGGTAAGGACAAAGATGCTTCAGGGTGGGAGGCAGGAGCTCTTGGGTTCAGTCCTGGCTTTTCCACTAGTTGTGTGGCCTCAGATAAGTTCTTGCCCCTCCCGCTCTCTGAGTGTGTCTCTCCCTAGATCAGCAGTGTTCAAACTTGGTAGCAGAGCTCTGGAATTCTGAAGAGGTGCCCAGGGGCCACAAAGACCTGAGAGTGAGTAGAGGGTTCCTCTCCTGCCTCCTGGAGGGGCTGGTAAAACGTGAAAATTGTTCATTTTATTCCTTCAGCTGACATTTACGGACTCCTCACTATCTGCCAGACACCGTCCTAAGTTCCTACCTGCATTACTTATTTTACAGACAAGGGAACTAAGTCACAAAGAGATAAAATGGCTTGTTTGAGGTTGCAGAGCTCAGAGAGGACAGAGCTGGGATTTGAACATGACACAATGTGGCTCCAGGGCCTGTGGTTTCAGAAGCTTGCTTCATGTCCCTAGGTGTTCTCTCCCTCTTCTGTGCTCCCACAGCCCCCCAGTTTCTCCTCCATCGCCTCTGTAGTACACTGTCCACTCTAGCTCTAGGCTGACCTGTCAGACTCTTCCAGGTTGCACTGGGAGCAAGCTGAGGTTGAGGACTGAGTCAGGTTTATCTCTGTCCCCGGATAGCACACCCTGGCCCCAGAGACGTGGCTCTAGGTGACCATTACTGAGGGGCTGTCCAAATGAAGGTTTAAATGGGGGAGGAGGGAGCCCAGCAATGAGGTGACTCTTCTCTCCATTCACTGGGCACAGACACTGTGCCAGACCCTACACTGGCACTGTGAACACAGAGAGGAATCTAACTAGGCCCCTGACTTCCGGAAGCCTAGCCTGGCCAAGCAGACAGATCCAGAAGCTGATAACAGAAGCCCTGTATACTATTGTCTACATCATCCAGACAAACCCTGCATTACACTGGCGAAAATAATAACGAGATCACAGGAAACCTGCCTGTGCCCCTGACAGCCAGCCTTCTCCCCAGACTTGGAGCCTGGCTAGTTGTGGGGGAGGAGGGCAGGCAGATGGAGACACTGGCTAGCCAACCCCTACCCAGGAGGCCCTTCACGCCTTCATTCAGCTGAGCAGTGCCAGGGCTGGCCCTGGAGGGTGCAGATGAGATAGATCAGACATGGTCCCTGACCTTGAGGATTTCATGGGCCAGTGGGCATGGTGAGCTGCAAACACGAAACCATCCCGCTAACACACAGGACTCAGACATGAGCAAAGCATCTCCAGGTGCCAGGTGGGGGGGACACGGATTCACAGATCACAACTGCTAAGCATGCACTGAACCAAACTTTGATTTTACAGATAGAAACTGAAGGCCAAAACTGGGCTAGGGGCTTGCCCACAGTCACAAAGTGGTCAGTAACAGAAGCAGGACAGGAGCCCATGCATTCTCTCTCTCTTCACACCCCACCCTTTCCCCAAGTTTGGAAGGTAGAATTCTCCATGACTTAATACCAGCTTTCCCCAGCAGTTGCTGATATTTGGGGAACAATAGACAAAAGAATTCAATGCTCCCGTTCCCCATGCCCAACCCCTCGGCCTACAGGGACAGTGGACACACTTCTGGTGTATTGCTGCTCTCATACCCAGCTTAGACCAGGGTCTGCCTAGAGATCAGATCCCTGATCTTCACACCTGCTTCCAAAGCCCCAAGACCTTGCCATCTGCTTGGGTGCTGGCTGGCCTCAACAAGCACTGCTCGCCCAAGCCTCTGAGCTGCAGCTCAAATCTCTGAGGTGGACCCAGAGAGGCTGGAATTGTGAGGCACTTTTGTCCAGAGCAGGAGGGGAGAGGGGAGGAGGATGGAGAGGGGAGGAGAGGGGAGGAAGAAGAGAAGGGGACTCCCACTTGCTGAGTACCTACAGGGTACCAGAGGTAGCACTAACACCTTCCCATTCATCCTTACAACCCCTGTCTGGGAGGGTAGGATGACTTATCTTTCTGACAAGGAAATTTAGGTCAAAAAGGGCTGCAAGAGTCACTGCTGGACAATCACCAAGCTCTGGAAGCCAGAAGGGCATTTGGTGTCACCAGTAGGGCCTGAAGGACTCACAGTCCATTTGTGAATACCATTTCCCATAGCTTTGTTCCATAAATCACAGCCAGGCTTCCTTCTCCAAGTAAATGACAGCTGCTGGTAGTAGTAATAGCAGCATGAGCATGTAAACAATGGAATGGACAGAGGCTTCAGGTTTCAGACTGAATCTGAAAGCCCTGGGGCTCTGAGGAGCTACCTCAGGGCTCAGGAACTACTAAACATGATAAATCAGGCAGGGAGGAAGCAAAGCCTAAAGCAATTTAACTAACGCAGGGACCACCCTATCAAGTGTATACTTAGAGGTGTCATAAAAAGGTGGGCCCTTGACTGTGTCAATATCAATTCAGTCAGCAGTCCCCCATGGTATCCCATGCAAGGGGCCCAAAGGGTCTGCATGTAGGGAAGTGCCAAATATGTTTGCTCATACTCTATACCCAGTACCTAGCACAGAGCCAGACATATAATAGGCCATCAATAATTTTGTTGGATGGAAAAAGTTCAATCAGGCAGGGCTCAAACCCCCAAGGGAGCTCCTCTCTTTTTCTGTTCTACATAACTGACTTCTATGTAGTTTTTCCTTTGAACGAAAGTTTTTTTTAAAGACAGAATTGAAATCCAGTGACCTAGTTCATGCTCCTTCCTTTACAGAAGGGGATATTGAGGCACAGAAAGGGAGAGGGCCTTGCCCAAAGGCAGAGAGCTCAGCAGTACAGTCAGTGAGTTTCCACAGACTTGGGCTTTTTACTCCACCCGGTTAGATCATCTTCCAGGACGCCCGAGACGGTAGAGCCAAGGGGGGGCTGGGCTGGGCACTGCTGGAACTGCAGCTTCCAGGCGCCTGGTGCCAGAAATGCAGGGAGGGTGAGGCTTCTCCTATCGCTCCCACTGCTGGGAACAGACCTCAGACACAGTCAGAGGGGTCGCCCAAGATTTATGCACCAAGATGTTTATCATTGTGTTATTTATAATATTGAAAAATTGGAAATGACCTAGAAACGGGTTAATAAATTATGCCACAGCCTTTTAATGAAATATAATGCAGCTAAATTCATCTCTTTGAAGTCTGTTGAATGGCAAGTTAGAATCCGGGCAAGTACAATCCTCTAAATAGAACCGACACCAATTTTTAAAAATATTTAAATTTAGGGGGGAAAAAGGGCTTGTCAGTATATATCCTGATATTAAGAATGGTTATTTCTAGGGAGGTTGAAGGGGTAGTTAAAGGGTGATTTTTTTTCCTTCTACATATTTTCTGTACTTTCCAAATTTTCTACAATAAACACATATTACCCTTAAAATCTGAAAGGAAAAAAAAAATTAAGATTCCCTGACCAGGGACACGTCCCTCTGATAGGGCCAGACTCATTCATCCTTTGTCCAGCAAACATTCATTCAACATTTTGTTTCAGACCCTTGTGTTTCCAGACACTGGAAATGTCTCAGCTTAAAAGCACACAGATACTATTTTTAATCCATTTCATGAGGCAGTCACCATGTATTAATAGGATCCCTCTTAATTGATGAACGAATCATTAGAGATTCTGAAAATGTTGTAATACATATCGTGTATTTAGAAAAGCAATTTAACATTCAAGTTTTAAAACCCCAAAAGATACTGTGGCACCTGGGTAGCTTAGCCAATTAAGCATCTGACTCTTGATCTTGATGAAGGTCATGATCTCATGGTTCATGAGTTTGAGCCCGTTGGGCTCTGTGCTGACAACATGGGGCCTGTTTGGGATGCCCTGTCTCCGTTCTCTGTTCCTCCCCTGCTCTCTCTTTCTCTCTCAAAAGTGAATAAAAACAAAACAAAACATTTTTTTAAAGCCCAAAAGATACTATTTATGTCTGTTGCACCCTGTAAATTGCCCATTGCCTTCTAAGAAGAAATCATGCCAGTTCTGACGCTTGCATAGACTTAATGGTTCTTTTTTTCTCCCAGCTGACCTTATCATTGGTGCTAATGGTCCCTGGTACACTGTGTGACTTTGAACAAGTCACTTGACCTCTCTGGGCTTCAGCTTCTCCCTCTGTGAGAGCTTTTCCAGCTTGAGATTCTTAGCTTCTTTCAGTTCCTTGGCAGTAGTTAGGGGACTGTCTCAAGATAAAGAGTTCTTCAGCCTCCAGACGGACTCCTTGGCCAGGTCCTTACATGGTATCTCTCAAATGAAGAGTCATTCATTTCTGTATCCAGACTTCCAAGCATTTCAGAGAAGCGGCATCCTTCAGGGGCGGTGCTAAGATAGATTAGGCATCCTAAATGGGCAAATCATTCTGATCTAAATCTTTATGGGCTCCCAGTGCCTCATTAAACATCCAAGCCCTGGAGGCTCTGAACCACAGCTCCTCCTTCCTCAAAGCCCTTCAGGAGGAGTTCTGATTACCCCATAAATTACATGGTGTCGGAGGGTATCTGCAGGCCCTTCATCTTGCAATCTAGCCACTGTTTTTATGGGATATGGATCCTGCCAGGCTTGGGCTCTCCATCCCCATGGTTACGAGGGAGGGCCCAATGGAACGTCTTCCTTCGAGCACTAGCTCAATCTCCACTGATGTTTCTTCCCTCCCAGGAACACATTAAATTCTCCTGAATGGAGAGTTCTTTCTACCAGAAGCCTTTGTTGTCAGTTCTGCTGCCAAAACGAAGTCTAGGTGGCTTGCGGATTCTGTTGCCTCAATGAAACTGAACAAGCCACTTTCCAGACACATGAAGAACCGCACTTTTGATCCTCTCAGGATCTCAAAGGGGCTTGCCCAGTGGGCAGAATCACTATTAGGACCCCAGTTTCAGAGCCAGACCCCAACCAGCCAAGCACCATACTAGTGGAGCCATAAACATATAAAGTAGAAAGAAGGCCAAAATCTTCTCAGCCCATGGCCCAATTAGGCTCAGAAATCTTTGTCTTTCAGCTCAGCAGGGCCTGCTGTTGATCTCCATGCCTGGAATGCCTCCATCTCACACTTCTGGACATTTAGGTCCATTGCCTGCTGTCTTATTTGGGTTTTTCCAGATGTTGACGATGAGGCAAGGATTCAAGCATAAATATATATTTGGGAGGTAACCCCAGAAAACACCTGTTGATGAGCAGGAGGTGAGGCAGGGAAGGAAGGCAGCCAATAAGCATATGTGGTCAGGGGTGCCTGGGTAGCTCAGTCAGTTAAGAGTCTGACTTCGGCTCCGGTCATGATCTCGTGGTTTGTGAGTTCGAGTCCCATGCCTGGAGCCTGCTTCGAATTCTCTGTCTCCCGCTCTCTCTCTCTGCCTCTCCCCTGCTAGAACTCTGTCTCTCTGTTTCTCTCTCTCTCTCTCAAAAATAAACATTTAATAAATAAATATTTAAAAAGTTTTTTTTAAAAAGGGTGTGTGGTCAAGCTTCAACCCACTGGGGAATTCTAGCGATAACAGTTGTGCATCGTCCTCCCAGGGCAAGGTTGCTGGGGTATGCACACACTACTGGTCATGGGTTGGAGGCTGCTGGGGAAGACACTTTTAGCTTTGTGGCAGCTCTGATCTGCATGGGCACTGGCCAACAGGATAAACCTTTGGGCAAAGAGATGCAGGTGCTGACACTTGGAAACCAGGTGTTCATCACAATGGGAAGGGTGAAGAGACCATCTGCTATAGCTACTCGGACACTTGGCAGGCAGCTCACCTCCTCTAGGAAGCTGTTCTGAACACCACATCCTATGCAGAGTTAGGCCAGCTGTGTCCCCTTTTGTAATTTTGCCTTCCTGTGAAGAGGCAGGGAGAGTGTGGACATTGGGCCCCAGGGAGGGAAGGCTGTAGACACAGGATATGCCTGCTGATGAAACCAGGTCTGATGGCCTTTCTCCACCCGGATGCCCCTTCATTCCCAATGCTGACGTGATACATTTGCTCCCTCAAGAAGATTTGGGGGAACCCAGGAGTGCATGCTTGTTGATACCTTCCCTTCCCTGTCTCAATTTCTCACTCTGCTATATATGTTTCCCAGGGTCACCTTCCAAATAAACTACTTGCAATCAAACCCTTGCCTCAGGTCTATCTCTGGAGACCCCAAACTAAGCAGGCAATGGGCAGAAATGGTCAGAGAGGTGAGGGGGACGTTTTTCTGGAGAAGTCTAGATCGCAAGACTGAATAGTATAAAAATGCCAGTTCTTCCCAAATTAAATGCTCTGCTTAATACAATCCAATAAAAAACACAGTGGGACAACATTTAGAACTCAGTTTTAAAAAGGAATTTTTAAGTCAGTATATCAGTTTCCTATTGATGCTGTAACAAATTACCACAAACTTAGTGGCTTAAAACAGCACAAATGAATTCTCCTCCAGTTCTAGAAGGTCAGAAATGGGAGATGAGTCTTAAGGAGCTAAAATCAAGGTACTGACAGGGCCTGTCCCTTCTGAAAGCTCTAAGAGATAATTTGCTCTTTGCCTCTTCCAGCTTCTAGACATTGCCTATATTCCTTGACTTGTGGCCCCATGAGACCAACCTCTGCCCCCCACCATCTTCTCTGTTACTCCTGCATCCCTCTAATAGGGATCTTTGTAATTACATTGGGCCCATCTGGATAATCCAGGATAATCTGCCCATCTCAAAATCCTTCACCTAATCACATCTGCAAAATTGTTTTGCCAGGCAAGGTAACATTCATGGGTTCCAGGGACTAGGACATGGACTTCGTGGGAGGTGGGGCGGGGGGGGGGGCCATTATTCAGCCTACTACTGTTATATTAGACAAACAAATGAATCAGAATTGCTAAGAAACTTTTGAAGAAATAACAAATAATGAAGGTTACTTGCTTACTTGATAAACTCTAAAACTCTAATAATCAAAACAATATACTATTAGTAGAAAAATCAATAGTAACACAGTCATATAGAAATAGATCCAAATATGTTAAAGATTGGTTTAAGATAAATGTGGTAAATCAAATAAATGGAAAAAGAAAGAAGTGATTATTAACTATATAGTTCAACTGGTTAATTTCATGAGGACAAATAGTTTCCTTACAACTTTAAACAAAATAAACTGTGGGTACATTAAAGATATAATGTTTAAGAGTTCAACCAATAAAGTAGTAGAAGGAAATATAAATAAAAGATATTTACTAGCTTTTGGTATTAAGAAGGATTTCTCGGGGCACCTGGGTGGCTCAGTCGGTTAAGCATCTGACTCTTGATTTCGGCTCAGGTCATGATTTCATTGTAAGATTGAGCCTTGTGCTGTGTGTGGAGCCTGCTTAAGAGTTTCTCTCTCCCTCTCCCTTTGCCCTTCCCTGCAAGAGCTCTCGCTCTCTCTCTCAAAAATAAAAAATAAAAAAGCAATAAAATTCCTAAAAGAAAAAATTTATGAATTTGACTACATAAAATTTATTTATTTTATTTATTTATTTTGAGACAGAGAGAAAGCACCAGTGAGGAAGGGGCAGAGAGAGAGAGTGCGGGAGAGAGAGAATCTCAAGCAGGCTCTACACTGCCAGAGCAGAGCCTGATGCAGGGCTTGAACCCATGAACCTTGGGATCATGACCTGAGCTGAAGTCAAATGCTTAACCGACTGAGCCACCCAAGCGCCCCTAACTACATAAAATTTAAAGTCTCTAAGTCAAATATACTATTCTATGAATAGCCAATAAACACATGAAAAAGTGTTGGATATCCTAAGTCATCAAGGAAATGAAAATCATTATTATAATGATATACCACTGCAAGCCCCTAGAATGACTAACATTTGTAAAATTTACAACAGCACATGTTGGCAAGGATATGGGGAAACTGGAACCTCATATACTGCTGGTGGGAACGTAAAATTATATAATTCCTTTGAAAAATTGTTTGACAGTTTCTAAAATAATTAAACATATACTTACTATATAATCTAGCAATTCCATTCTTAGATATTTATCCAAGAAAAATAAAAACATATCTACAAAAAGACTCATACAAGAATATTCATCAGAGCATTATTCACAATAGCTAAATACTAGATAGATACAACCCCAATGTCAATGGACAGGAGAATAAATCAACAAACTGTGCTATATTCATACAAAAGAATACTACTAGATAATAAAAAGGAACAAAGTGTATCAAAAGTAACAACATGGCTAAATCTCAAACACAATAGGTTGAGTGAAAGAAGCCAGACACAGAAAAGTGTGTAGATCGTAATTCCATTTGCATAACATGCTAGAACAAGCAAGACTGATCTGTGATGAGAGAAATCAGAGCAGTGGTTGCCTGTGGCAGAGCAGGTGGGGGCTGAGGATTGACTAAGGACACAAGAAAACCTTATCAGGTAATAGAAATATTCTATATTTTGATAGAAATGTGGGTCACACAGGAATATGCATTTGTCAAAATTCATCAAACTTAACACACTTGGTGCATCTCAGTAAGAAAAAGTGAAAAGATAAGCAACAAATTAGAAATAATATTGGGGGGGGGGGCACCTGGCTGGCTCAGTCAGTCGATCTTGCAACTCTTGAACTCGGGGTTGTGAGTTTAAGCCCCACATTGGTTGTAGAGACTACTGAAAAAATAAAATCTTAAAAGCAAAAAAATAATACTTGTGAAAAATATGTATGACAAAGTCTTATAACTTTAACATATAAAGACTATTTGTTAATAAATGAAAATGAACATCCCAAAGGAAAAAAAGTGAACACAACAGTCAATTCCTTCCAAAAGAGGAAACACACACACACAGATATAAGTAGTAATAAAATGGTATAGGTATATACCATACACATACACATATGTATATAAATACATACCTATATATAAAATATAATAGTAGAACTCTCTCTATATGAAAAATAGTAATAAAGGAAGTACTAATTAAAACAATAATTCTAGATAACAACTTGATTAATAAAAATTGTTCATTACAATGCTGAAACTAAGCGACTATCTGGATAAAGAAGGGGGAGAGTGCTCAATAACTGATAACAGTGAAAATAATCCTCCCTCATCCCAACCTTTTTTCTACTCTGCAGCACTGACCTTGGAAGAGGGCCTCCGCAAGGAGCAGTGTCTACACCCGGGTTGGAATTCTGAAATGCAGCCATGATTGCACAGGTCACCCAGAGTTCCTTTGGAAGCTCAGAGACGGAGAACTCTGAGCCCAGCATGTCTTCTGTACTACCATGAATTTTTATCCTGACACAATTTCCTTTTCACCTCTCTCATCTCTGCCACCAACCGTCATTACCTAGAGTCCTATTCATTCAGTTCTCCCATCTCCACTACTCTCTCACTGCCACCCCCACGTTCTCATGTAAGAGACTCACTTGATAATCTGGTACCAGTCAGTAACCTCCCTCATGTTCCAAGTGCCTTAGAAAATAGGGTTTTTTCTGATAAAGCACATCTTATTTTCTTTGTATAAGAATGTGCTGTCAAATGAGCAGAGGAAAAGGCAGTTCAGAAAGGCAGAAATGCAGTTAATTAACAAACATATATTAAAACACTCAACCTCACTGCTAATAACAAATACAAATAAATTAAGGCCCTATTTTTTTAACCTATAAAATTAGTAAAAAATAATTTTTATTAACAATACCCAGTGTAGATCAGAGTATAATGAAATCGAGGATACTATATATTGTACTGTCCTTTGAGAAAGCAATTTGACAGTATGTATTGAGTCATAAAAATGTCCACACTATTGACCTAGCAATTCATCTTCTGAAATGGTACGTTAAAAAAAAAAAAGTCTAAAAGAAGAAGAGAAAACGCCTTACGTACAAAGATGTTCACAGTCATTTAGAAACAGCATGAATAATCCACAAGAATAAAGTTAAGTAAATTAAGGCACATACATAAAATGAAATATCCTGTAGGCTTTAAAGAAATGTGACTCAGGGGCGCCTGGGTGGCTTGGTCGGTTAAGCGTTCGACTTCGGCTCAGGTCATGATCTCACGGTCCGTGAGTTCGAGCCCCACGTCGGGCTCTGTGCTGACAGCTCAGAGCCTGGAGCCTGTTTCCAATTCTGTGTCTCCCTCTCTCTCTGCCCCTCCCCTGTTCATGCTCTGTCTCTCTCTGTCTCAAAAATAAATAAACGTTAAAAATTTTTTTTAAAAAAAATGTGACTCAATCAAAATGAAAAAGCAATTTACCAAAAAAAAAAAAAAATCAGCTACCCTCATGATTAAATAAATGCAATTAAAGCAATAGAGATACACAGTTTTTACCATCCGGACTGACAAAGATTTAAAATTGGGTTAATGCCCTGTTGGCATGGGGCGTGCTATTTACTGTTCATGGGAGTATAAACATTGTAACTTCTTGTGCATGTGTGTTAAATATCCAAGAATACAGAAAAATATGGGCAAAACATGGTCCTATCCAAGTTTTGAAATATTAACATTTATGGGACTTCTTTGAAGAGCAACTTGTCTTTATCACATTTTAAAATGCATATACTCTTATGTTCTGCAACAATTTGATTTAATACTATGTATCCTCTTTAAATGTATATGCTATGATATACTCCAAGAATTCCACTGCTAGGAATTGAATGTACAAAAATAGTTCCACCTATGCACAAAGATGAATGTGCTAAAAGGCACAATGAAGTATTGTTTCTATTGACAATAAATTGGAAGTAAGTAGTAAGTCCATGCCACAGGAAACTGGTTGAACAAGCCCCACTCCAGCTCCCCTACAGAACACCATCCCACTCTTGAAACAGAATGAGCAATCTCTGTATATTAATAAAAAAGTATCTCCACGATACAGCATCAAGTGAAAAAAGCAAGGTACAGAACAATATGCATTGTACCATCCCACTTGTCTATTTAAAAATATATGCATATACACAATTATATATGCATTAAAAGTTTTTGTTAGAATTCCCAAGAAAACTGTAAAAAGCAGTTACCTTGAAGAAGGCAGCCTGGGGGAAGATGGAGACTCACTTTTCATCTTTTATTCCTTTTTGAATTGTTTACGTTTTGTTTTAACATATATATGTGTCACTTTTATAATTTAAAATCTAATTTTTTTAATTTATTTTTTGAGAGACAGAGAAAGATGGATTGTGAGTGGGGGAGAAGCAGAGAAAGAAGGAGACACAGAACCTGAAGCAAGCTCCAGGCTCTGAGCTGTCAGCACAGAGCTCAACACGGGGCTCAACTCATGAACCGCGAGATCATGACATGAATCGAAGTCTGATGCTTAACCAACTGAGCCACCCAGGTATCCCTAAAAACTACTTTTAAAAGACAAATATAAATATTATAGCAAATGAGAAATGTATATAATATGATGTGACCAAAACAAAAAACCAGGATACAATGTGCCCTCTGAGACTCCAGAACCTTGTTCTTATGGCTTACCACCTGCTACTTGCCTCATGTACTAGATGTTCACACACAGTTCCCTCTAAGCTTTTGTGCATTCTGTTCTCTCCAGCTGATCATTAAACAAGTCACATCCCAGAGCACCATCTCTCTCTTTTAGGCCTAGAACTCTTCTGCCTTGTGTTTTGTTCTCCTGTTCAACTGTGATTGCCCCAAGTCCCAGGCTGCTCACAGCTCAGCCCCGACAGGACAGGGCATGCAGGAGACATCAATGAGCATTCTAAAAAAGTCCCTGGCTCACTGTTTCCTGGAGATAGTTCCTGACCCTGTAATCTGGGCTATGGGTGGGCACCTGACCCAAATCAGGTTGGGTGGAATCCTTTTAGGGATTTCTCCAACTGAACCTGGAGAAAAGGGAACCATCCATCTCTTGGGGCAAAGCTCTGAACTGTGGGACACTGGGCAGTGGTCAGCACTGTGTCCCCTAAGATGAAAGAAGCCATTAGAAAGTGGGGCTGACACACAGATGAGCAGAGAATGAAAGATGGGAGAAGGGTCTTGGCTGCATGCAAATTCCCATGTCCCTGAAGTCAGTAGGTACATGATTTGTTAACGTGAGAAAAGCTTCTCCACAATTCAGTGACAGGGAAGGCCCAGTGTCTTTCCAATAACCTCCTTTCTCTCTTGGCCTTGTGGGAAGTAAGGGAGATATTCATTTTCAGAAATACCAAATAAAAGCTGTGTTGTCTAACATTAGGTTTACAACCTGTTAGAAATATGTACAACACCCCCCCACACACACACACACACAAACACACACAATGGCATCTCAAACCCTTGGACACTTCACTTCCTGGTTCTTCGTCTCCTCTCCATTTCGAGGGCTTATTTTCTTGGGCTTTGCAATGAGCATGAGCCAAAGAACAAACTGAGGATGGACTGAAAGTCTCTGCATCACCTCAGGGAATGTATATTTGTTCCAATCTGACTACTTTTGCCTTACATGGGCATAAGCAACTTCCAGGTAAGGCTATAACCTCTGGATTCAGCCAATGAGGAACCAGGGGAGGGACTTGCACGCTAGGAGATAAATTGTCTGCTGTAACTGCCTCAAGTGTGCTTGTCCATCAGATATCCACTCTTCCAAGAACATTGATTAAAGCCTCACCTCACTGTGCTCCTAGTGTCTGCGTCCCTCCTTTGATGGGGTCAATGGGCGTATTACTAACTGCCTAAGCTTGTTTCAGTTGAGTTTCTATGACAAACAAAAGCATTCTTATTGAATGAACCAAATGCAATCGAGAATTGCCTCTGCTGTAAGGAATCCAAGCTTGGAAGACTCCCTGTAGGATGAGGCCCCATTATACTCCCTCATCCACCTGGGGCAACAAGAGGCCTCAGCCATTGCCCTTGTTCCAATCTCCCTCCACCTCCCCTTCTAGAGAATTCCATGAAATCCCAAAGGACCCATCCTGTCCATCTTCTTTGGTTCCAGGAACACAAGCTCAGAGGAGTACAGCTCAGCTGTACCCACTATTACTCACTCCTTCCCTGCCCAGACTTTGTCTGAGGACCCCACACAGGCAGCCTGACCAGCAGAGGGGCACCTGGGAGGGAGGCAGGCCTGGGGTGGTTTCCACACCTGGGCTTGGGTGAGGGTCATGGGAATAGGGAAGGGTCTATTTCAGAAAATATACTGTACAAGTCAAGAACTTCTCTAAAGTTGATTTGAAGATCCCATCTCAGGACTGCCTCTTCAGTCCCTTATTCTTAATGAGATGAGACAAGATAAGACAAGATAAGATAATGGCCAGGAGATAACCTGAAGCCCTGGAAAACCCCTGGCTGTTTCAGAAGCCTCAGCCTCTAGTCCCAGTTCTGCACTGACTGGCTGACTGGCTGTGTGGCCAGGCTCCTTCCCTTCCCTGGGCCTCTCTCTCCAGGCTGTAAAATGAGGGGGTTGGGCAATTTCTAAGGACACTTCCAACTCTGATGTTGGTGGACCCCCCTGTTAGATGGAAAGGGAGAGTGTACAGAGAATCCCCAGGGATGGGAGAAGAGAGTGCAGTACGTACATCAGGTGTGTGTAGACTAATGGCACCCAGAGACCCCCATCCTAGGCACAGCCTGAGACCAACACCTGCCACCCTGCCCAAGCCCCTTAGCTCAGACCGCAGAGTGACATGGGATGAGATCACACCAGAGATGAGGACCTCATGGACAAGTTGTCTAGCTCCATCCCCAAAATTCAGGTCCCTGCAGCCTAAAAAGGTATGTCTTCACATCCCACCATCTGACCTCCTTCCACTTCACCTTGGCACTTTTGATGGTAGAGAAAAGGGCAGGAGGACCGGGAACAAGTCCAAAGAACCAGCACTTTTGAGGGAGGTTTGGGAATGGGGGGCTCCAGGGGCTCAAGGGGGTTCAAGGCCAAGTTCTGCTACTGTTTTCTGTGCCCCAGGCAGTCCCTTCATCTCCAAGCCCAGGTCTGTACTCTGCACAACGAGTGGTGAGACCATGTGACTGCTGAAAATCCTTAGTAACTGACATTTTGTCTTTCTGGGAGATACTACCCTAGTAATGACCCTGGGTCCTCATCCTCCCAAGGATGGTGTGCCTCAAAAACCTAATAATCTCATTTACTGAGAGCATTCGATGACCAGCCTGAGGACAGACAGAAACAGTCCTTTTTGCTCAACTTATAATCTTCAGCCATCGATGGGCAGCCAAGAAGCCTTACAGATGAAACCCTGGCCTCTTCCCAATGCCAGCCCTGCCACCATTTCCATCCTTAGGAGACAGGCCACATCTTTTATGTGGCCTAGAAAAGTGGGGTCAGAGGCCTTTGGGCAGAAATACCTACCTCCCTGCCCCAGGGAAGTTGTGGGCCAAAAGAATAGGCACCTGTGCTGTGGAAAGATGCTGGGAACTAGAGTCATAGTTTCTTTGTACCCAGAGCATCAGAGCTTCTGGTAGACCCCATGTAAATTATGAGTAAACGCCCCCACATTTAAACATAGGCCCCAAAGCAGACCAAATACAGAAGAAAATGATTTGTGGGTTGCCTCCATTGCACCTTCACTCTATATAAATAGATGAAGAGGTGGTTTTACCTCCACTAGGCCCTGTCCTCTAAGGCTGGGGCCCTGCCTGGGAACCTACCATATTCAACCACCAAGATCACAGGACTATTTTTACTACAAGTTGTCTACCCTAGTACACTAGCACAAGTAGATCCACTTTTCTTTAACTTTGGGGTGCCTGAGGTCCTCCCTGGTCCTTTTCCTCTAGGGAAAGTATTCCTCTAGGTATTTTGAGGTCCTATTCCTCTAGGGAGTCCTCTGTCTACTCTGGCCATTCATGTCTGCACCCAGCACAATCCTCCCTCACTGCCAGCATTTCATCACCATCCTCTAGGCCCAGCATTCTCCCTTGCCCCCACCTTGCCCCCTTGACTCTTCACCTTGCCCCCACCGCAGAACCATTAACCAGAGCCACATATGTTCACTGAAAATCTGAGGGTCACAGCAAGGAATTACCTTACAGAATTAGAAAACTACTTACTTACTTACTTACTTATTTATTTATTTATTTATTTATTTATTTATTTATTTATTTATGACAGCAAGTGCAAGCGGGGGAGGGACAGAGAGAAAAGGGTGAAGGGGAAGAGAGAGAGACTCTTAAGCAGGCTCTATGCCCAATGCGGAAGATCCTGATGATCTCACAACACTGGGATCATGACCTGAGCCGAAATCAAGAGTCGGACATTCAAACGACTGAGTGATCCAGGTGCCCTAAGAAAACCATTTAAAATGAAATATCAGGTTTCACTCCAGTTAAAGTTCATCAGCCAAAATTAATCATGGGGAGAGCCTTATTGCTTTGGTGTTTGGTAAGACTCCAGCCTCCCTATGTTTATTTATTTATTCAACAGTTACTGATTGTGCACCTGCCATGCCCCAAGCACCCCTTCTAAGTGCTGGGGAGATGCAGAAAACAACACTAAGTCCCTGCCATTACAAAGCTGCCTTTCTAGTAGGGACAAAAGACAACAAGCAACACAAGTAAACATATAATATGACTTTAGAATTAAGAAAAATTATTCCAAACATGAAAGTAAGTCCTGAGCTACAGTATTTTTTTTTTTTTTTGAGAGAGAGAGAGTTGGAGAGGAAGCAGGAAAGAGGCAGCGAGAGGGGGAGACAGAATCCCAAGCAGGCTCTGCATTGTCAGCACAAAGCCTGATGTGGGACTCGAGCTCACAAACCGTGAGATCATGACCTGAGCTGAAATCAAGAGTGGATGCTCAGCCAAATGAACCACTCAGGTACCCCAGCTATAGCATTTTCTAATGAGCTACCTAATATCATCTGACTTCCTAGGGCTTTGTTGTCCAAAAGGGTAGCTGCTAAAATTTATATTAAAATTCATATTAACTTTATATGAATTAATAAAATATATTTAATAAAGAAATTATGTTTACAAATAATTTATATTTATATTATATTAAGTTACTTTATATTCTATGCCTATATTACATTCCATATTATATTAACATATACATAAATATAATATGCATGTAATATTTCAATTACATTTATTGAACTTTAAAATTTTTTTTTTTACGTTTATTTATTTTTGAGACAGAGAGAGACAGAGCATGAATGGGGGAGGGGCAGAGAGAGAGGGAGACACAGAATCGGAAGCAGGCTCTAGACTCCGAGCCATCAGCCCAGAGCCCGACGCGGGGCTCGAACTCAGGGACCGCGAGATCGTGACCTGAGCTGAAGTCGGACGCTCAACCGACTGAGCCACCCAGGCGCCCCTACATTTATTGAACTTTAAACAAATATTAACATTTTGTTTCCCCGTTACACCAACCACAAGAGATGACTAGTCACATGAGGCTAGGGGTATCATCCTGGATAGCCCAGCTATAGAACATTTCTTTCATTGTAGAAAGTTCTTTCGGACAGTGCTGTTCTAGAAGTTCAGCCAAACTTTTGTTTGGCTATTTGCTATCGATTAGGGTCCAGACTCTAAGAAGTGAAATGTTGATTTAAAGAAGATGGATAAGCTGCAAATGATTTTTGTCCAGCAGAGATGCAAATGATTTCTGTCTGGAAGAAAAGATAACCCCAAAGACTGTAGTTTTATTTTGCTATGGGACATTAACCAATTTGGCATCTAACTCTGCAATCTTATTCCAGCACTCTTTTTCAATCGATTATATGTATCAGTTTCTCATACCCCCTTTGAACTAGCTTTGGCATCCTGCTGATGACCTCACTAATGAGTTAAATAAATCACTGACACGTCCCACTGGATGCTTGCTTGTGTGAGAGCCAGATTTTTTTGACTCTTTGTAAATTATGCTTTGTTTGATACCAGGTAATGATCGGGGTTTGAAGAAAATTCAGAGTGAGGAGATAGAGAGTGACAGGGTGCAATTTTAGCCAGGCAGGTCAGGGGAAGCCTTCTGGAGAGATGACATTTGACCAAAGACTGAATGAAATGAAGGAGCAGACTGCTTGGAGATCTAGAGGTGTGTGTTACAGCAGGGAGAATATAGGTGCAAAGGAAGGTATTGAGGCTGGACTGTACCTGGTGTTTGAGGTGAACTGGGAAGCTAGTATGTGTGTAGAAGTGTGATCCTCATGGGTGAAGAACTATAGGAGAGTCCAAGTTAAGGACTCTGGATTGCATTTTACAGGTGGGTGAGGATTTTAAGATAAGAGTATAACTACTCCCTCTCATACTCCATGGGGAGTATGGAACAAAGTCCTACATGATTCACCCTACTGTGGCCCTTCCTGAGTGGGAGGGAATGGAAACCCTTCACAACATGGTAAGTAAACTACAGAAGCCTCACTAGAACCAATGTGGGGAATAACTCCCTTGACCACTCCTGCTCTTCTGCTTTAGCCCCGCCCACCTCTGTGTCTCACCTAAAGGCTCTAGAAGGAGCTTCTCTAAACAAAGGAGCAACTTTCTCTAGAAGACTTTGACAGACTTCCAGAAGGTTCCAAAGCAGCCAGCTTTCAAAAGAGCCATTTTTCTTTTCATTCCAGATAGGTGAAGCTGGGTTTTCACCAGACACGGTTGCAGGTCTAGGGCTTCAGAGAGCTGGTGAGTTTGCTAGTACTAGCTCAAGGATTTGGGATGATAAGGAAGTAAAGACAGGAGGGTCTAAGGGACTGAGTGCAAATGGGAAGTTACAAAAAAGGCCTAGAGGTCTCTGTAAGATGGAAGAGCAGGGGTAGAGGGAAGCTGTGGCTGGGGAGTGAGATGTCACAGCTGAGATGTCACGGGTGAGGAAAGCACTGGTGAGTGCAGGTCCTGACACATAGGTGCCTGAATCAAATCCTAGCTCTGCAGTTAGGACCTGCCTCACCTTGGGCAAATAATCTACCCTCTCTATGCTAGTTTCCCCAAATGTAAATGGTAGAATAATAGTGTTCCCTTTGAAGGGCTGTTGGAGCATAAAATGAGATAACATGTGTGGAGACCTTAGAACAGTGCCTGGCATGAAGCAAGGTGCCATAAACACTAGTCACTCCTACTGTTATAAAAGATGATCCCAGGGGAGTCTGGCTGGCTCAATCGGAAGAGCATGGGACCCTTGATCTCAGGGTTGTGAGTTAGAGCCCCATGATGGGTATAGAGATTACTTAAATAAATAAATTAATTAAAGAAAGAAATAAAAGATCTTGGGATTGTCGGGCTGAGGAGTGTAAATCCAGGGACACTGAGGTCACCTAGGATGGTGGTGGGACTTGGGTAGAGAGGAAGAGTATGTTGAATTGAGTGCTGCCTGCCAGAGGCAGGAGTTGGCTAGGACTGTCACCAGCCAAACTCCAAGACCTGACCTTTGCTGCTCACCTGCTTGTACCCATTGACATTGGTCCCACAGTTTTCCTTAAAGCTCTTTCCTCTTAAAAGAAGGGCATAACATGCTGTGATGAAAACAGAAACCATCCCTCAAGCAATAACTGCCTGAAGGAAGAGCTCTGATGGCCCAGACCACCCAGTCCAGTTTGAGCTAAACCCCCAACTCACACCTGCATAGACGGACCATGGAGTGACCTCTGGAATGACCAGCAATTACATTTATCTCACTATAATACTACAATTTCTGCCCAAGGAGGAACACAAACCTCATTTACATAACATACAACGTATATATAGCCATGCTTCCTTAAGGTGAGTGAGCGACCTTATGCCCACCTCTACATACAATGACAAGGCTTCCATATCTAAATATTCATCCTAATCCTAAATAAAAGGAACCAATCACCCTTGCTCAGGGGTCATAGCCTTGGAAGTTATTCCCCATGACCTCCTTATTTGCTGCAAATAAAGTTTACTTTGTGCAACAACTCTACCTGGTGTAGTTTCTCTCTGTGACTCACCAAGGAGTGAACTCACGTTCGGTTACAGGACAAAGTGTCAGAATGACAACCTGCCTGCCTGGATACCCTCCAGGATCATCTTCCAAGCCCCATCTCCAGCTCCCCTCATCCCCAGCAGAGCCCAGAGCGAACCCCAAGCCTGTCGGAAGTCCTCAGCGCCTCCCAGCATTATGAAATCCTGAGAGCTTTATATACATCACCACATTTGGTCCTAACAGTCCTGAAAGGCAAGTATGATAATCCCCATTTAACTTCAATCCCAGGCATAAGGGTAAATTGACCAAGGGCTCAACTGGCAGAATCTTCTTTCTTCGCTTCAATTAGGGCAGCCTCTTTTTTGTTGGTGTCCATATTGGGCTTTCAGTGAAAATGCTGCTCGACAAAAAGATGCCCAGCTTAAAAAGTAAACAAAGAAGGATGCACTGAAAACACTTGGGCTTGATTATCTTAAAGGGACTCTTAACATTCAAACATTGTTGTCCCCCAAATTCTGCTGAAATATTCTAAGTAACCCTTAGTTTCAGTTGGACCCAAAGAGGTCTTTTCCCCCAATGTCACTGCTAACTATGCTCCTTCTGCCTCACATAAATCTACAAATAGGCAGAAATGTTGGGTTTCTGGGAGAAGGGGAGGGGTGAGACCAGAGGGGGAAGAGAAAAGGAACCTGATCTTCCTCTCCAGATCTCTCTTGCTCATTAAGATTCCACAGCAGGCTGCCTGATACGCTTCAATACGCTCTGTGCTCAGGAGTGACACACAGAACACAAAGATCCAGCAAAGCTTATCTGCTCACCCAGGCGGGTCACAGGACAAAGGGCAGGCAGAGGCAGAGCCCATTCTGCTCCACCCCACTCCACCCCACCCCTGTCCCACTCTGCAAGCAGTGTGTCTGTTTTCACTGCCCCAGGTGACACTTCCCTTCCTCCCAGGGAGGGCAGGGCCCTCATCTCTGCTGATGGAACATCTCCAACCTAAAGGCACCTTCACTCCATCCTCACACAGCTTCCTCCATCTGGAAGGGAATGTCCTGAGTTGGGATCCTCTCAACTTCCATTTCTTTCTTTCTTTTTTTTTTTTAATGTTTATTTTTTGAGAGAGAGAGAGAGAGAGAGAGACACACACACACACACACACACAGGGTGTGAGCAGGTGAGAGGCAAACAGAGAAGGAGACACAGAATTTGAAGCAGGCTCCAGGCTCCAAGGGGTCAGCACAGAGCCCATTGCAGGGCTCCAACTCATGAACCGTGAGAGCATGACCTGAACCGAAGTTGGATGCTTAACCGACTGAGCCACTCAATCTCTATTTCTGATGTAAAGATAAACTTCCTCTCCAATGTTTATGTCTAGAAAGTAAGATTTTGTGTACTTTAAATTTTTTTCTTTTTTGTACTTTTCTATACTTCTTGGTTCTGTTTAATTAGCAGTTATTACAAATATAAAAGCATTAAAACTATTAATTTTATGTAGATTTCATTTCTTACCACTATCTACTCTTCAGGGTCCAGAAAGGACTTGCTAATCCCCAACCAAGGAGAAGTTCTATCTCTTCCTCAGATCTCTTTACTTTCCTTCTTCCACATCCCTGAGCATGCCCATCTATAGTTTTAGTGTTGATTCCAGGTCATACCTCCTTCCCAGACAATCACTAGGTAACTTGTCTCCAATGCCCAGCTCTCCACCTCCAACATCTCCATCAACACCACACCATTCCCCCTCTGAACAATACAACTGTCACCACCCACCAACATTATCACCACTACCTCCACCACCATCACTACACTCACAATCACTAACAAAGCCACCACCACCAATCACCAATCATCACCACCACAACCATCAACATTGCCATCACCACCACCATCAATACTACCACCACCACAACTACACTATCACCATCACCACCATTACTCTATCAACATCACAATCACCACTGCCTAACAATACCACCCAACAAAAACAAAACCCCATCTACCACCACCACCACCCATCATCACCAAATTTCCAACCTATCACCACCACCCACGACCACCATTACAGCATCAACACTACCATAATCACCAGCACTCATCATTACCTCCCACCATAAACAAAAGTATCCCCAACCACTACCACCACCACCACCAATGCCACCCACCTCCACTAATATGACCACTCTTGAACATGTGCACCATGAATGATTGGTTGGTTGGTTACATGAGTGAATCAACAAGTGTGTGTATAAATGATTAAGTAAAGGGATAAAGAAAAAGACAACCTCAGAATGTTCATGAAAGGAAATCAGCTCCACCACTGGTGATTTGTGGTATGTAATGTAGGTAGATTTATATGTCTAAGCTTTATCTAGTTAATGGCCCTTTCATCTCCCTGATTTGCCCCTATCTGCTGCCTTCTTCAGCCACTGTCCTGTACCTTCTAAAGCCTAGTCATGGAGCAACCTCTTCTAAGATCATTCTCAGGTGTCTGTCAAGGCTTTGAGACAAAGGAGATTAATGTCTGAGTTCCTGGTGAATGAAGATGAAGTGTGCAATGAGGTGGGGCTGTCCACAGAGCTCTGGATAACAGCCTAATTCAAAGTGGGGGAGAAGAAGAGAGAAGCAGTACCACTCAACCACTCAACCTCAATTTGGGGGGATGTTTCTGGGGCATTAGTTATTCCCACTGGCTAAGAAACCCCTGTCTTTTTTAAAATTTTTTTTGCATTTTAAAATAATTTTTAATGTTATTTTTGAGAGACAGAGTGTGAGTGGGGAAGGGGCAGAGGGAGAGGGAGACACAGAAACCAAAGCAGGCTCCAGGCTCTGAGCTGTCAGCACAGAGCCCAACACAGGGCTCGAACCCACAAACCATGAGATCATGACCTGAGCCAAAATTGGATGCTTAACCAACTGAGCCACCCAGGCACCCCAGAAAGCCCTAGTCCTGTCTTCCCAACTTCCCTTCATGCCACTTGGCATGTCGTCTGAGGCCCTGGGACATTGCCAGGAGCCAGCAGATTCAAGTTCTAGCCTCTAGCTCCTGTTCTAATAATGACTTTCTGGGTCTCTGTCTTTCCATCTGAGCAATGAGAAACTTAAGAAAATGTGTCTGGTGTCCCTCCTGCTCTGATAGTCTGTGATTTAACATTTCCTCCAAGAAGATTTCTTTGCTGGACAAAACAATAGGTGAAGTTAGTCTCCTTGGATGGATAATCCCTTTCAGTTCACATCCTTGACAGCAGACATGATCCCAAAGTAACAACTGGGGGTGAGGATCCAAGAAGAAGTGAAGAAACCCTTTGTCTTTAGGTCCAATGGCTCCATCAGTCATGAAGTTCAAAGCTAGAAGGGCCTCAGGGATCAGTTGATCCAAACCCTAGTGTGAAAACCTTCTCAAGCCCCCCAGCCAGGCAGTGCCAGACCAAACCCCCAAACCAGGGCCAGAGTTCCCAATGAGCCTTCCCTCCTGAGCTCTTTCTGCAGCCACAGAAAACCTGGAAGAAGCTACCAGATCAACCTCAGCACTTTCTCAAAATCCCTCCTCATACACACAAAGCTGCTGTAGCCCATGCACCACCTGAAAAGCTGAAGCCCCAGCTCCCAGAAAGAAGTCTTGGGACAAAGGCCTCTAGGGCCACGTCATCCTAAAAGCCCCAGAGAACTCAAAGGGAGCAACAGCTGTCCATCCTTACCTTTGAAGTATTTCCCAGGGTAGGGTAGACGAAGGAGATGGGCAGTATAGAGACAGGGATCTGTTATTGTAGTCTTTCTTTACTTCTGCCTCCTGTCTCTCTCACACTGTTTATCTCTCTCTGACTCTTCTTGGTTTGTCTATTGGACTTTGGTCATTTTGCTTCTCTTTTTCTGTCCCTCTGTCTCCTTCTCTGTTCCTATCTCATTCTTTTTTTCTCCATCTCCATCTTTTCTCATCTCTCTCTCTTTCTCACTTTTGCTCTATCCTATCAGTGAATTTTCTCTTAGATTTAAAAGGTAGATGCCAATTTCAAGGTCTTATTAATCCAGCCCTACAAAAATCCCTGTTTATGAACTAAGATATCCAAGAATTACAAAAATTCTTATAAAACTCCACAGCCTGGTAGAGAGGGAAGGGCTCAGGGCCCTCTTGGGGCTTCAGCTTCTGTATCTGTAGAATGAAGGGGTTGGGACACATTGATCTTGAGCATCAGCTCCATCCCTGACAACCCAGACTTGGAAGGATCCAGAAGCTCAGATTCCCTAGTTCCACCAGTATGAATCCTAGCTGTGGGTATCACTGACCACTTGCTTTTGTGGACATTGGCTGGGGATTCCACCAGAGCTCCTTGTGCCAGTAGTTGGGTTTGGCAGCAGATGAACCCAGCCACCCTTCAGAAAGATCTCTGATATATGAATTGGAGGGATCTCTCAAGTAGCCTGGTAGAGGAGAGAGTCTAAAGCCAGAGACCAAGAGAAAAATGATTCCCCATTTCAATAAATGTGTTTTTTTAATGTTTATCTTTAAGAGAGAGAGAGAGAGAGAGAGAGAGAGAGAGAGAGAGAGAGAGACAGCGCACACAAGCAGGGGAAGGGCAGAGAGAGAGGAAGACACAGAATCTGAAGCAGGATCCAGACTCTGAGCTGTCAGCACAGAGACCCATGTGGGGCTCAAACCCATGAGCTATGAGATCATGACCTCAGCTGAAGTTGGATGTTTAACTGACTGAGCCCCTCAATACATGTTTCTGAGGGCTGCCTATGTGCTAAGCATCTGACCTAAATCAGACACTGTCTTTGCTTTTATTAGAATATGAAGAAGAAAGAAAATGATTCTTCTCTGTTGAATGAATAACATTCTGTGGGAATTTGGAGGCAACAGGGTTTTACTTTGAATAAGGAGATCAAGAAAGGCTTCCCAAGAAGATGACAGTTGATCTGAGGCTTCGTGGGTGAGTAGGATTTTAATGAACAGAGAAGTATGGGGGGAAAGTGCATCCCAAATAGAGAGAATAAGCAAGAGAATAGAGGGACCATCCCTTCAGAAACAGCTGAGTAGGGAAAATGAGTTGAGATTCAACGACTGAGGGTATGGGAGACTAAGGAAGTAACCTTTAACCTGGGGATCTAGAGAGCCACTGAAGGTTCTTCAGCAGGGGAGTGACAAGCTCTGATTTGTGCTTTAGAAAGATTCTACTGGTCTTCAGTGTAGGGGCTGGAATGGAACAGAAGAGACAGAAGGCAGAGTCTCTCTGAATAGATCAAAAGAACACAGAAGTAGAAGTTGTGCCAATAATCAGAATAAATGTGTACATCAGCACAAACATCCTAGGTTGCAAAGCAGGGGACAAAGACAAGTGGAATGAGTCAGGGACACGAAATGAAGTCTGCGGAGGACCTGGAAAAGGAGAACTTTCCTTAAAAGACAAGTCTGTCAAGGTAGGGTGAGAGGGAAGGAAGAACAACATTTCAGAAGCCCCATGAATGAGCCTTGTATTTGAAAAAACCACAGTGATAAATCATCATATGTCAGAGCTGGCAGGGGCCTTCAAGATTATTAAATTCTTCATCCCCACTGCATGGATGGGGAAACCAAAGTCCAAAAAACACAAAGGGCTTGCTTGGGTTCTCTGGCAAGCCATGGCAGAGCCTAGTCTACAATCAAGAACTTCTGCCTTCAAATCCCACAGTTTACCCCTCTCCCACATTTGCCTGACTGGTGTGGGGCTCCACCTTGCTAGAAAAAATAACAAAGAGAACAGAGATGGCACAGGAAGGTGCCTGGAATCCTAGCTCCAGTGAGGTAGGCAGGCAGCTCTTACATCAGAGGCTGTTACTGCACTCAGAATTCACTGAGGGCAGAGCTAGAATAGAGTCAGTGAGGGTCAAAAGAAAAAGTAGGGAAAAGGATATTTTGAAAGAAAAGTTAGCAGGATCAAGCAAAGGATGCTCCACAATGGAAGAAAACAGGAACCTGGGCATGAACAAGCTCTGGTGATGTTGGATCCATGTTGGATGTTATCATCATTAGTGAACACCACCAGGTCAGAGGTGACCCAAGTGAGCAGGCTGGAGGGCTGGAGAAGGCAGAAGATAGAAAGGCCTTGTTTGGAGTGAAATTATGAGCTTGATTTGGATAGGTTGGATTTAAAGTGATGGTGGAACCCCAATAGCTAATATTTTTGAGCATTTACTCTACCACGAGAACAGAGCATTGGTGCTATCTCATTTAAGCCTCATGAGAACTCCTTGAAATGGCACTATCATTATCTTTCTTGGACAGATGAGAAACTGAAGAATGGAGTTGTGAATCAATTTGCCCCAGGCTCCTCAGCTTGTAAATGAATAAGTCAGATGGCAAACCCAGGCCACCAAACTCTGAAGCCCACTCCTATTATTACAGTGCTCCAGTTCCATCACCAAGGAGCTACAGAGGAGACATCTCTACAGTTGGAGAAGTAAGAGTAGATAAACACTTGAAAGTAGAGAGAAGAGAGAGAGGGAGAAGGGAGAGTACGGCAAACCCTGAGCCCAGTAAGGAGTCAGAGAGGAGAAGACAGAGCCCAAGGGAGAATAGAGTCTTTGTCACAGAAGTCAATGTTGGAAAAAGTTTCAAGTCCAACGTCAAGATGAGCCTTGAAGTCAATCCAGAATGTCTTGTGTGGTGAAGATGTGCTGATCTCAGTAAACATGGGAAAAGCCTTGGGTAACAGTAACCCCAGTGTTTGCAGTGCCTGGGCTGCCTGGAGGACTTAGAAGGGAGAATCAGAGTGCAGATGAGAGCTTTAGGTGGGGCAGGGCTAGAACAGCCAAACCTGTGAGGGCATATCAGGTAACATGCGCTGACATGGAACGACAACAACAAATTCTGCGGTTGGGGAGAAACTCTGATTTCCAAGCTGCATATTATATTACTAAATATATCCAATTTTCAAAAACAACAGAAACAAAATAGAAGACATGCAAAGAAAAAAGAAAGTATGTATCATATGCAGGAAAGAAAGCAATCAATAGAAACGGTACCTAAGGAAACCTAGGCACTTAATATCAGCTATAAAAAGCTATCTTAAATATGTTCAAAGAATTCAAGGAAACTATGTTGAAAAAAACTAACAAGGAGTATGAAAGGGGTGCCTGGCTGGCTCAGTCAGTACAACATGCAACTCTCGATCTTGGGGTTATGAGTTCGAGCAGCACAGTGGGTGTAGAGATTGTTTAAAAATAAAATCTTTAAAAACGAAGTGTGAGAATGATATCTCAGCAAATAGAGAAAAACAACAAAGAGATAGAAATTATAAAGACAAACCAAGTAGAAATTATGGATTTGAAAACTACTATAACTGAAATGGGAAATTCACTAGAGAGGTTCAACATCAGAGCTGAGCAATCAGAAGAAAGAATCAGCAAACTTGTGGGTAGGTCAACTGAGATTATCCAACTGAGGAACAGAAATTTTAAAAGAATGAAGAAAGGGGCACCTGGGTGGATCAGTCAATTAAGCATCCAACTCTTGATTTCAGCTCAGGTCACAATCTCATGGATGTGATATCGAGACCCACATGGGGCTCCATGCTGAGTGTGGAGCCTGCTTGGGATTCTCTCTCTCTCTCTCTCTCTCTCTCTCTCTCTCTCTCTCTCTCTCTCGATCTCCCTCTCTCCCTCTCTCCCTCTCTCCCTCTCTCCCTCTCTCTGCCCCTCCCCTGCTAGCACACACATGCATGCTCTCTCTCTGTCTCAAAAAACAAAAAAACAAAAAAACAAAAAAACAAAAAACAAAAAACAGAGAGAGAGAAAAAGAATGAAGAGAAACAAAAAGAGCCTCAGTCATTAGGGAAATGCTACTTTACATATACTGGGACAGCTATAACAAAAAAGACAGTAACAAGTGTTATTGAGGATGTGGAGAAAGTAGAACCCTCATAAACTGCTGGTGGGAATGTAAAATGGTGCAGCTGCCTTGGAAAATAGTTTGGCAGTTCCTCAAAAGTTAAGCATATGACCCATATATTCTATTCCTGGGTATATAACCCAGAGTTACCATATGACCCATATATTCTATTCCTGCGTATATAACCCAAGAGAAGGGAAGACATATGTTCAAATGAAAACTTTTACATGAATATTCATGGCAGCATTATTCATAATAGCTAAAAAGTAAAAACAACCCAAATGTTCATCAGTTGATGAATGGATAGAGTGGTATATCCATACAATGTGATATTATTCAGCCACAAAAAGGAATGAAGTACTGACATATGCTACAACATGACAAACCTTGAAAACATTGTGCTAAGTAAATGACGACAGACACAAAAGGCACATGTTAGGGGTCTCTGGGTGGCACAGTTGGTTAAGCATCCAATTCTTGATTTCGACTCAGGTCATAACCTCATGGTTCATGAGATTGAGCCCCACGTTGGGCTCTGTGCTGACAGCGTGGAGTCTGCTTGGGATTCTCTTCCTCTCCCTCTTTCTCTCTCTGCCCTTTTCCTGCTCACTCTATCTCAAAATGAATAAACTTTTTTTTTAAGGCACATGTTATATGATTCCATGTATGTGAAATGTCCAAAACAGGCAACTTCATAGAGACAGAAAGTGGATTAGTAGGAGAGGAAAAGAAGGGGAAAGAAGAATGGAGAGTATCTGCCTAATGGCTATGGAATTTCTTTGGAGGTGATGAAAATGCCCTGGAATTAGACATTGGTGGTAGTTGCACAATCTGTGAGTATACTAAAAACTACAGAACTGCACACCTTAAAAGTATTTTAGAAGGGTAAATTTTATGGTATGTAAATTATATCTCAATAAGAGAAAGAGAGAGAGAGCAGATATAACTTTCTAAAGTAAATATTGAATGATTGTTTAATCCTTCAGAGAACATCCAGAATTCATTCAGATTATATAGAAAAAAAGCAGATTTTATTCAGCTGTTTAATTCTTTTGGACTTACTATTTTGAAGGCTAGCTTATGCTGCATTTAGTACTACCTTCTGATAAAGTTATATGTTAATTATAGCTGGGTTTATAGTGAAATGTCTCCAAGGTTGTTACCTGAAATGGTAACAGCGGTTGCCTCTTGGGGATGGTGTCTTGTGTTGTTTTAAATTTATTCTTATGCTTTTATGTATCATTTACATTTTCTGTATGCATATTTATCAACTTTATAATCAGTAAAATTCACAAAGCTCTTTTTATTTTGGCAAAAAATAAAATAAAACAAAACAAAACTGGCCATGCTGAGAAAATGTTGATAAATAATTTCTCAAATTCCTTCTGCTTACATGAAACCAATATCATTTTGCCAGTTGCTCCCAAGAGGCGAAGAATGTCCAATTAGCCCAAGTGTTCACGATTCAACAATTATTTTTTGAACACTGAACATGGCCCTGTGCTAAGCCATGCTGTGTGAGAGAGAAGGACGTTTAGGGCACAGCTCCTGCATTCAAGGGTCTTTTGATGTAGTAAGGGACCTCAGATGTGTAAATAAATAACTGAAAGCAAGGTAGAACAGAAGCTTAGTATAGAGTGCCTGCAAGATGCTGCACAATCCCTGAGGAAGCTGTGATTTGCCACTGAGGGATTCAAAAAGACAGGGCAGCTTTGGAGTTTGGTCTTGAAGCTGAGTTGGATTTCACTGTGTGGAAGACAGGAGGGAGGGACAAGTGAGAAGGCAAAGAATGAGGCACTTCTGAGCCCTGGCCGCCTTTTCTGCCCCTCTCCACCTCACATTCGATGCCCTAGCCTTCCTGGGCTGCTACTTCTAGGCACAGGCCTGCAGTTTCACACCTTCATGCTGTTGTTCACCTGCAATGCCCCCCCTCTCCCTCACTCCTGCTATTCTGAGACTCCCAGTCCTGTCACTCTTCCAAGAATTCTCCTAGACTGAGCAGGTTGAGTTCAGGCCTCCTGCCTGTGCTTGGACAGCATTCTGAGTCTGTCTCTATTGTCACACTCTGTACCCTGCATTGTAATGATCTGTTGGCTATTTGTTTCCTCCACCAGACTGTCAGTTCAGGTGAAGGAGGGGCCAGGAGCCTGGCACACAGCACTGGTGCTCAGTTAAGCGCTCAGAACACACGCTGGGGCTAGTCTGGGGAGCAGAGATGATAGCCATGGCTCTGTGTACTCCCCTACACCCTTCTTCTAGGAGCCTACCCTGCCCTCTTGGCTAGGGCAGCAATGCCAGCTGGGCCGTTTAGTGTTCACCAGACACTAGATTCCAAGGATGCAGGTGGCCCAAGCCAGGTCAATCAGAGCCCCTCCCCCAGTGCAGCTGGGAGGAGGTATGCTTTCCCGATTAAGGAGTTAAGCTGACAGTGCCCATATTCCTTGCCATGGAGGGAAAACCTGTCTGCAGGAGAGAATGAAGCCTCATACCACACAAGCAGGAATGGGTGGAAAACAGAAATGGTGTGATGAAAATTACTGATGGTTTTGGAGACCCTGGTTCCAGTCCTTGAGATCCTCATAGCCGGGCTGGTCCAGACAGATCTTTCTTCATTATGTGTCCTATCCTGGGACATTTCAATAAATACCTTTGTGGGTATAAACAAAATTAGGTTGGGTTTCTGTCACAAGAGTATCTCTGTTCAGTGCTGAGGTCCTCAGTAATACGTACAGCTAGAAAGATCAGCTGAGGCCAGATTAAGGAAGATTCAAGTATTACACGAGGGGGTTTAGAGTTTATACTGTAGGTGCAGTAATGGGTAGTAAAAGACTCATGAGAAAACACCAGCAACATGTAAGTTTTTTTTTTTTTAATTTTTTTTTCAACGTTTATTTATTTTTGGGACAGAGAGAGACAGAGCATGAACGGGGGAGGGGCAGAGAGAGAGGGAGACACAGAATCGGAAACAGGCTCCAGGCTCCGAGCCATCAGCCCAGAGCCCGACGCGGGGCTCGAACTCACGGACCGCGAGATCGTGACCTGACTGAAGTCGGACGCTTAACCGACTGCGCCACCCAGGCGCCCCAACATGTAAGTTTTGAATTAGAGGGAGAGGCAAGACAGGAAGCCAGTTGGAAATGCAAAACAAAACCAACCCCATATATCACAGAGGTCAAAGAGAGAGGAGACTGAATAGAACCCTGGTTTTGTTATGTAGGGAAGAGCAGCAAGGCTTGTGATAAATGGGGAAGTAAAGGAGAAAGGTGGTCATGTCGAATAAATAGTCATTTCTAAAACACTGCAAATAGCCTCATGTGCAAACATTAGTCACTGATACAAATGGGATCTCAGGGGTTTTATAAACAAGTAAGCCATTGCCAACACTCACATCTGGCAGATGATACATCCATCATGTGTAAACACTTCACGTAGCATCGATTACCCTGATCAATTTTAGGCATCTATCATTTTCCAGGCCTGCAACCCAGCACAGAGAAATTACAAAGAAATAGAATGTTCTGATCATTCTACGGCTACAGCTGGCTCATAGGAAAATAGTGAATAAATCCGTAGCAATACTCAGGTGGTTTTAAGGCATAAAGAAAAAAACTGCTATTTTGTTTTTCCAGAGAATTATTTCTTAAACTAGATCAAGAAACCATCATTTTCAAGATTCACTAGGAAAATCATCCTCATCTTGGGAGGGAGAAAGATCAATAATAATATACAAGAAATATAGACAACAAATGCTTAAAACTGGGAGCCATAGTCATCAAATCTGATACTCCAGCCTTCTTAAAGAAAGTGAGTGGTGCCTGGGTGGCTTGGTCGGCTGAGCGTCCGACTTCAGCTCAGGTCATGATCTCATGGTCTGTGAGTTCGAGCCTCACCTCTGGCTCTGTGCACTGACAGTGAGGAGCCTGTTTGGGATTCTCTCTCTTTATCCCTCTCTGCCCCTCCCGCATTTGTGTGTGTATCCACGCATGTGCTCTTCTCTCTCTCTCTCAAAATAAATAAAAACTTAAAAAAAAGAGAAAGTAAGACAGGAAAGGTAGAAGGTGACACGGAGTTTAGGTTTGATCTTGTAGGCAAAGGGTAGTCATAAAAGGTTTTTGAAGCAGGAAAATGACATGGTCAATATGGTTCCAAAAAAGCCTTTTCTAGGTGGGCATGGAAGGCAGTAAGTTCCCCGCAAGCAGAAGAAGTCTGCGAACTCATGATAGTCAGTCAAGAGAGATGATGGGGGTTGCAGTGGGATGTGAGTGAGGATCCATTAAGACAGAGGTGGAGGCTTAGGTCCTACAAGGGGGCAGGAAAGAGTGACTGGCATGTACTAAGGAGTTAGGAAGGAGCCCGTGATCACTGAGTCCTTACTGGGTGCCAGGTACTACTCTGGGCACTTTCTGCACATTCTCTCATTTAGTTCTTCAAACAATCCTGCAGCGTAGCTGTTGTTATTTCCAAATTTCAAAATGACAGAAAGAGACTCAGAGAGGCCACACAGGTCTTTTCCACACAAAAGCCTGTGTTATTTTCAACTGGAGATACCACCTCCTGGTGGACAGAATTTATTTCTCTCAAACTCATCAGGTAGGAGCCGACTTTGAGATTTGAAAATCTAGTAACACTCCCAGCTGGTGAGTGCCCAGTTTTGGAAATGAACCCAAGCCTGACCTGTTCCCATTCTCCCTCACCTCCTTGCCCAGCTGATCTGTTAAATGAGTCTTTGTTCTGTCACTTTGTGTAGCTCTTATCCTGTTCAGTGTTAAACCACAAAGTCTTATTGGTTGTATTTTATTTTTATTTTTAATTAAAAATTTTATTTATTTATTTATTTATTTATTTATTTATTTATTCTGAGAGAGACAAAGAAAGCTCAAGCAGGGGAGGGGCAGAGAGAGAGGAAGAGAAGGAGAATCCCAAGCATGCTCTGCAGTCAGTGTGCAGAACCAGATGTGAGGCTCAGACTTATGAAACTGTGAGATCGTGACCGGAGCTGAAATCAAGAGTCGAATGCTTAACCAACTGAGTCACCCAGGCATCCCATTTGTTGTGCTTTAAAAAGAACCCCATGGGGGCGCCTGGGTGGCGCAGTCGGTTAAGCGTCCGACTTCAGCCAGGTCACGATCTCGCGGTTCGTGAGTTCGAGCCCCGCGTCAGGCTCTGGGCTGATGGCTCAGAGCCTGGAGCCTGTTTCCGATTCTGTGTCTCCCTCTCTCTCTGCCGCTCCCCCGTTCATGCTCTGTCTCTCTCTGTCCCAAAAATAAATAAACGTTGAAAAAATAAATAAATAAATAAAAAGAACCCCATGGGGTACCTGGGTGGCTCAATCAGTTAAGCCTCTGACTTTGGCTCAGGTCATGATCTTGTAGTTTGTGAGTTCCAGCCCCACACTGGGCTCTGTGCTGACAGCTCAGAGCCTGGAGCCTGCTTCGGATTCTGTGTCTCCCTCTCTCACTGCTCCTACCCCGCTCTCTCTCTGACTCTCTCTCTCTCTCTCAAAAATAAATAAACATTTTTTTATTATAAATAAATAAATAGGAACCTAGGAAGGGCGGGTGGTGGAGATGGTGGGGAAGAGATGGCTCTTCCTCCTGCCAGGAGGAGCCTCAGAGCCTTTGAAAACAATTCCCCCAAAGTCTCCTAAAACCCCAAGTCTCTACCTATCAGCCCCAGCCTGCCGAGGTAATTTCCAAAGCCCCAGACTTGAAGGCTCACAAATCCTCTGTTCATGCTCAGACATATAAATTGCATTAGTGGAGAGGCAAACTATGCGTCTGGTGGTGTGATCTCCAAAGAAAAGAAGGCTCTGGAGTTCAAGTGTGCACACGTGAGCACACTTGGGGCCTGGCCCATCTCCAACTGAGCCCAACAGGAAGGCTGGGCCTCTCCAACCCTCTCCACGCTGAGATAAAAAAGGAGCCCATTTCCCTCTAGAGCGTCCTAGGTGTGGGGGAGAAGGATTTCCCATACCAGCAGGCACACGCACACACACTCCAGGTCATTGTCACTGGAATTAACAAGTTTGCTCAAGAGGCCTGGTTCAGAGGGTCTGCTGGAGCATATGGGGCAAATATCTTTTCCTACAGACAGCCCAAAAACTCCTGCTTTTTTTCCTCAGCACTTCCGGCTAGTAGCTTATTAGAATTCCAAAGAACAAAACATTTTTCAATCCATTCACATTCATCTTGAACCCTGATCTGTTTTAGGTCCTGTGTTGGGTTCTAAAGATCCAGAGATGGATTGAAAATGGTCTCTATCTCAGGTTCTCAGACTAGAGGGGAAAGCAGACACTGAAAGAAGTCAAGCACTTAACAAAAGGGCTCTGGGAAGGTTTGGAGGCAGACAGAGCTGAGTTCACATCTCAGTTTTCAAGCTTGCCAGTTGTGTGGGCTTTGGCAAGTCATTTGAATAAATGAGCCTCTGTTTTTTCATCTGTGAGTTAAAATCTATCTATCAGAGGGGCACCTGGGTGGCTCGGTCAGCTAACCATCCAACTTCGGCTCAGGTCATGATCTTGCAGTTCCTGAGTTCAAGACCCACATCAGGCTCTGTGCTGACAGTTCAGAGCCTAGAATCTGCTTTCACATTCTGTGTCTCCCTCTCTCTCTGTTCCTCCCCCACTTGCTCTCTCTCTCTCTCTCAAAAATAAATAAACATTTAAAAAATTAAAAGAAAATCTATCCAGCCGAATTGGTGTATGGAAGAGGAGATTGACATAGTACCCAGGGCAGAATATGTGTGCCATATATGCTACTGATTACTTAGAGAAGAGAGCAAATATTTTCAACTACAGGAATCAGTGAGAGTTTCATGGAGGAGGTAGCATCTACATAAGGCCCGAAAGGATGGGTAGATTTTGACATAAAACGCCAGAAAAAGTGGTTGTGAGGGGTTAAAGGGAGGGATAAACAGGTGGAATGCAGGCTTTTTAGGGCACTGAAATTCTTCTGTATGATATACTAATAGTGGATACATGTCATTATGCATTTGTCAAAATCCACAGAATGTACAACACAAAAGAGTAAACCCTCAGGTAAACTATGCACCTAATAATAATATATCAATATTGGTTCATCACTTGTTTTTTGATAAAGTTTATTCATTTGTTATTTCTGAGAGACAGAGACAGAGAGACAGAGAGACAGAGTGTGAGTGGGGGAGGGGCAGAGAGAGAGGGAGACACAGAATCTGAAGCAGGCTCCAGGCTCTAACCTGTCAGCATAGAGTCTGACGCAGGGCTCGAACTCATGAACCATGAGATCATGACCTGAGCCAAAGTCAGATGCTTAACCAATGGAGCCACCCAGGCACCCCATCAGTTGTTGCTGTTTTTTAAAATTTTTATTTATTTATTTGGAGAGAGAAGAAGAGAGAGAGAATGAATCTCAGGCAGGCTCCATGCTCAGCATAGAGCCCAACGTGAGACTCAATCCCACAACCCAGGGATCATGACCTGAGCCAAAATCAAGAGCCAAACACCTAACCGACTAAGCCACCCAGGCACCCCTGGTTCATCGGTTGTAACAAACATAACACGCTAATACAAGATACAAGCACTGGGGGAGACAGGGGAGAGAGGGAATATATGTAGGAACTCTGTACTTTCTGATTCATTTTTCTGTAAACCTAAAAACCTGTAAACTTAGAAAAAAACCCAAAAAACAAAAAGACAAGCCAGGAAAGACAGCATTAAACAAAGGACCAAGATAAACAAAGGCCAGGGGGCAGTGACGTGTGGCTGGAACATGGAGAACCCGGTAGAAGAGGTGGTTGAATATCATGTTAAGGTGTCTATGCTTTATCCTGAGACTATGGAGAGATGGCAACTATTCCAAACAAGGTGCTAACATGATCAGTCTGCATTTAAGGACGGTCAGTTAAGATTGCCACTGGACAGACATGAAGCTGTAACAAAGGCCAGGACAAGAAATGATGAAGATTGGAATTAAGCCAGCAGCAGTGGGTGGACTAATTGATTGGTTGATTGACTTGACAGGAGAAGGGGAGGAGACTAGGAGAATGCCTGGGTTCTGATTTATGCTAGATTGGGGCAGGGCTTTCCCTGCAGAAGTTAGAATGAAGGAGGGGTACATTTGAACACATGATGACCTGGCCAACATATTGTTGAGGAACATCATTTTGGATGTTGTGCAAAACACTTTGGAATTCTCCCTACCTAACCCCTTACGACTGACCAGGGAATCACTACCTACAGACACGGGCTCAGGCTTGCTGATGTGGACACTCAGTCTATTATAAAGGTCTTGCCAATGCTGAGCTGAAGCCTACCTCCCTGTAGCTTCCCCCACTGGGCCCAGCTCTGCCCTTGAAGGACTCACAGACCTGATCTCTCTGGCTCCAGATAGCCCAGTAGAGATCTTCAGACAAGGCACATGTCCCTTGAATCTGGCCTCCTTCAGCTGAACAGCCCCCAAATCTTTCACTTGTTCAAACCAAGTTTCCAGGCTGCCCTTCCACCCCAGACATACTCCAGGACACAAAACCCCAAGAGTGTCCAGTGGGGTCCAGGATGCATGGAACACTCACCTCCCTCCATCTAGACATTGCTCCACCATTAGTGCAGGCTGAGATCCTCTTAGTCCCTGAAGGTGGCCACCTCATGCTTCTCACCCATAACCATCAATTCAATCCCGTGAGCCCTCCTCTCATTTAGCTCTGTTGAGCCAGGGTTCTGTACTAGGGTTTTTAGCTCTAAGAACAGGACTTGAAATTGAACCTGGATAAACCCTACACTGCTGTGGGGCCATCTATAGGACAAACCAGTTGGAAACTGGAATGCAAAGAGCTCCAGTCAAATCCTTTTGAGAACTCAGAGGCAGGTAAAGTGGAGGTGAGATGGTTCTGGCCCTGCTCTGGCCTCAGCTCCTCAATCTTCTATACGGGCATGAGTAATGCCTGCTGCTCACCAACCCAGAAGAAGGTATCATACCTCATCTCCCAAGAGCAACAGACTGAGAGGTCAACTCATACATCCCTCTCTTGTTGGACAACAGTGTCTCCAATCTATCTGAACAGAAAATTCTGCAGAAGCCATGATGTGGAAGCAAGTGTCTCTAACGGCTCCATGGCCTTCTCATGGCAGAGCACCATGGTGGCTGCTGGGGAACCCTGGCCATGATAAATTATAAACCTGGGTATTCAAGGCCAGGAAGAAGAGCCAGTCAGGGACACAAGCTGGCCACCTCCCACCAGCCAAGGGCTCTTAATACCTCAAAGTCATCCCTCATCTCAGCAGCTTGCTCCGTGGGAACCCTGCCATCTCTCCAAGAAATACAACTGTGCTGTTCTCAGCCCTGAAGCCCTATCCAGAGGCTGATTCACGGTCTAACTTGCAAAGCTGGACCTTTATTTTATTCAACAAATAATTTAAAAAACAGAGGCAGGTGATGTTGCTGACCACAGCAGTGATCTAGAAGACAAACCTCAGGGTTACTTACTTTTAAAATTCAATTCATTTTGGTTCATCAAATACTAATACAGGGTTTAAAATAAAGTGTTCCAGGGTGGCTGGGTGGTTCAGTTGGTTAACCATCAGACTTCAGCTCAGGTCATGATCTCATGATCTCATGGTTCGTGGGTTCAAGCCCCACATCAGGCTCTGCACTGACAGCTCAGAACCTGAAGCCTGCTTTAGATTCTGTGTCTCCCTCTCTCTCTGCCCCTGACCCACTTGTGTGGTCTCTCTCTCTCTCAAAAATAAATAAACATTTAACTAATTAATTAATTAAAATAAAAGTGATCTAGAGTGACATCAGCAAAATGGTACAGTAAGGATCTCCAAAAACCCTCTCCATACAAGCAATGAAAATACTGGCAAAAGTTGTCAGAATCAATTTTTTTCTGTACTCTGTAAATTAGCTAAAGGCTTGCCGCAATTCAGGGAGCATTTATTCATGAAAGCATATATCCATTCAAAGACTTGTACCTGAGTGCTCATAGTATTCTTCATAATACCACAAATGTGGAAACAAACCAAATGTCTATCAGCTGAGGAAAGGATGAATAAAATGTTCCAAATTCATACAACAGAATATTATTTGGCCTTAAAGAGAAATGATACGTGCCACAAGTGGATGAAGTTGAAAACATGTTAAGTGGAAGAAGCCAGTCACAAAGGCCACATGGAATATGATTCCATTTCTATGAAATATCCAGAATAGGCAAGTTCATAGGGACAAAAAGTGGATTTGTGGTTGCTACGGGCTGAGGAGTGTGGGAAACGGGGGGTGATGCAAATGGGTATGGAGTTTCTTTTCAGGGTGATAAAGATGTGCTAAAAATAGATCACAGTGATAGTTTCACAACCTTTTGAATTTAATAAAAACCACTGACTTGTATAAAGGGTGAATTTTATGGTATATCAATAATATCTCCATCTTTAAAAATACCCTGTAAACTAGAAATACAAACAAACAAGAAAAATAAATCAACAATAGTAGAAAACATAAACTATATACATTACTCTCTTGTTTAAAATTCTTCAATAGGGACACCTGGCTGGCTAAGTTGGTAGAGTGTAAACTCCTGAACTTGAGATCATGAGTTTGAGCCCCAAGTTGGGCCTACAGATGGCTCAAAACTCTTCAATAATTCCCAACTGCTCTTACATTGAACCAGACCCTGATGACCCTCAGCCTACATCAGTCTCCCTGTTATGCTCTGAAGCCACCTCTGTTCTGTTCTGGTACTTGTGCCCTCTACCCAGAGCACCCTTCCCTCAGGGATGCTCATTTCTCAGTCATCAGGACTCAGCTCACAATCCCCTCGGCCTGGAGACCTTCCCTCCCTCATCACTGTCTCACCAGCCTGTTTACTTACTCCAGAGCACTCGGCTCAATCCATACCCACTGCTTATGCCTTGCTTCCTTGTTTGTGATCTTTCTACCCACCCTAGAAGAATTCCTTCATGAGGACAGGAACTTTGCCTGCCTCATTCACTGTACCACAGGGTGGACATTCACTACATGCTTTTTATAATACATAAGTGACATAGCCTCTCAAAGCTCATTGTCATTTGGAAATAAATATTTTCTAATATTTTCTTTTATTCTTTGCCATAGGTTTCTTTATGAGAGAGAAACTTAGTCTGACTGGTCCCCTGATTAGGATTTTTTTTCTTTGAAGTATAATTAACATACAGTGTTAATTTCAGGTGTACAATATAATGATTCAACAATTCTGTACATTACTCACAGTGTTCATCAAGATAAGTGTACCCTTGATCCCCTTTATCTATTTTTTTGAATCACGTGAAAGATTTATGATGATGTTGGGGGTTGGGGGTTGGTACCCATCTAATAATGGGATATTCTGATTCTCTATTGGAATGGCTCAGGCCCAGACGAAATACTGCTGTCCTACTGGCCATAATATTAGTAGCTTGAGAGCCACCAGAAGGGACTGCTGCCTGACAGGGCCCTTACCTTTCTGGAGGAATGACTTATTTTTCATAAGTGTGGCACAAATTGAAGTACGTGGGCCTGGTACTCTTCCCACATTGTCGGACCATCCGAGTTAGGCACAAGCCATGCTTTGCCTTGCAAGCTGTCGATGCCGAACATGGGCTGGGAGGAAGAGCTCCTCCTGGGTGTTGGTCAGGGGAATTCTCTCAGATATTCTCCAGTTTTTTCTAGCTGGTATCGGCCCCTTCCTCAACCTAGAATGCCATGAAATTTCTCACGCAAATGTCTCTATTTCTCAAGCAGGTAGAAGATACCCACTTAGATTGTTTTCATATTTTTTCCACTAATACCAAAAATACTTCTTTCTATATACATCCTGAGGCACACATTTTTGCATTCTTGTTTGTTTACTCAGATACATTTTTTAAAATACAGAGAGAGTATTCATACTTTACAATTTAATATTATGCGGTTGCCCTCCCAGAAGGTTGAACCAATTCATGCTCCTTCTAGTAGTATATAAAGTCTTGTTTTTGAAGGCATTTCTCAAGAATTATTTCCAATTCCTACCTCCCCACATCTCACTTTTTACAGAGATTGAAAGTAAACTCCCTCTCTCATTAGGGAAATTTAATGGAGAAGGATCTGTCCTGGAGAGTAGCACAGTGGGTGAGGCTAAGGGTTCTTCCCTCCCAGGCACATCCTGGGGTATACGGAACTGTATCTCAGAGGTCCTCCCCAGGGGTAGGAGTATCCTGAGTCACGGCTACTCCAAGTGCCCACGAGAGCCGGGAGGAGTTACCAATATCATGAGGTAACCTTTGTGCGATCCCCTTAAACATTCCAGACACCTCCATAGCGCCGCCTGTGGAGGAATCATGCCAGGTTTTTCCTCCAACTGTTCTCTCGGTGTCCTTCCCCACCTCCCCCTGCCCCCAGCTCTGCTGGTTAAAATTGGGCTCATCCGTAATCAAAGAAAGGCAGACTCAAGCAACAAGAGAGTATGGCTCTCCCCCATCAAAATGGCCAAGATTTAAAAAAGAAAACCGTGTTGGCAAAAGTATGGTGAGATAGGAGAGCTGCTCTGGTGCTGGCGGGAGTGTGAGGTGTCCAAAGCCACAGCAATGTTCACACTCTTTCCCCAGAAATTATACTCAGAATCTGCCCTCAGGGAAGACATAGATGCCATTTTAGGTAAACAGGCTCACCCTAGCAGGATTCATAGTAGCAAGAAATTTGCAAACTACCAAGACAACCAATGATAGTGAAGTGGTTACACAAATCTGAAGACCAGAATACTGAACAGCCATTCAGTATTATGCTTTTGAAGAATATTTAATGATATGGGAAAGAACTCTTAACATATGAAATGAAAAAAAGAGAGTGCTGCCAAATTGTATCTACACAACGATTTCAATGTTGTTAAACTTAGGTAAGAAGCTGGGAAGGTTACTCACTAAAATGTCCACAGTGGTTTCTCTGGATTAAGTGTGACTGTAATTATCTTCCTTACCTTTTTATGTATTTATGAAAGAGCATATATTATTTTTAAATTGGAAAAAAATATTAAAAATAAAAAGTCGTATCGTGGTCTAAGGCTCAGCTTAAATTATACTTCTTTTCTGGAAACACTCCCAATGGATGTGACAAGTGTTTCAAAGATGTGGCCATTAACATGACAAGTTCCTGTAACTGTCAGATATGGTCACTGAACCTTGGCCCTTGAGTTTCTTTTGCAGACTCATCTCAGTCTGTCTTGCTTTAGTTACTTAATAAAGTGCTCACCTGCTGCCCTCTCCCCACTTGTCTTCCAGATGGGGAACAGAGGGACAGGGACAGTCTCTCTTTCGGTCCTGTTTTTCTAGGGCCGGGTACAGCGAATGTTTATTATATTTGCTGAATGTGATCCATCAGATTGCCCATAAAGTAAGAAATTCTAATTGAATTCAGAAGATCAAGGCCAATGAAGTTCATATTTAAGACAAACAGATGCCAAGATTAGGATAAGACCTCTGCTTCTCACCATGGCCTACAACAGAGGGCTCGGTCAGCCTCTGGGCATCTGCACCAGCAGCAAGCCAGCCCTTACTCACCACTCCTTGCACACTCTTGCTGTCTTCCTCAGTCTCCGGGCTGTGCCCTCCCCCTTCCAACTTCAGGGCCTTCAGACCTATTCCCTTTACATGAAAGTTTTGTCCCCTTCTAGCTGGCCACCTCCTTGTTATCTGGCAAGTTTCTAGTCTATAATAGGCTGGTTTGGCCCCTCCCAATAGCACTTTCTTCTTTTCCTTCTTGCCCTTTTCCACAATTGTCATTCCTTATTTGTGTGAGCATTTGCTTCATGTTCATCTTCCTGCTACCCTGGCATTTCCAGAAAGCCAGGTCTGTCTTGATTATGGCTGGTTCCAGTATCTGGCACAGAGCTTGGCACAATCATAGCCTGAAATAGACGACATGGGATGGGCCTGGCACTTAGTAGGCATATTTCCTATTTCCCTCCTTTTTCAGATTCCAGAACTTATCCAGTTCCGTGCATTTAAGCTCCTGATGTAGCATCAGCATCAGAGCCAGCAACAGTGCAGAGAAGCAAGAGACACAAAGGGCACACAGTTTGTTGGTGGGACGGTGGCTCCTGATTCCTGGCACAGAGCTCCAAAGAGCTAACACATGGGGTTGCAAGCAACTCCAGGCTGGGATCTATTTTCCCATCACCCAAATCCCTTCCAAGAACGTGTCTTGATATGGTAGAAGGAAGCAAATAAAGTCATTCACACCACCATGTATCATCAAAGCAGGGAAACCAGAGCTGCTGTCTGTTTGGATCTAGCTCAGTGCAACAACAGTAATCCCTTGTATCTTTATCCTACATTATCATTTCCAAAGCACATTCACATTCACTTTTGTTCTCTTTTTTTAGCCTCACAGAAATCCTGTGAAGATAGGAAAGCAGCTGATCAATCCATTTAATACATGAGAAACAAGAGGCCCAGAGAGGTGTGTCAGTTTGCCTAAGGCCACACAGCTGGTCAGTGGAAGAGCCAAAGCTGGAAGCCAGGCCTCCAGATTCCTAGTCCAGAGCTCTTTCAGCATTTCTAATATTCAACCATGACACTTAAATCTTTGTTTGCTTCGTATAGCACTTTTTAAATCAATGGCATTTCAGCATTGTTGGGGATTTGTTAAATGACTGAGGAAGGAGCTGATGGGGTGATGGGTGTGGCCCCCACAACTGGCTGTTACCAGACCCCAGTTTCCATCACCCCAATCATGTGGTCTGGATCTCTGGTTCAACATTCCTTTCCTAGTCCCTCTGCTCTGATTAAGAGCAAAACAAATCCTGTATTCTGCCTCCATGCACAGCCCCAGCAAAGAAGGAAAGACAGGGATGGGAAAGTCCAAGGAGGTTTTTTTTTTTTTTTTAAGTTTATTTATTTATTTTCGAGAGAGGCAGGGAGAAAGAGAGTGCACATGTGTGCACGAGTCAGGAAGGGCAAAGAGAGCATCCCAAGCAGGCTCTGGCGGGGTCAGGGCAGAGCCCTACAACACAGGGCTTGGTCTCAGGAACCATGAGATCCTGACCAGAGCTGAAATCAAGAGTTGGATGCTTAACCCACTGAGCCACCCAGGCGCCCCACAGGGAGTATTTTTTATGGAATCAGGATCAAGGATTATGCGTATCAGAGAGGAAAGCACAAACCCTTTGTAGTTGAGAAGAATTTGAGCTGTGAAACAGAGAGAGAAAGGGGGTGGGGGTGGGGATTCAGAACTCTAAGAGCCCGATACAGACAGAGTTCATTAAGAACAAAGAATGATATATTGAGAAAAGCCCAGTGTGGACATTAAGTTCTGACTCTAGTCAGGTTTTCATGCTGTAACCTTTGAGAAGTCATTAGACTTCTCTGGGCTTTAATTTTTCTCATTTGTAATATTGCATGGGGAGTGGGGACAGTCAAGATGTCGAGCTTCCAGTCTTTCCAATTTGTCCTGACTGTCCCCCAAACTCTCACCATGACAGTTCTCACAAATACCTTACATGAATCAATGATCACTTAGCAAAACACCCACAGAAAGTAAGTTCTCATTATCTGGAACACCTTAGAACACAGTGCTTAAGAGCACAGGCTCAGAAGCCAGACAGACTCCCTGGGTTCAAACCTAAGTTTCCCCTTATTAGCTGTGTGACCTTGGATAAGTTACTATACTCCTCTGTGTTTCAGTTTTCCCATATTTAAAGCAAAAATATTTGTACCATTGTATAAGGTTGTTATGTGGAACAAAGGAGTTACTGCAAGTAAAGCACTTAGACTAGGGCCTAAAACACAGAAAACATTCATTAAGGGTGACTCTTACCATTAGCCAGCAAAACCTGGTAATTCCACTTAAGTAAGATGTACTGATAACTGAAGCTTTCTCTGGGCCAAAATGTTAAAAACTATAATTATTTTGGATATAAATTAAGAACTACAATAATTTTGAATGTAAGTCTTTCTAACATACACTATAAAATATCTTGCTTTCTTGAACAGTATCTGTTAACTATGTTTCATCTCTTCTCTTGACTCAGGCTCAACAAGAATAGATGATCTGTGGACTAGGTTGCTTCTAGAAACCTTTCCAGTCTAAGTTTGAAGATCTCCCATGTAAGATACCTGAAGACAGCTCACCTCCATCCTGGGATAACTTGTGACATGCCCTGTCCCAGCCCAGGCCCCTAAGATTAGATGGTGCTCTGCAATCCCCCTAGAGGACCACATGCCCAGGAACCCAGTGCCCATGCCTGTCCCCTTCTAGTTGTGGCGCTGCCAGACTCTCTAGGGTCTTCTTTGGCCCAGCCCCAGGGCTGATAGCAAAGTTATGATCCCAGACTCCTGTGCTTTCTCAACGTGTTGAAACCCAAGCCCGTTTTGCAAGAAAGGATGGCAGCCTGCCCACTGCCCCACTGTGTGCCAGGCTTGGCTTGCAGGTTGGAGCTTGCTTCCTTTCTACCTAGTGCTTGTGTCAGACCAGGCAGGGACCAGGAGGCCTCCCGGCTTCCATTGTGGCCTTGGAGAAAGTTTCTGGCAAGCCCATGCCAGCACCCTTAGCCCCTTGAGGAGAGGCCTGACTGCTGACTGGAAGCCAGTGATAGTGTGGTTCCTATCACTGGCAAAAAAACCTTTAACACCCCAAAAGGGAGAGTCTCTGATTTTTCTCAAATTGGGGGAACTTTGCCTCTTGAAACCTTACCAGAAGCAAGGTTAGTCTTGAACTCTTGAATTGATGAAGGAAATCTCTCTACAGGTCCACAGAAAATGAAAGGGATGTCCCTGCTCAGGCTTTTGGGTCAGTCAGACAAACATGGTCAAGTTATCTAACCTCTCTTGCATGATTTGTTTTGTTTTGCTTTTTAAATGCTCAGCATGGTATCTGGTATATAGCAGGGGCTTAATAAATATTAGTTGATTCTTCCTGCTTCCTGAGCCTTTCCCACCCTATATGCCCAACATACACACACACATACACACACACGCATGCACTCATGCAAGCATGCATGCTCGTGTCTTTCCCGACCAAGGTTCTGAAGCCTAGATTAGGAAGGATTTAGAAGTAGATAAAGGGACCAATCCGCTCCCCATCATTGCCTCCATTCCAAGTGGGACTCCCAACCTCTACCTCACTACCAAGACGATCTAGGAGCCAGCTCCCTCCTCCACCCCATATAATAGCAATTACTCCAAACAATTATTAAGCACTTCCTCTGTACCAGGTGCTGTGCTAAACACCTTTCATGCATTGTTCTACCAGCACAGAAGTCAGGTCACGCCATCCTCAGGGGTCCAGGTCAGGCAGACCAAACTGGGTCTCCACAGCCCCCAAACCCAATTCCTTTAGACAAGACCAGCGCCAAAGATCCCCAGGCCTCTCTTCCTGAGGCTGGAAATTCCTGAGAGGATGCCTTTACATTCACAATTCTCCAACACTCCACCTTTCTTTAATCTTCAGATTATCATTTAGATTTTTTTTCCTGAGCTCATATAACAGTGATTTTTTTTAAATTACATGACATTTACCAAAGTCATTCTTTTGTTGCCTTTTTGCTGGTTTATCAACTTTGCTTTGCAGTTGAGTTTTACTGATTTTGACAAATTGGAACTACAATAATAGCTTTCTAGTCCTTTCATAAATAAGAGACCCTCAACTAGGAAACTTGAAAGGAAAGGAAATTATCCATTTAAATAGACCAGTTGTTTCGCCCATCAGCTCCCTTTCCCCTTCCTTTTTGTCTCTCTATACATATTAACATAATTTCATAAGACGTCTCCAAGCAGCGTTTCCATTGTAATTAACAGCTTTTCACTCAAAGTGACACATCTGAGAAGTGAACTAACACAAAGAAGGATATATTTAAGAAATTGAGAGCTCAGTTAACTTTGCTGTTGATTGCTGTGGAAATGAATAGCTCTTCTTCAGAAAAAGAGGGACTCTCACAGATTAAAGTCTACCTCACTTATGGGGAAAACTACAAGAAACAGAACAAAATGTTACCAGTGGTTGCCTCTGGGTGATGGAATGAGGGATAAATACATCCTTGTTTCTTCTTTTTCTTTTTCTTTTTTTTAAATGTTTACATATTAATTTGAGAAAGAGAGAGAGAGAGAGAACAACACACAGCAGGGGAGGGGTAGAGAGGGAGGGAGAGAAAGATCCCAAGCAGACGCTGCACCTTCAGGGCAGAGTCCAATGTGGAGCTCCATCTCATGGTTCACGAGATCATGACCTGAGCTGAAATCAAGAATTGGACGCTTAAGCAACTGAGCCACCCAGGTGCCCCCATACTTCCTTGCTTCTAATGTTTTTCTGAGCTTTCTAATTTTTTTTAAAGCATGATTCATTTTAGTAACAAAAAGAAGAAAAAACACACTCGGGGCGAGGGCTGCTGAGGTGCAGGCATATCTAACAAGTCATTCCCTGGCTCTCCTTTGCTATCTTTTCCTGGAGGAAACGTCAGGGTGGAGCAGGGAGGGAGGAGAAGAAGGCCTTGTCCCTAGTGAGCAGATGGAAATTCAGAGGTTGTACAACTTGGCCACAGTGACAAAGTCATTGACAAAATTAGAAGAGCTCTCTGTCTCTAGGCTATCGGGGCAGAAGGAAAGGAGAGTTGTTCAGTATGCACAGAGGTTCAATTTTACTGTTTGTTTGTTTGTTTGTTTGTTTGTTTGTTTGTTTGTTTGTTTGTTTTGAGAGAGAGAGAGCTCGCAAGCAGGGGAGGGACAGAGAGAGAGAGGGAGACACTGAATCTGAAGCTGACTCCGGGCTCTGTCAGCACAGAGCCTGATATGGAGCTCGAGCTCATGAACCATGAGATCATGACCTGAGCCAAAGCTGAAGGCTTAAGCGACTGAGCCACCCAGGTACCCGCAGAGTTCCAGTTTTACAAGATGAGAAAGTTCTGGAGATCTGTTTCACAACAATGTGAATATAGTCAACACTATTGAACTGTACACTTAAAAGCAATTTTGGTGGTAAATTTTATGTTCTTTGTTTTCTACCACAATTAAAAAAGAAAAGATTAGGTTGATGGTATGAGTAGGCTACTGTCTGCTATTTCCACAGACTTGAAGAGGAAGTATTATGTTACTATAATAACCTTGGCAGTGCTCCGACTTGGGTCCATAATCACCCTCCCATGGATCACATTGGTTCCTTTGTGTAACACACGTGTCACACCCATGGCAAGAGCCAGGCAGAAGTGCACCAGACACAGAGGGATGGGAGCCCAGGAGCAAAGAGGGTGTTGGCACCAAGCCCGTTGACTCTTAGCTGAGAGCCCTGGGGAAAGACTGGATGGGCTTTAGAATCCCACTGGTCTGAGTCTCTTAAGAGAGCAGAGGTAGGTTCTGCCCCTGGAGGAAGAAGGTTGGGGCAGGAAGCTGGGAAGAGAGTTACAGTGAGGCCCCTGCAGAGTTGCAGAGGGTTTGCAAACCCTCTACAAGGATTGGTTTCCAAAGCAGAAACCTGGAAAGATCAGCCTCTTCCACTGCTGCGCTGCCTTTTAACTCGCTGATGTGCCTAGGTACATCCCTCAGCTTGCCTTCTTTTTTTTTTTTTTTTTTTTAATTTTTTTTCAACGTTTATTTATTTTTGGGATAGAGAGAGACAGAGCATGAACGGGGGAGGGACAGAGAGAGAGGGAGACACAGAATGGGAAACAGGCTCCAGGCTCTGAGCCATCAGCCCAGAGCCTGACGCGGGGCTCGAACTCACAGACCGCGAGATCGTGACCTGGCTGAAGTCGGACGCTTAACCGACTGCGCCACCCAGGCGCCCCAGCTTGCCTTCTTAATAGTCTCCCTGACTCCTCCAGCTTCTGCTCTAACACCTACCTTGGGTTCCCCTTCTTGTGTCCTCCTATCATAATACCTGCTTGCTGTCTCTGCTTGTGCATTCTTCCATTTGTTCTTCCATTTATTCTTGTGTTCACCTATTGTTTCAATGTATTACAGAGGTGAAGAGCCATACTGCCTGGGTTCAAATCCCAGCTTTGCCCCTTATTTGCTGTGTGATTATGGGTATTTACTTAGCTTCTCTGTGCCTCCATTTCTGCATTGTTAAGATGGACATAAAAATGGTGCCTACCTCAGAGGGTTATTCAAACATTAAATCCATGACAAGTGCTGAGAACCATGCCTGGCATATAGTCAGTCAGCACTCAATGTATGTTAACCATGATCATTCATTCACTCATTCATTCAGCATTCAGAGTATGGACTACACATGAGGTGCAAACGAAGCTATATTGTGGGCCATGGGAAAAAGATTCTATATGTTGCCCATGCCCCTGAGTTGCTCCCAGTCTGGAGGGTGAAATAAGCTTATAAGCAACTAAATATAAACCAAAATCGTAAATAAAATGCTATGGGGCAAGAGGACAGAAAGGAAGGAGGAACTGATTTAGGGGGAAAATCTTCCAAAAATGTGGCATTTGAATTGGACCTGTAAGACAGTGTAGGATTCAAAAGCTGGGACTGGAGGGAGTCTCTTTCTGGTGGAGCTTGAACCTAGAAATGTGTTTAGTACTTAGAAAATGATGAGAAGTACTGGTGTCTCTGGGGTAGGGCTGTCAGAGAAAATACAGGAAGCCTAGTTAAATTTGAATTTCAAATAAACAATATATCTGAATTTTTAGTACATGTCCCAAATATACTAAAAATGTATTTGTTGCCTGAAATTCAAATATAACTGGGGGTCCTATGTTTTTATTTGCTCAACCTGGCATCCCTACCCTGAGGTAGGAATAAACCTTTTATGGAGCCTATGCCCTGGGCCTGAGCTCTGTGTCACCATCCCGTCCCTCACCCTGTCACTCCTGTGCGGTCTGCCACCTTCATGACTCATTTGGCATGGTTGATTCCGGGCTTTAGAGGGACCCTGATGAACTGTCAGCAAGTCATTCGGTGCCACTTTGTTATTAACAATCACCCTCCCCATCCCCCAGACAGAGATGAACGGAAAAATCCCACATTTGTTCATTTTGTTGAAGGTCACTGTGTCTGCTGTTTTTATGTTATCTTCTTTATTTTTCTGAGATCCCATCTCTTTTTTTTTTCCTTTGAGATTCATTAAATTTTTTTTTTTTCAACGTTTATTTATTTTTTTGGGACAGAGAGAGATAGAGCATGAATGGGGGAGGGGCAGAGAGAGGGAGACACAGAATCGGAAACAGGCTCCAGGCTCTGAGCCATCAGCCCAGAGCCTGACGCGGGGCTCGAACTCACGGACCGTGAGATCGTGACCTGGCTGAAGTCGGACACTTAACCGACTGCGCCACCCAGGCGCCCCTCCTTTGAGATTCATTAACACCATGATGGAAAGGAATTCATTCCCTTCATAGTTGTATAAAGGAAGAGAAGGAGAGACAGAAATTAAAAAAAAAAATAATAATAATGCCAGCATAATAAAGTATCTGAAGACTGTAGTACTGGCTGTGAAATGCACCTGGGGGCCTACATCTTCGTAGCAGACCCAGAGTGTTACAGGCTGGTGGTATTTTGTGCCAACTCTTTGATAGTTTCTGTAGCTTCTGCCCAAGGTGGGGCTTTAAAGATTCAGGTGAGGGGCGCCTGGGTGGCTCAGTCAATTAAGCGTCCAACTCTTGATTTCAGCTCAGGTCATGATCTCATGGTTGTGGGATCACGACCATGATTGGGCTCTGTGCTGAGCACGGACCTTGCTTGAGATTCTCTCTCTCCCTCTGCCCCTCCCCACTGTTTGCACTCTCTTTCTCTCTATAGTTAAAAATTAAAACAACAACAAAAAATGCTTCAGTTGAGCAGCAGTGAAGTGGATGGTCACTTGCAGAACAGGAACCTGATCAGCAGCCAGGTCAGAGGCTGGGGAAATCAAAGGCGGCCCTTGGGCCCCTCCTCTCATCCATAAAACATGCCTCACAAAGTCATTTCACGCCCCAGCATCTGCCTGCTGTTCCAGAAAGGTACACCTATTCATCTGTCTCAAAAATGTTTATGGAGAGAAATTATCAGCAGGAGAAAACAAATTCTCTGGTGAGATATCGCCCTTTGTGAGATAACGATTTCTGAGGAAACACTGACAATGGGGATGGTGTCCAGCTAGAATGTGGTATGTCTGAGAGGGCTGGGAGGAACCCAGCCTTACAAAACCTCTGGAGCAGGGAAATTCTGCCACCTTTGTGCCTGCCTGTGTGACTTGGCTGTAAGATACGGCTACGATGAAGTTTCAGAGATTAAAGGGAAGTAGCAGGAGGCATCCTTTTCTTGTTGATGCACTCACAGCTCACTCAGGCTTCCAGACCAGGGGACATGAAATAAAATGTAACAACTGAAAGAAATGATCCCCCCCCCCCCCCCCCCCACCAACTCTGTCTCAGCTGCCTCAGGTAGGGGAGTTTTATTCATCAGGTGTCATATACACAGGACTGAAGATATACAAGCTTTTCAAGAGCCTAGAAAAATATTTGCACACCACATACATTCTTGTTGACTCCAAGATGCAAAATGAAAATCCAAAATCCAAAATTAACTAAATGTCTGGGCACCTGAGTGGCTCAGTTGGTTAAGTGTCAACTCTTGATTTTGGCTCAGGTCATGATCTCAGGTTTGTGAGGTTGAGCCCCACATAGGGCTCTGTGCTGACAACACAGAGCCTACTTGGGATTCTCTCTCTCTCTCCCTCTCTGCCCCTCCCTCAATCATGCTCACGCATGTGCACACACGCGCTCTCTCTCTCTCTCTCTCAAAAGAAACTTAAAAAATAAAACCTAAATGTCCACAAAATACATGTCAACTCCCTAACTTGCTCAATTTGGTAGGCATAAAAAGCTTATTATATCTAAAAACAATTAGTGGGTTCTTTCACTTCAAGGAATTCCTAACTATGCACTATGATTTCAAGAAATCATAGCCACTGGAAATTAAATTAGCAAAATAATCTTGAAAGCAAAATTATAAAAGCACCTTCAAGATTATTTTAAAGCACAAATAACTGCATTTACTATGGGATGTGGGGACACTTTGATGTGTGCTGTGACATGGGGTGGTGCATCTAAAAGTTAGACTGCTTAACTTCTCTAAAGGTCTTTGAATAGCCCTGATTCCATGGGTCAGGGCCCATCAACAGTTTTAAAGAGAGCAGGTGTACACACACAGGGGTAATGAAGATATGTCTTTATGTCCAACTGAACTGCTTTATTCACATAACCCCAGAGACCAGTCAAGCAAGAAGGATCCCTGGCCACCATGGGGGCCCAGGGCAAAGATAGGACTGGTCTCTGAGTCTCCAGACACCAATCCTCTTTGTATAAGAGAAGTATACCTGAGGCTCAGAGAGGAGAAAGTCATTGCTTAAGTCATACGGCACAAGCATTTATGAGGGCTGAGGACCTATAAGCTTAGAGATGAAACTCTAAGTCTCCTGCTTTCCAGTCTTTGCCCTTACCACTATACCACGTTTGGACTTCCTGCTTCCTTTGCCAAGGCATTGAGGCACCCTTTTGTCCTTAAGAAAATATCTAGATCTCTTAAAGTTCACTCACTTTGATTTTGGAGGGTTCTGATCATCCTTAGATGCCTATTGATGTCCACCATCCATCTGTTCATCCTTTGGCTTTCCTAACCTTGGTCCAGGTACCCTGCTTTCCAGGCTTTCTGCTAGGAGGCCCACCTCATCCTGTGGAAGTTTCTTAGACCAAGATCTTTCCAATTCAGCTCAGCTAGCTGACTGATTGGCTCATCCAGCTGCCATATCTATACCTTACACCTGGGCCATACCCTCTGCCGCCCCCCTGTGGCCACTAGGATAGGGATTGCTTGGGACTCCATGTCCACCTCTTTTTGCCAAGCATATTTGGAAAGGCTTCCTTATTCCTGGATGGCTAGTACCTGGACAGCATTCCTCTCCTCCACTCCTACCCCTCCAGTTAATTGCCCATGGCAACTTCAGCCTCTCCACTGAGCTTATCAATCTGCCAACTCCCAAGTATCAACTAGGCACCATCAATGGTGATAAACCTGGGGATGGGCGATGCAGAGAGGAAGTAAGATGTAGTCCATAGCCTTGAGGAGTTAGTTTACATTTAATAAGAGAAGTCAAAACACACAAAAATTAAAAATAATTTTATGTTCAACTGTTCTGTGCCAAGAACTTCAAGAATTTAGAATTGGGGTGAACTGGGCAGGGAGGCCCCCGGAGAGAGCAGATTTGAACTGGTATTTGGAAGACAGGAAGTATCTTAAAAATAGAAGAGTATAGAAAAAACATTTCTATGTGTTTCCTTTACTCTCACAATGCTACCACACTACTGCTGATACCAGGTGTGTGGGTTTTCCACATATCAAGCAATTGTACAACATCAGCTGAGTATCCCCCAATTTAACTCAATTCTCACACTATCTACCTGGAGATAGCGTCAGATCTCATAGGTTAAGTGCTCCATCCCACAAGACTGCCCACCCCTGCCCCACTTTGGATGCCAACTGCAATTGCAAGTCCAAGTTACCTGTGTTTCTGGCCAGCCAGTTGTAACTGGGAGGTTCCCACAACCCCCTCCTCGGGTTTGATTAATTTGCTAAAGCATCTCACAGAACTCAGGAAAAGTTAACTCACTAGATCACAGGTTCATTACAAAAGGCTACAACTCAGGAACAGCTAAATAAAAGATGGTGGTTAGGGCAAGTTATGTGAGAAGGGGTGAGAGGCTTTCATGCCTCTCTCCCTACATCTCTGTGTTGTCCAACCTGGAAGCTCTCTGAACTCCATCTTTTTGGGCTTTTGCCGAGGCTTCATTACTTAGGCACGATTGATCAAATCATTGGTTATTGGTGATTAATTCAGCTCCTTCCTGGAGAGGAGGGTGGATCCTGACAGTTTCAAGGCTCTAATCACTAGGTTGGTTCCCCTGGCAACCAGCCCCCATTTTTAGGGGCTTTCCAAAAGTCACTTCATTAACATAAACAGGTGTGGTTGAAAAGGGCTTGCTATGAATAACAAAAGACAACACTTCACTTTTATGCTGTTAACACATAATAAATTCCAAGGGTCTTGGGAACTCTGTGCTAGGAACTGGATACAGACCAAATATATATTTATTATAAATCACAATACCACAAGAAGAAAAGGAAGAGGAGTATTCTGAAAGGAAGCAAAGGCCATGAGAAGTAACAGCTAATATAAAAGCTACAGCTAAAATAACATTTCCCAGATAAAATGGAGATGAGCTCCCTTCTTACAAGGTCTCTGGGTGCTCATACCACTTTGTTACTCCTCTTTATATAGCACATACCACACTCTGTGTAATGTTTACATGTATCCCTCCCACTATTCATTAGGACCCTTTTGGTCATAACAGAAATCCAACTTAAATTAGCTTAGGCAAAAAAAGAAATTTATGGATTGCAATAACTGAGAATGACATGGATAGTACTGGCAAAGGTTATATGACCAAATCCAGTGCTGACACAATCTTATCAGCTTGCTGTCGCTCTCTCTCTCTGTCTCCTTCTTGATCTCCAGCTCTGTTTTTCACTCTGTCATCTTTTGAGGGCCCCATTCTCTCCTGCCACATCTGAGCTCCCTCCAAAAGACAGGAAAGATGGCTTCCACAGAAAGCAGTTTCATATGCTTCCAGCTGTAATCGCAGAAAACAGAGAAAGTTTTTCTCACTAGCTCCATCAGCAGAGTCCCAGCGAAAGACATTTATTGACCCAGCATTCCTTCTATGCTCTTCCCTATACCACGGTGTCTAGATGCTTGGGAAGGACATGTCCCAGAGTCCCTATCTACACACCCTAGAGTAGAACATATGAGTGAGAAACACTTGCCAAGATGTGGAAGGCAGAATAAGGCAGAAGCCAGATTTTTGTTCTTCTGGCAACGTCAAACTTGAGGCTTAAGGAGACATGACATTTTGCAGTGGCCTTTAAGTATATTCCTGAAAAACTTGGGCCTCAAGATTGAAGGCAGCTGTGATCATCTCTCTTGGTTTCCCAAGTTCCTTCCAATTCCTATCTACGAGAGCTAGTGACAAAACTGGTGGCCTTCCTTGACCTTTGTGCAGACTTTTCAATGATTTTGTAAGTACTTAATTCCCTTTATTAAATATCTTCCTACTTTATTTTTTTAATGTTTATTTTTGAGAGAGAGCAAAAGACAGAGTGTAAGAGATGGAAGGGCAGAGAGGGAGAGAGGGAGACACAGAATCTGCAGCAGGCTCCACGCTCTGAGCTGTCAGCACAGACAGAGTCTGATGTGGGACTCGAACTCATGAGCTGTGAGATCATGACCTGAGCCAAAGTCAGGTGCTCAACCGACTGAGCCACCCAGGAGCCCCAATACTGTCCTACTTTAAATTCCAGCAGCTCCTGTTTGTGACCATATTCTAACCAATACATGTATATATACCCAGCAGTGGAAGGGAAGGGTCATCACTCTAATGAGGGAAGAGAAAAGATGTGCTAGCAGCCAAATCAAGAGCAATCACATTTCCCCATGGGAAACACGGGGAGGTAAGTTCACGTAGGGTGGGATGAGGTCCAACAATGGAAGGTGTTGACTACCAGACATTCAGACTTGATGTACCGAGGAAGAAGGAAGTAAGGTGAATATGATAGCAAAGGACACATTTTAGGGCAACTAATGGTAGTACATGTGGGACAGATTGGGGCATGGGCGACAGAAAGGAGGCCGTAAGGACAGAAGTGCCCTAGAATGGGAAAAAATGTGGAAGCATAGAAAAAGGTGCAGCTGGGAGATGTGTAGAAGAAGAAACAGGATATTTTGAGTTGTACTTAAGGTATTTTGGTAGGTTGTGTCTAAGAGATCAGAGCCAGGACTTGAACTTGCTTCTGTTGCTCTTCAAAACCTGCCTTGATTCCTCAAACCTATGCTGCTTTTCTTCCTACCACTAGTCTTTTTAACTGTATCCTCACCTGGCAAGAGACTGTGGAGGACAAACCAAAAGGGCATATCTTTTGTCCCTCTGTCATGAAGCCCTGAGAAGAATACATCATGAGGAAACAATCCAACAAATCCAAATTGAGGGATATTCTGTACAACAACAGGCCTGGTCTCTTAAAAAATGTCAGGGTTACAAAAGATAAAAAACAAAAAACTGGAATACCATTCTAGATGAAAAGGCACTAAGGAGATGTGACAAGTAAATGCAGCGAGTGATCCTAGATTGAATGCTGAATCAAAAAAAAAAAAGCTATAATGGACATTTTACAAACAATTGGTAAAGTAATTACCAGTTATTAAATAGTAATGTATATTATGTCTCTCTCAATGGGATGGAGACCCCTAAAATGTGGGGTGACGATCAGGTAGAAGCTGGAGGAAGGTTGGGGTCAGTGCCAGGGCAGGGGTAGAGGTGCCTGGCTGGCTCAGTTGGTAGAGCATGAGACTCTTAAATTCAGGGTCAAGAATTCAAGCCCCACATTGGGTGCAAAGCATGCTTTTAAAAAAAATGGGAAGGAAGGAAGTATGGGGACATACAGAATTTTCCTTTTTTTGATAACTGTCCCTGGTTGTAAATAGCCCATTGGTTAGTTAGGTTCTATGGATATTTTGAGGTGGGTGGCCTGATGAACCTGTCTGTATTCAGCCAGGGGGTTGCTGTGGGACCTTTTGCCTTGATCAAGTTTTCATTGCTCAAACCTGTTGTCTAAAAGCAGCCTCTACAATGTACTAATGTTAAACTTCCCAATTATGATCATTTCATTGTGGTTTTGTGGAGGAATGACCTTTTTCTTCGGAGATGGGCTGAACTATTTAGGAGTAATTCAACACAATGCTTCAAAATTCTCAAATGGATTAGCACAATTAGATAAGAGTGCAGATGTGGCAAAATGCTAACAATTAAAGAGTCTGGGGTTGATTGTATTATTCTTGCAATTTTTCGGTAGTGTAAAATTTTTCAAAATAAAAAGGGAAAAATTATAAATGCATCCATTCCTCCCCAACCCCCAAGAAAAAGACCAAAAAAGAGGAAGTCCTTTAAGTTGAACATATCTGAGTCTACCACAACTAGCTGTGTGACCTCAGAGCCCTCGTCTCCTCAGCTGGAAAATGGCAGTGTTAAGGCCCAATGTGAGTGTTTCTACAGGATGTTGGCAGATACTATTGGTGTGAAGCCTGGAGCACAGTGGCCAGTACACTGTTCTCTGTGTTCTCAGTGTTCACATCTGTTCTCTCCTCTTCCTCCAGCCTAATCTACACTTCTCAGAATCCAATTAACTGGCCACTGAGGGAGATTTGCTCAGGATAAATAGGAGTGCACAACTGGAGGCTACATGGTGCCCTGCAGGGACACTTACCACAGGCAGCCTGCCTGCCTGAGTGAGATGCAGGCAGCCTGACCCTCTGAAGATCAGACCACAAGAACAAAAAGTCAAAACTGCCTTCACACACAACTTGTTGGCTCATGTCATGGATTGGAGCTCAGAGATGAGCTGGAGCTTCTCAAAGTGGGGTCCCTGTCCCATCTGAGGAGAATCAGCTGTGGTTCATGTAAAAATGCAAATTCCTGGGCCCCACCCACTAGGATCTGAGTCAGCTTCTCTGCAGTGGTTTGGGAGTATACATTCTGACTGTTTTCTAGGTGATTCTCAAGCCTGAGCTCCCGGACCCACACTGCGGCCATGGTGGATGTGCCACTTTATAGCAAAAGTGGTCTACTGGAGAAGTGAATTCCTATGGTGAAAGCCTAACAATAACATAAAAAGGTTATCCACTACAAAGATGTCCACAAATGGGAACAAATGGAAATATGAATAGAGCTATAAAAATAAAAGCTGGAAATTCATGAAGAAAGCAATACTTTTCTCTGGGTTTGCTAGCTCCAGATCCAAAGTATATGAATGAAATGCTGCTCCAGTCTTGGGGGTGAAGTGAGCCCACAGTCTAGAGTCCCCAAGTTCATCACTCTCTGAACATTAGGACCAAATGAATCAGAGTGGGCACTGAGGACTGGGCAGAAGGATCCTTTTCACTCACCATGACTCTGGGAAGCTGAAAACCAACAGCTCCCTCCTCTGAACATGTGCAATAAGCAGTGATCCAAGAGCTCCAGAAATTCCAGTGATCTAGAGGCTCACTGAGATTCTGCCCCCATCTGTCAGTGCCTCTCCAAGCTGTACCCATTGGCCTTAAGGGACTCCATCTGAGTATGATCATTCTCTGGGATGCCAGCTTGGTGAAAGAAGCTGATACCTGGTGTCCCGTGACTTGGTAAGGACTGGTTAGTGGTTGTTGGATGTAAAGTGGCTGAGCTCTTCTCTAAGCCCAGATCAGATCTTTTGGCCTTGAAAGTTCCCTCTGATCTACAGAATCCCCTATTCCCAGCAGGCATTTACCCCTAGGGTCTGAGTTATTTGGGGAGACTCAATATCCTACACTCAGCCCTAGGGAAGGAAAGAGAAGGACACACAATTGGGCAGTCTCCACCACCCCACCCCCAAACTGAGACAGAAGACAGACTGCCGTTTGCAACTTTAACTCTTTCCTGGCTTTGGCTAAGACCAATGTATCCCACTTAGGAAAGCCTCAGATGGCAGCATGGTAACCATTTTAATTCAAGGAAAAACATAAAGTGTAGTGGGAGAAAACTATGCATGAAAAGTGACTTTTAAAAACTGTCTTTAGGGGCACCTGGGTGGCTCAGTTGGTTGAGCACCCTACTTTGGCTCAGGTCATGATCTCGTGGTTCTTGAGTTCAAGCCCCACAGCGGGCTTGCTGCTGTCACCCTGTCAGAGTAGAGCCCACTTGGGATCCTCTTTCCTCCCCCGCTCTGCCCCTTTTCCACTCACGTTCTCTCAAAAAATAAATAAAACATTAAAAAACTTGTCTTTAAATGTTACAGCCAAAGTGAGAGGATGGAAACTGCATCAAAAGAACATTTTTTGTGCAGGATATAAATCACTTTCCCAACTGTAGGGCTTAAAGTAATAAATTTCACCTTTTCAGGAACTCCGAAGTTTACTTTGGAGATGAGGAGAAGCAGATTAAACTCTTCAGATTTACAGTTGTACACACTAGCACAAAGCGATTCACATCAGAACCCATGTAAGTGTGATCATGGAGGTTTCAATGTTTGCTGCCTCTTGCCTTCTTTTTTCAGTTGTTCCCTACAAAGCGAAAAGCCCTCATGGCAAAGCTGGTCAGTAACATCTGGCCTTGCACAGGAGTGGTGCTCAGTGGAAGGAAGGGAGAAAGGAAGGCAGCAAGGAGGAAAGTCTGCAATGATTCTCCAAGGGTGACAAGTGCCCTTTTGCATGTGGAATGTCTGGGCTCTCTCAGTGGTGTGGTTTATTAGGGCCTGAGGTGATAACTCATACATAAGAACGATGATTTGTTGGATCTCTATTGGATTCGATTCCACACACAGTCACTCAGGGCCTAGCTTTTGGCAGGCACTGAGCAAAGCCTGGTGGTGGACAGAAATGAATAATGCACAGTCCCTGCTACCTGCCCTCCAGATGTCTCTCAAGGACAAGAGAGTCACATATTCTGGGCACCTGGCATCCCAGAAGCAAAGAAACCTGAATGTGAGACCCCCAGAGAAAACCTGGTATGCTAGTGGGCTTGCATTTAAGCCCTCCTCCACTGCAGCAAAAATGCTGCTCTGTTCTTGAACACCACTTGCCTCTTAACACAGAACAAAGCAAAACAAAGCAAGGATAGCCTCCCTTCTCCACCTCTGCTACCCACCTGCTCTAGTCTGCATCAACTTTGGCCTGCCCTGGTGCTGGTTCCTCACGGAAGCAGTGTGACTTGGCCTAACCAGCCCTGGAGACACCCCTGATATTCACTGCCCCAGTCTCCTTGGGACCTGGGCTGACCTAATGTACCGCCCACCTGTGGTTTCTTTCTGCCACACTTTCCACTTCTTCCTTGCCCACAGGCTCCACAGCCCCTTTCTGCTGGGCCTTCAGGTTGCCTGACCCAGAACTTTATGCCCTCAGACACTTGTAGTCCATTTCTGGCTCTTCCCAGACTACCTTGTCCTATTGGCAGTAAGCTTCAGGTGCCAATGGTAGCCTTCAAGACTGCTATCAGACTGATGGTTGGGACTGAAAAAGCTATTGTACCCAGTGGGTTTGCAACCTCTATAACTTATGCTGTAATTGCCAGATGTTTGACCATTAGGATGCATCACTGAAAAGCAATTCAACTAATTTGCCTTCTTAGCACCCACATATATATCAGGCCCCAAAAGACAGGTCATTGTTGTTACCTAAGGAACTTTAAAACTGGTTCTCAGACTTTAGCTACAGCAGAATTACCTGGAAGGCTTGCTGGGCTATAACCCCTAGCTTCTAATTCTGAAAGTCTGGAAGTCAGAAGGACAATTTATATTTCCTTTTATTTTTTCCTTCCTTCCTTTCTTTTTCCCTCCCTCCCTTCCTCTTCCTTCTTCTCTTTTTTTCCTTCTTTCTTTCTTCTCCCCTTCCCTGCCAATAATTTGTATTACTAACAAGTTCTCAGGTGAAGCTGATGCTCTGGCCCAGGGACCTCACTGTGAGAACCGCTGCTCTAGTCCAGTGGTTTTCAAACTTGGCTGCACATTGGACTCATTGAAGGGGTTTTTTAATTAAAAAGAAAAAAATACAATGCCTGAATCCACCACCAGAAATTCTGACTTAACTGGTCTTGAATACAGACTGGTCACTGGTACTATATAAGCTGTGTAGGTGATTATAATGTTCAGCCAGGGTTAAGAACATCTGCTCTTGTCCATTTCATTAGCAGAGGCTAGGCTAGGGGTTGGGAGCCTTTTTTATCTCTCACATGGACAGACAAATATAGGACACCCAGTTAAATTTGAATTTCAGATAAACAATGAATAGTATTTCACTGTAAATATGTCCCAAATATTGCATGGATGTCTTTTTTTGCTATTATTGTTTTGTTTTTTCTAAATTTGGCAACCCTACTCTTAGACACTTCCATAACACAGAATGAGAAACAATGATCTGCCAGCTCCTATTTTATAAATAGTAAGAGCAAGGCCTCACAGGTCGCATAGGAAGTCAGAAGACAGCCAGGATAAGAACTCAGGAGTCTTGACCTCAGTCCAGAGCTCTTTTCCTTCCATCACACTTAACTGTGCTAAAGACACTTGTACCTTTTCTAGTTAGGAGGTCATTGTCATTTGCCTGGAGGTGACTTCAAAGGAATCAGTATGATTTATGTTCTCTCTGCTCCCATGCCAATCCTCACCTCCACCCCCTTTCTGCTGCTGCAGGTATCACAGAGGCTGTCCTAGGATGTGGCCATTCTCAGAGCCGTATCTTTAATGGCCACCTCAGGGAGGAAGTGGACTGGAAGTGGTACCAGCAGAGACAGTCGTGAGCAAGAGTGCATAATTGGGTAACACAAGGACAAGTGGGATTTGGCACAGGCAAACTTCAGGCAAAGCATGTTGGGAGAGGCCCACTTAATTCGCAGAGACACTCAGAATTAGTTGTAAATTCTCTGGGAAGAGATCAAGGCAGCGGCATAAACAGTTCAATTAAACTGTCGGCTCAATGCTCAATGTGTGGTAATGGTCAAAACACAGCCTTTAATCTAGATATAGAGGATTATCTTTCGACCCATAATGAGATTCCTAAGATTAGTTGTACCCGAGGTGGAGAGAATAGAGCTGGCTCAGTGACACAAGGACAGGCTTGCATTCCAGCATGACTGGGACTCTTGTGGAAGGGGGCTACCTGGATGCCACAACCTTCTTGGAACCCCCTTCGGATGCTGGGAAGACAGGCATAAATCTCATTCTGCTTCCTCTGCTTTAGAGACATAATACGGGAACAGAACACCAGAACACACTTGCTTCAAAAACTTTCAAAAAAAGTCTGATATGCTCCCACCTCCAGATCAAAGTTAATAGCCACTAGCACCGGGTCCACGGCAGAGATGTCAAGCTTTAGCTCTCTGTCTTTCTACCCTTCGTGATCACCCCCTCACATTTACTTGCTCACCTGAACAAATATTCATCATGTGACTACTAGGTGTCAGGCAGTGTCCTAGACACTGGAGATATGCAGTGAACAAAAGCAAAGATCCCTTTCCCATTGTGGGGCAAGACAAGGAATAAACAGACAAACAAAAAATAAGTAAAATATGCTGTGCATGAGATGGAGTTGAGTGATACTCAGAAAAATAAACCAGGGAAGGATAGGAAGTGTTGAGTGGGGAAACAATTCTAGAAATGGTACCCAGGGGAGGCCTCACTGAGTGTGTGATGTTTAAATACAGACCTGAAGGGAAGGAAGGATGACCCATGGGGACAGCTGGGAGAAAGCATTCTAGGCAGAGGAGATGTAGTAGGAAGGTTCCAAGGTGAGAGTGTTCAACAAACACCAGGAAGAGGCAGCCTGATTGGAGCAGGAGAGAGGACAGTACAAAATGAAGTCAGGAATTTGAGGGGACTAGGTCATGTAAGGCCTTATGGGCTACTATAAGAATTTTGGCATTTACTTTTAGGGACATGGGGATTTAATGAGAGATTTGAGCAGAGGAGGGACATAATCAGATTCAGTTTTAATAGGATCACTGGCTAGCTGTGTTGAGACAGAAGCAGGGAAATGGGTAACAGATGCCTCTGATGATCCAGGCAAGAGATGGAGTGGGGTGGAAGCAGTGGAGTCGGTGAGAAGTGGTAGGATTCTGAATACTCCTTCCTGAAGGGTTGGATGGAGCAGGAATGAAAGAAGGTGTCTAGGAGGACAGAAGGTTTTGCCTCAGGTCTTCTCAGAGCACTATTGGCTCCCAAATTTATGCTTCCAGGCCAGACTCCTGCCCTGGGGCCTGGCTCACAGCAGGAGACTGACATTAACATTTGTTGGCCTGAACTGAAAGAAGTAGATGAGTCTGTTGGGTTGGTGGCATCATTTTTTCCAGGCCTCTATCAATAACATAGCTACCTCCAGATACTGAAAGAAGGATGAAAAGAGCTGCCATGTCCCCAGCTTGGTCTGAAGTGAGAAATAGAGACAGGGCAGAAACAGACACAGGATCATACTCAACCCTTCCGTTAAGAAAATCAGAGATGAGTGTTGGTGGGGAGGGGAGAGCTAAGAGTAAAAAATGCCAACAATGGGCATAGTGTTGGGTTTGTGATATCAAGAGACTGGGTACAAACCCCAGGTGTGTCTCTGGATTCTATCTCTTCCCTTCAGTCATTTGTTTTCCCTCTGTGAAATGGGGTGGCTGTTTCTCTGAAAGGAAAGTCTGTTTAGCTCTAACCCCCTATAGTGCCCTGAGTCCTTTCCCTGAGAGTTCCTGTCTCCTTAACCATTTGACATACTACTTCTCCAACATCGTCTTTAGGAAACTTTTCTGTTTCCTTTCAGAATGATTATTTCTGACTCTGCCCTTTAAGTTGTGTCTACACTAGTTCCCAAAGGAAAACACCCATGTGTTTTTGACTGCTTGAGGTAAATACTACCTTCATCTAGTTACCCCATCTGTAAACTGGGAATAACACCAACTCGCAGGGCTGATGAGTAGGGTTAATTATATACAGAATGTGTTGGGGTTGAGCAGATACACAAGTGCTCTGGAAGTTTTTGGCATAATACTATAGCATTACAATAATTTTTGGCTTGCAAATTATACCCCAGCAGAGGCATCACATGGAAAAGTGGGTCTAACCCCATGGTCCGCTGAAAGTGAAATGGAAAAAATAAGTTGTGAAATATAACTTTTCTTCCTAAACCTAAACCTAAAGGCAGAGATAATTTTTCCATGTGCAACCCACATGCAGGCAACAAGTTTCCAGATCCTGAAGAAGACTTTCTTGTCCTGAGTGGCCTGGCCTGTTGCCAGGATCTGGCCGCTCCTCTTTTCTGAGCCTACAAACCATTTAAATGAGAGGGGAGGGAGCCAGAGAGGGTTTGTGGTTGGTTGAAAGGAGGGGCTTACAATGAAGATGTCCTTGCCTTTTGGGTTTTCTATTTGGGCCTCTCTTGCTTACAGAATAATTGTTTACACAGCAGATACAGCAGAGGAGTGATTTAAAGGATAATTTGAGATACTTCAGTTTAGGGTTACCCAAAATAAACACCTTGGCCCAAGTCAATTTCTGGGTCTTCCAGTATCCCCTAGACACATTTCTCTCCCTCTCTCCCCCCACCCTCTCTCTCTCTCTCACACACACACACACACACACAAACGCACACACACGCAGATTATTTCCTGAGAAATGTTAAGTAGGTACATCTCAGGCAAAGAAGGGGCTGCGTAGATGGGGTTTGTGACTGTGGGAGTTATAATGGTGGGTTTAAAAAAATTAACTGGCTCATAGAGGATGACAGTCCTGTCTGACCAAAGAGGGAAAGAGCAAATGGCTTGATCCTGAAGGGACAATCTGCAATCAATTCCATTACATCACTGTGCGGCTGAGTGGCCAGAGCACAGCCTTCAGAGTAAGATCCAAGTTGGAGTCCTGGTTCTGCCACTTCCCCACTGTGGCCTCAGGCAGCAAAGAGGCGACAGCTCTCAGACTGTGAATGGGACCTCCACATCCAGCATGGCCAGGGAGCCAGGGCTGTGTCCTGACCGAAAGAGGCTCTGGCCTTCCACCTGCCCTAACAGGTCCCACTTTTCCTACAGGATACGAAAAAAGAATAGACTCCCCCCAAAGCCCATCTATTCGAACATAGGTAGCAAGTGGAGACGATTAATGATTAGGGCCACTGTCCTAATAAGTCAGCCTTCTGAGGGAATTCCTCTGACTTGGGGGGGGTCTCAGTCCTCACACCTCAGGGTTAATAATACCCTGGGGTTTGGCGGTCAAACTCAAGGGAGCACCGGCTCTCGTGGCAGTTACCTCGTTTCCAGGCAGCTCCTCTGGCGCCTCTCAGGAGAAACTTCACTGGGCAAGCGGGCCCCCTCCCTCGGCCTCAGTTTCCTCAGTTTTGGTCAATAATCAAAGGACGATCTTAAGTTGCGAAGTAGAGACTAGTGGAGATGACATCATTTCGGCGCCACCAGACCGGGAAGTGGCAGCCAGGCCCACCTGGGTGGCCCTCCTTTGGTCCTCGGGTTGGCAGTGCACGGGGTTAAAGCCCCGACTTCCTCAGGGGTGAAAAGGGAAGCCAACGTCCGGCCTCCCCTCGGCCTGGCGCCGCGAAGGGTGCCGGGCCCCGGCTCCATCAGTCATCCCGACTGCTAACACGCTCGTCAGCATAGAGACTCCTCCGAAGATCTGGCACGCGGGGGGCTGACCGGAGTCTCTGTCCCTTCAAGAAGGGGATTAGGCACCCTGTCCCCGAGGGGTCCCGGGCCGCACTTCCCTCGCGCGGATCATGCTGTACACTAGGAATGTCCGGGGATAATTAACCCCCGTGTCCCCCCTCCAACAGTGGGGGTCCCTGAGGCGCACGGCGCGCGGGCACCCGGAGATGCCGGAGATGCGCACAAGTCTGGCCTCTGAGCGCGGTGGGCTCCTACTGGCAACCTCACGCGGCAGGCGGCGGCGGGCCGCGAGCGAGGTGGAGCCGGCAGCGCCGCGGGACCCCAGTGCCCTCAGGCGCCACCCCAGGGCTGGCGCCGAGGCGGCCGCGGGTGGCGGCGCGTGCTGAGGTGGAGAGTTGCGCCTGCTGAAGACCAGGGCACGAGGAGGGCGGGGCTTGGGCCCGCGGTCTCGCGGCC
>NW_024412401.1:22930918-23005477 GCF_014898765.1 Herpailurus yagouaroundi | reverse complement strand
CACACACGCGGCGGTTCGGGAGGCGGCGGCGGCAGCAGCGGCAGGCGCCGCCGGGACGGGCACGGGCGCGCGGCTCGGGCGGGCGCTGGCTGCCTTCCCCCGTCGCTCGTTCGCTCTCCCTCCTGCTTGCTCTCCGACTGGGGGCCGGGCTGCCCCCAGCGCTCTTGGGAAGGAAGAAGGGGGGGCTGAGGACGCCGACAAGTTCCCGTAGCAGCCGCAGATTCCGGCCCAGGCGAAGGCTGCGGTTCCGACGGGGCAGGAGCGCGCTCCGCCGCGGAGCGCACGGCCAGAGTGTACCAGACGGGGGGCGCCCGGGCCTTTCGCTCTCCTTGGGGCCGCGGGCCGGGATCCCATGAGACGCGCCCGTGAGGGGCGAGAGATCCGAAGCCGGGGAGGCGCGCGGCAGAGGCGGAGGGCGGTGCTGCAGCTGCTGGAGGCCAGGATCCGCCGGCAGGAGGCGGCGGAGAGAACTTGAACTTGGCGTCGGGAGCGGGCGCCCCGGACGCCCCCCGCCGGGGCCGGGGCGCCGAGGGACCTGGGCCGCAGCGCTGCTCTCCGAATGGCCGCGGCGGCGGACCGGGCTCCCGCGCCGCGGCCCTAGGCGGCCTCTCGCCATGGCCAAGTGGCTGAACAAGTACTTCAGCTTGGGCAACAGCAAGACCAAGAGCCCCCCGCAGCCGCCGAGGCCGGACTACCGCGAGCAGCGGCGCCGGGGCGAGCGGCCCTCGCAGCCCCCCCAGGCCGTGCCGCCAGCCCCCGCGGGCGCCTCGGCGTCCTGCGGTCCGGCCGCCGCCTCCTGCTTCTCGACCTCGTCGGGATCGCTGCCCGACGACAGCGGCAGCACGAGCGACCTCATCCGCGCCTACCGCGCACAGAAGGAGCGCGACTTTGAGGACCCCTACAACGGGCCTGGCTCTTCGCTGCGCAAACTGCGCGCCATGTGCCGCCTGGACTACTGCGGCGGCGGCGGGGAGCCGGGCGGGGGCCAGCGCGCCTTCTCAGCCTCGTCCGCGTCGGGCGCCGCAGGCTGCTGCTGTGCCTCCTCCGGCGCAGGCGCCGCCGCGTCCTCGTCTTCGTCCTCCGGCTCCCCGCACCTCTACCGCAGCAGCAGCGAGCGGCGGCCCGCCACCCCGGCCGAGGTGCGCTACATCTCCCCGAAGCACCGCCTCATCAAGGTGGAGAGCGCCGCGGGCGGTGCCGGAGACCTCCCGGGGGGTGCCTGCTCTGGCGGCCGCACCTGGAGTCCGACGGCCTGCGGTGGCAAGAAACTGCTCAACAAGTGTGCCGCCTCGGCCGCGGAGGAGAGCGGGGCCGGTAAAAAGGACAAGGTAAGGCGTCCCTTGGTCTCATCCCTGGTTCCTGAGACACGGTGCGCGTGGGGAAACTGAGGCAACGCTCTGGTTCCTACATCAGCTTGGGGCTAGGACCCTGAGGTCAGGGATCCCACGCTGCTTCCCAGTTCTGCCCCCTCGCACGCGCTTAATCCTGGATCCTCGGCTTCCTGACACAGTCTCTTTAGCTGCTGTTCCTAGAACGTCCCCTCTCTGGGCCCACAGCCAGGTGCCCCCTTCGGAAGTAGTCTGACGGGAGCATCCTACCAACCTAGACCAAGAAAGACAGCCAGCCCTTCCATCCCCCGAGGACTGAAGTCTGAAAGTCAGAGCTGGCACGGATTTAGAAGAGCATTTATTCTTCTTTACCCCGTCCCCCCATTCTGTGGATGGGAAACTGAGGTCCAGAGCTGGGAAGGGACTCGCCCGATATTACACAGCACTCTTGGTGGCAGATCCGGACCGGCTGTCTTTAAACGTGCATCTGTAAATTCCTCTAAAAGCCCTGCCCTGCCCCACCCCTCGCGCCAGGTTGCCAAATCCGAGCGGCCTTTTGTACTGGAGCTGCACCGGGAACCCCCACGCGTGCTTTTCCGGTTGAAATGTGCTGCCTCCAGGATCTCTCCACTTCGACCAGTCTGTTGCTCCCGCCGTGCACAGAAGGGGGTCCGGTCAGTCAATCCTTCCGGCTGGAAGGAGACTCACCCCTCCACTCCTCACCTCTTCCTTATCCCACCCCCTACTGTACCGGGAATGTAGGGGATGAGTTTATGACAACCCCCCTCCCACCACACACACACATATTAGGCCATTTTGATCCCTCTCTTTGAAGCAGACCAGTTACAGCCAAACTGGGCCCCCACTCCTCCTCCTTCACACTCCTGTGACACCCTCCCTTCCCCATAAAATAATACTTGTTCTGCCTACTTATGGTGGAAGGCAGTGTTTTGATTATATCTGAGGCCCAGTGCCCTGCGATGTCTGTCAGGCTGACGTCCCTCTTGTTTTCCTCATCACCCCCACATTTTCCCAAAGGTAAACTTTTGCCCAGGCGTGGGCTGGGGAAGACTGATAGAGAGTCTGAGTTCCTTTTAGGACTGGATGTCCAGACAGAAGGGAGACAGGCTCCTACCTGCCAGCTGGTGCTTGGAAAGGGATCTTTTTGTTTTCCAAGCGGGAGGACTAAAGGGATCCCCCTCTTTTAATTTCTCTGCTTGGCTTCTCTCTTAGGCCCCAGGTCCTGAGAGTCTCCCCTCTCATCTGGGTCTGCTAAACGGTGGGCAGTCAGTGGAGGATCCCACCTACCTCTGGGACCAGTTAGGGGGCACACTTCTGAAGCATGAACTCTGGGCTTCCTACAAGAAGCTGGGAGCCAGGTGGTTCCCCCAAGTGCTGCCTTGGAGGAGGGGGAGGTTTCTCTGGGAGCCTCCAGGATCAAAGGCTTAAGGCTGATCTGTGAGGGAAACACCAAAGAGGCTCTCTGCTGCCTTATGTATGGCTCAGGCTTGGCTAGGTGCTGGCTTGGGAGACTCTGAAGTTCCCGGGTATTATGGTTGGTTTGAGCAAGGCCCCACCAGTGAAGGTAGAGAGATTCCCAGTTAATGGTGCTGACCTTCTGTGTCCCCTGTGTTATTCCATGACCACCTCCTAGGCGGGCAAATCCTTCTCTCTCACTGCTTGTGGTTCTGCTGCTTGCTAAAGTTTTCTTTAATGGCTTTCAAAACTTTAGTAGGCATTTTCTTTCCTAATTACAATTAAGACTATTTCAAATACTGAGGGAGGGATAATGTGTTTTATAGCTGGAATGTCAAATGTGTTTAAGAGTTGGCTTCGTTCACCATCATGTTATTTTATGGGTCTTTTCTGTGCCCTCCTCTATTGGGTGCTGGAGCAGCCCCCCTTGAATTTTATGGCCCAGGCTGCAGTGCTAACGATGAGTTCTGTGATGGGAGTGCTGTTACAGCAGTGGGTGAAGTGGAGGTGGTCAGGGAGGGCCATTGTGGGGGAGGGGTGGTGACGATGGCTGGCTGCCGAGAGCTTGGCACTTTAGGGGATGCCTTTGTGGCTGGTATCGAGAGGTTAGAGTTGTGCAGGACCCCAGAGGGGCATCAGGACCCAGGTTAGGAAGGACCTTGTAAGCTAAGCACAGTGAGGACCAGTGAAGGGATTTAGCTGCTAAGGGAGGTTAGATTATTTTTTTTTATCTCTCTTCACTGCATTTCACCTTACTAGGTTGTGACTTTGAGACCTTTGGTCTTTTAAGAAATTGTTCTGATCCAGAGACAGGAATCACAGCTACCAGATGTTCTTTTTAACCAGGAAGAGGGGAGGCAGCCACAGAGGGCCACACTACACAGTGGTTCTCAAACCAGAACTTGCAGTGCTCTCTAAAACACTGATTCATCAAGCCTGCTGTGGGTCCTGAGAATGTGCATTTCTAACAGGTTCCCAGGTGATCTTTGCTGCTGATCCTGGTATCACACTTTTGAAGACCACTGATGTAAAGTGGCTTCTCCTTAATGCTCCCCCTGGATCTTCTGATTGGAACTGTTTTGGGATGCAGAGACTCTAGATCCCCTCATCTCTGCCCTCTGTGTGGGGTTGTCTCCTCATCTGGGGCCACCACCCATTCCTGGTCAGGCAGTCAGATCGCAGCCTGGTTTTGGCATTATTTTCAGCCAGACAGCTTTTGGAAGCCCGGGCATACTATAGATCACCCCTGAACACCTCGGAGACTTCCTTCTGCCTCTCACACATGGATCCAGGAAAACCCACTTCTGGTACCCCATTTAATCTCAGGCCCAGCTTCCTTCTATCAGTTGTTGGGGATAGGACAAGAACCCATAAGGCTGTTGAATGCCTCCCCACCCCCCACCCTGTCTGCCAGGCTCTATGTTTGTTTTTAACATCAGGCCTCAGTTGGGAGTTAACTGTGGTGTGAAGTAGAAGCTGTTGGTCCACAGATCCTCCTTTTCGGTGCCTCCTGTGCCACCTCCCACCATAGGGGTTCCACCTCTTGCCTCCCTCAGTACCAGAGCCTCTCTGTATCACACACTTAGGCGTCGTTTTATTCTCCCAGTGAGTTCTGTAGTGCACGTGCACGCGCACACACACACACACACACCAAGCATCCAGTCTTGGGTTTTTTCCCTTTTAGAATCATGTGGAAGAGGGGAAGGAGTGACAGCTACAGAAGACTTGTCAGTAATTTCTAGCATAAGTCTCTAGAGGAGATTGTCATACACTGTCTTCATCATTTGTTTCCCCGGGGTTTGTCTTGGGGAATTTCTTGAGGTCTTTACCTAGGAGGCAGCTTTGAGCTGGATCTAGAGATGGAACTGGGATTTTCTGTGCAGGGGAAGAGGTGACTGCATCCTGCATCACTTCTGTGTCAGTGCTGTGTATACGTGTGTGTAAGTTTGCATATGTAAATGTGTGTGAGTATATGTGTGTACCTGTTCATAGAGAATCTCAGCATGGAGTATGTTCCTGAAAACCAAAGCTTTCTTGCAGTGGGCCTCCCTTAGTGAATGGGAGATGACGTCAAGTAGGCGGGAAGCTGAGTTTGGACCCCACAGGGAGTCCTTGAAACTGGTGAGCCAGGAAAGGGACAGACTCAGAACTATGATTGAGCTGTCACAGTGGGGGATGGGGGTGGGGTGGGAGAGAATGGGATCAGAGTTGAGGGACAGTTATAGTCCAGGTAAGAGGCTGAGAGAACCTGAGCTCCCCGGAAAAGAAAATGAAACTTTAATAGATAGAAATATTATTCCTTCAGGTTGTCTTTATTAAAAACTAACAATGACAAAAGAAGCCAGTAACTTGGTGGATCTCCCTTTGTGCAGCCAAACAGGTCTCATCCCGTATGTTTTCTGCTGAAGTCTTGTTTCTTTTATCATAATTAAGTAAATGTTTCCACCACAACTGAGAAAGTCAAGATACATGATGACATCAGTTTCCCAAGTTTTAAATACATGCTAATGTGTACCAACACTTTATATTTTGTCAGCATCCACAGGGTTGAGTTAAATAACACGTTTCTAAAGAATAATATGTCTAACCGTTTTTTTGTTTGTTTGTTTGTTTTTGTTTTTAAGATTCAGCAAACAGTTTCTGAATGGCCTGCTAGACAAGGGATATTCAGAGAATAAATGGTGGTCAGCTTTCCAAGAAGGAAGCTTCTCAGTTTGCAATTGAATACCAGCTTTGCAGAGGTCTAGTCTGGGAGACAAATACAGCTAGAGAGACCTGAGGAATGCCAAGACAGAAGTGTGTGCAAGGGACTGGTAGGGCCTCGAGTTATGGGAAGTCAAAGAGAGCTTTCAGGAGGAGGAGGAGGTGATATTTGAGCTGACTCTGGAAGGATGAGTGGGAATTTCCTAGGCCAGGAACTGGGGAGGAGGGCTGTCCATGCAGAAGGGACAGGGCAGCTTGTGCCAGGGTCTGAAGGCTTGGGAAAGAATGGTTAGAGGCTCAGCAGGGCAGGTATTATGGGGGATTGCAGAGGGGGTTAGAGCCACAAAGGGAAGAGGGTCTTTCATGTCCCTTGCTGGGGAGTTGCAACTTGTTTTTTGGGGCTTTTTCACACGAAATCATTGATGTGTGGCTTGACTGAAGCCAGAGTCAAACATAAGTTGTCAGTTTCCATTTTGGTTAACAAAAGGTAAGAGCCAAAGTTAGTGTCTGTGGTTTGGCTTGGGATATTCTTTTCTTTTTAATTTTTTTTTTAGTGTTTATTTTTTATTTTATTTTTGAGAGAGAGAGATTGAGTGTGAGCAGGGGAGTGCAGAGAGAGGGAGACACAGAATCTGAAGCAGGCTCCAGGCTTTGAATTGTCAGCCCAGAGCCCGACGTGGGGCTCAAACTCGAGAACCTGCAAGATCATGACCTGAGCCCAAGTTGATCGCTTAACCGACTGAGCCACCCACGTATCCTGAGATACTCTTTTCTTTGAAGTCCTGTCCCTTGAAAGTAGTGTGAGAGAGATGTTGCATATCAAACCCATTTTTCTCCATTGAGTCCCCAGAAGAGAAATCTGTTCTCTAGGCTTTGTGCTGACCACTTAATTGGTCATTTAGTCCTCACAATCACACTAGAAGAGGTTTAGATACTGTATCAGTTAGCTATTGCTGCATAACATATAACCCCAAACTCCGTGATTTTAAAAACTAGGGGTTAGCAAACTTTTATTAAAGGGCCAGAGGGTGGGTAATTTTAGGCTTGAAAGCCAGTCTCCATCACAACTGTTCAACTCTGCCCTTAGAGCTGGAAAGCAGCCATAGATGATATATAAATTAAAGGGCATAACTGTGTTTCAGTAAAGTTTTGTTTACAAAAATAGGCAGCTGACCTATGGTCTGTAGTTTCCAACCCCTCCTTTAAATGATAAGCCTACTACATTCAGTTGACCAAAGCAAGATACAATGCCAGCCAGGATTCAAGGAGAGAGGAGGAGGGTCACCTGGGTGGCTCAGTCAGTTAAACGTCCCACTTGGGCTCAAGTTGTGATCTCACGGTTCCTGGTTTTGAGCCCTGTGTCGGGCTCTGTGCTGACAGCTCAGAGCCTGTAGCTGCTCCGGATTCTGTGTCTCCTTCTTTCTGTGCTCCTCTCCTACTGATGCTCTGTCTTTCTCTGTCTCTCAAAAATAAATAAATGTTAAAAAAAATTTTTTTAAAACAGAGGAGAGAGGAGGATCTGCATAATCTCATGGCAAAGGGCAGGGATACAGGCAGTCCATTAACCGAGGCCTTCAATACTATCCATCTACCACAGGTAGTATTACCCTTATTTTATAGATAAAGAAACCGACGCCTCAGGGTTAATGACTTGCTTAATGTTACACAGCTACCAAGTGACAGAATCAGGATCACATCTGTGCAGTCTGAATTCCAAGTTTATATGCTATTTATCAATTTGTTGTACTATTCTCTGTGATTAAAATGGAGGTAGTAGGGCTCTGATATTTACTGAAATGTGCGTTGTGTGTCTCCTCCTCCCTTCACTTAATGTTCCTCTTTCTCCCCTCTGCCCTAATTTCCACACCATTCAGTCTGGGCTTTGGTGGTCCCCAGAAGAGACCCCAGAGCTGGCTTTTCTCTCTCCCTCCCGCATCTGCCTCCGAGGTCCATAAATGAGATGTTAATGAAGCCCTTGAATTATTTTATAGAGAAATTCTGTGCGCGGAGTTGGTGCTTCTCAAGGGACAGCTGCACAAAACATGTGCCTTGTAACTGTCATGTCTTCTCAAATGAGAAACACCAAGCATTCCCTGCCTCCAAGGATTGGTGAGGCTGTATGTGCTGTTTGGGGGTGGGGATGGGGGGGAATAAATAAATAAATAAAAATAACCAAAAATCTAATGGTACCTTGAACTTATCAAAAAGGAACCTAAGTTTCCTTAAAGGAGATCAGGTGACCATCCTCTAATCTGACAATCTCGGAACAGGACTGATTTCCCCCAACTTAACCCCCCTAAGACTTGACCTCATCCTCTCCCCGCCCCCAAAACATTCTGACCCATAAAATAGACGTTAAAGAGCAAATTTGAAACAGGTGTGGCTTCCTCTGGTCATTTAGCAAAGCTCAACTCGCCTGTGTCAAGCGCTCCCCTGGGCAGTTTATCTTGGGCTGACTTCTAGATCTTGTGCTGAGACAGCCAAGAGGTAGTGGCCTGTGGGAGAAGGGGGAGGTCAGGCTTGGCCCTAGAAAATAAATTGGGATGTATAACTTTGAAGCAGAGAGCTGGGATGCTGGCTGGCCGATGGCAGCACCTGTTGGCATTCTGAGCGGTGGTGGTGGGTTTCCTGCTGGATGGAGACAGGATGCAGTGGTCTCTGCCATCCTGACTTCATGACTTCTGTTTGGCCTGTGTTGACGAAGGAATTGCCATATGCAGGCCACTGTCAGGAGCTGTGTGGATACAGGGATGAACCGGGGGGTATGTGGTGCCTACCCATAAGGAGTTTATTGGTAAGGACACAGGAACCAGGTGAGAATACAGATTTATGTGGCGGAATTTATCAATAAAGTGGTATGGGTGAGCTGAGAGCCATTCTGGCACAGAGGCTATTCTGGGCAGAACCTTGATTCCTTGGAGGTGAAGGAGAAGCAGGGTGAGGACGAGAGAAGCGGAGGAGTCTTGGAAGAGGAGGCATTCGAGTAAAGAAAGAGTAGTCACTTCAACTGAGGGAGCTTTCCACGATAGTATTATTAGCCAGTGCGTGTACTCTGAGCCAGACAATGTTCAGTGTGCTTTATAGGCATTAACTCTTACTGTACGCCAAGTCTTCTGAGGTAGGTGCTACTGCCATTCCCATTTTACATATGAGAAAACTGAGGGACAGAGCTGTTAAATAACTTGTCTGAGGTCCTACCACCGGTGAGTGGCAGAGATGAGATTTGAAACTGGATCCAGAGTCTTTGTCTTTGGCCACTGTGCCATACCCCCTCAGGCTGCGCAGTCTCATGCCTGAATTTCCTCTGCCTTATTTGTGGCTAGACTTTATAAAAAGCCCCTCTGTTAGCCTTGTAGGAGCAATTGATTCCTACATTTATGTAAGTATTCCATAACTTAAGAGCACTTTCATACCTGTAGTTAATTTGCTTCATAGAGTCAGTCTGTAAGGAAAATGCTATAACCCCCATTTTACAGATGGAGAAACTGAGGCTCTGGGGAGGTGTGGAGGTACTTCACAGCAGGTACTGGCTTGAGTCAGTGGCCAGGCTATGGACCTTCTGTTCTGAGCCCAGTGCCCTTTGTGCTGTGGGTGTGGAAGTGGTTTGGCCAAAGCTCCAGTCCACAGGAAGGGTGACAGCCTGATTGATTTCCGGTTCTTTCCATGTTTTGATTCTGAAATACTTTACTGAGACCATTAAGGAGCATCGACAGAGGACCTTGCTTCCACAATGGAATTTTCCTTCTCTTCCTGTTTGGTATTTTCCAGTAATATTTCTATTAATGTTTCACTTTCAGAGGCACTAGCTTCCTGAGAGTTTTTCGCTTTCTCAACTGCTGAGCCAGGAAGAATTGAATTTTCCTCTAAGCCATTCAGTTCCTTTCCATTTTCTCCAAGGGGAGCGCTCTCTGGATTTCCCATTATGCTGTAGAGGAAGGATCTTGGAGGTGGGTCCAAAATTGGAGAGAGAATTAGTCAAGGCCTTGGGGAATGACTCACACCCTGTGTTTTCCAAGCAGGACTTAAGAGTAATGGTCAAAAAGGGGCTCCCCAAGGTCCACAAGGGGAGAAGTAACTTGACAGGTGGGTGGGGGGAAGCGGATATCACTGGCCCACTGCTGGGCCTTCACTTACAGGCTGGACCTCCAGTCCTCAGCTGGACCATGAGAGCTTATATCAAGACTTTTCTCCCCATTCATTCATTCAACAGATATTGTTGACCACTGCTTATGTGCTGGGGATTGTTCTATTGAGGTACTGGGGATAAAGTGGTGAACAATACAGATAAAAATGTGTGCTCCCTGGGGTACCTGTCTGGCTCAGTCAGTAGAGCATGTCTCTTGATCCGGGATTGTAAATTTGAGCTCTACATTGTGCAAAGTGTTTACTGGAAAATGAATGAATGAATGAATGAATGAATGAATGAATAATAAAATCTAAAAAAAAAAGTTTGTGCTCCCCTGAGTTTGCTCCCTCATGAGAGGAGTCAAGCAAATACAGTGTGTTGGGTGGAGAGTGTGAAAGGTAAAGCAGGTTAAAGAGGCTAAGGTGGGCCAGAGTTTGAGATATGGTGCAGTTTTAGATGAGTTCTCAGCTGTGCTGAGGATGTGAAGGCAAGATTCCTATGGTTTCAAGGGCAGGGCATTCCGCACAGAAAGAGCAGTCAGGGCAGGAGCCCAAGGCAGGAACAGGACCGGGGGCATTCAGGGAAATGAGCATGACTGGGTGGGAGAGGTGGGCTGGGGAGGTGGGGAAAGGTGGGCCAGGGAGACTGAGTATGGTGTGCCTTGGGGGCACTGGAAGGGTCTCTCACTTTAAGTCTGAATGAGACCGTGAGACAGGGAGTGGAGGGTTCTGAGCAGAGGAATGATGGGCTCTGACTTGGGTTTTGAGAGGATCACTCTGGCTGCCTAGCGGGGAACAGCCTGGAGTGGGGTGAGCAGGAGGCCAGCTGGGGCACCTGTGAATGTTGGATCAGGGGTGCTAGTGGTGGGTGAGGAGAAGACACCGAGCTCAGGACACATCCATAAGGTAGAGCTGTAGGATTTCCTGACAGATGAATGCCACGTGAGGTATGAGGGGCAGGAGAGTCAAGGGTGACTCCGAAGTTCTGGCCTGAGCAATAGGGAGGATACCAGAGGACAGTCATAGTTAAGCCTTGATGGGCTTGACCCAGCAGCTCAGTCCTGGGGCTTAAAGCAGGACACATTCTGCCTCCCAGGGTTCCGGAGAACCTGGAGGAGGCACGGGTGACCTCCGGTCCATCCCGGCTGGGGAAAAGCACCCTATATGGGAGGTGGGTTTGGAGGAAGGTGCAGATGGGACAATCCCAGACAGAAGGCATCCTGTCCACAGTGGTTGAGATCAGAAGGGGAGTGCTGCTGGGTGCATACAGGTGTGGCCAGAGCCTGGGACTCGCCTTGGTGTGACTGCCGGTGATGGAGGAAGGTGGCAGGAGTTGTGTGTAAAGGGCCTCACTTGCCACTGGTCTGAAATGGCCCCAATTCTCCAAATTCAAAAGAAGCAACTTGCTGTGTTGCATGCCTGAGCCGGACACTACAGAAGGGCAAAGATGAGTGCCATGGTTATGTCTCCAGGGACAGGGCTGGAGCCTGCCTGCTTTGCTGAGCAGAGCGTTTCATTGCTGAGCATTTGTGATTGTTGGGAAAATTCCCCCTTCTATGGGGCCCAGCAGTACGTGGGCCACAGGGAGGAGGCAAACAGAAGTAGGAGGAATGGGGCTTTCCTGGTTTCTCCAGGCCATGACTAAATTCTGAAAATGAAAGTGACTAGAAAGTTCTTTACAGTGAAGCTTCACTTTTTTTTGGATGTGCACTCCCAGAAAGCCAGACAGCCCCATAATCCGTCTGGTGCATTCCAAAGCCACGCATGTGATTTGGAGCCTGCGTGGCATTTGTGGAATGGTGCAGCCTCTACCTGCTCTCTGTGGGGGCGGTTGTGAGTTGGCAGTGTGCTAAGGCAGTTCCTTAGAACCACAAGCTTGGATTTTTAAATATGTTTCAACGTTTATATCTGTGAACTTTTTCTCCCCCTTTTAACAAAACTAAGACAAGTTTGGTGTAGAAAATGCAGATAAGCAAAAATAAAATAGAAACCAACTCAAATTCTATAATTCAAAGAAATCATCATTAGCATTTCACTATTTTTCAATTAGCCATTTTTTCAATGCATCTGTCTATACATTTTTCCCAGCACAAAAATTAAGTAATATTGTACGTATTTATTTTCTTTTTGTTTAGAGACATGGAAAGATGTCTCCATTATCTTAAACATTCAACAACAGTAATTGAATATCTATATCGTATTCAGTTAGGCTTTCCATAGCCTTCCCTAATTTAACAGTGCTCTAACGACCATCTTTGTAACAGAATTCTTAGCTTAAGTCTCTGATGGTTTCCCTGGAACTGAGGAGGAGGATTGTTGGGTAAGAAGAGGAAAATTTTGATATGTGCTTTCAAATTGTATCCTAGAAAGATTTCACACATTTACGCCTGTTTTGCTCTAATCCAATTTAGTTTCATTTGTAATTTCTTGGGATACTGGTGTCCATGTGCTTTGACCATTTATGTTTCTTTTCTAAAAGTGTATACTTATATCTTCTGTCTGTCCTTTCTACAGTAGGGTTTATAGGTTTGTTTTGTTTTGTTTTGTTTTTTGTTTTTGTTTTTGTTTTTGTTTTGAGAGAGAGAGAGAGAGGGAGGGCAGAGAGAGAAGGAGATAGAATCCCAAGCAGGCTCTGGTGGTGTCAGCGTAGAGCCCAACCCAGGGCTTGGACCCACAAACTGTGAGATCATGACCTGAGTCGAAATCAAGAGTAAGTCGCTTAACCAACGGAGCCACCCAGAATGTCCCTGTGGGGTTTAGGTTTATCTTTTTATTGATTTGTAAAAGCTGTTTGTGGATTAAGGATGGCAGCCCCTTACCTGCCATTTGAGTTGCGGAATAGTTTTTATTTACAGATTTATAATTTGTGTTTCAGTTCTGTTTGGAGATTGCTGTTGCTTACACCGAATCATTTTCTGTTATTAAATAACTCCCAGTGGTCTTCATGATTTCTGGAGTATGCTGCTTAGAAAAGTCTTCCTTACTCCAATGTTAATCTGTATTTTCTTCTAATAGTTTGATTTTTTTTTTTTAACATTGAAATCTTAATCCATCTGTAGTTTGATTTCAGGGTATGAGGTAGGGTTTTAATTTTGTTTTTCTGAATGACCAGTCTGTGTCGGGGCATCTTCTCGTTTCTTGCTCAGTGATCTGTATTTCTTCAGGTGCCTTTTTAGGCTTAAATATTTTGACTGTCTCGCCGTAACTGAGTTTAGGTCTTATCAGCCTATTATGATAATGATGATTTCACCTTGTCTTCATAAAAATGACACCTTGTGTCTGCAGGTACCCATGTGCTTATTACACATTCAATTTCTGACACCTGAGGGAAGTAACTGGGTATTAGCGCTTCGTCTTTGGATGCCAGGTGTGACACTGTGGGCGGGATGAAGCCAAGAAAGCCTCAACCCACCTCTGGTGGAGTCGGCATCCCCATCCAGGATCGGGGGACTGGATGTTTGTATGTATTTGGGGTGACCACATTCTGTGTTCTGCCCTACCTGTGGGGCCTTATCTGGGTGTGTCTGCTTCAGCTTTCATATGATGACTTGTGGAGAAAGGGATGCAACATTCAGTCATCAGTGCAGCGAACATTTTTTAGATACCTACCATGTTCCAGCACTAAGCTAAGCCCTGTGGACATTCAGAGATGAGTAAGCCCCGTGCTCATCCTCAAAGCCTGGGAGGGATATTGGAAAGGCCCAGGGCTGTCTCCAATGCAAGACAGAGTTCAGTGCCAGGATAGAGAGACAGGTGTAATGACTGAGTGGGGAGGAGAAGCATTGGAGCCCAAGGTGGGCACAGGCAGTAGTGGAGCTCTCTGTGGGTAAAAGAGCTCAGACTTGGGGCATGGCTAAGACTTGAAGGTGTGGCATATGAAGACTACAGTATTTTGGTCACTTGGATGTTTTTCACACCCGCCAAAGTCCAGCTCAGGTGATAGGACTTCACAGAGTTCTCCCCTCATCCCCAACCTTTCCTGTCCTCCTTAGCCCAGGTGTCCTGTGTCTTTAATCAGCAAGAGACCCTTTCTGAACCCCTGCTGCATGTTCCTCTTTCTCTGGCTCAGGCTGTGTCAGGATAATCCATCTTGTAGTGTCCGCTGTGAGGTTTGTGACATTAATGAATTGGTGTTGATGGCACAAATTAAGTCCGGGAGTATTCACCGGGAATAAACCAAGAAAAAAATGCAGATTTTTGAACACTGAAGAACATTTTTATGGTCCTAAGAGGCTGAGGGTATCTACCTAGTTCATTGTGTGTTATATCACATCACTGAACCCTAGACCAGCCCTCATAACACATTAGAATCACCTGGGGAGCATTTTTGAAAATTTTCAGTTCCCCACACTAACTCCCATCATGGCTCCCTGGGCATCAGTATTTTGGGAAGCTCCCCAGATATTCTGATGCATGGCCAAGGTTGAAAGCTGCAGTCCTGGACCTTAGTTTAGAATTCCAGGGGAGCCTGGGGATCGCTCAGTCCAACCCTTCGGCATCCATGCCTAAAAACCTCCAGTGATGAAGGGATTCATCACTTCCCAGGCCACATAACTTACCCACTCCTTTGCACAGCTGGGCTTGCAAGGTTTTCATTTTTGGGTTTTTTTTTGTTTTTTTGTTTTTTTTCTGTTCCCTCCAGCTTAGCACAGATTTGTTGAGTACTTGGTGTTAACAGGAGCTCTGCTGGCTGACTTCTTTCTCTCTGTAGACTCTACTTTTTTAGTTGGACTCCTTGAGGTCAAGTAGAACCAGTCTAACCTTACTTCTTCTACATGATGACCCTCAGATGTGTGAGACCCTCAGATGTGTGATCATATCTTCAAAGGCAGAGGGAAGCTGCAAGTTGTAACAGTTCCCCATAGAGCCAGGTTCCCAGCCAGGACACCCACTGCTGAGGGCAAGTACCTTCCAGTATTACAAGTGTGGAGGGCACTGATGGACCCCAAGTCCAGGACATTCCTGGGCAGGAAGTGGCAGGCTAGACCAGGTTCTGAGTGGGTGGCCTGAGGTTAGCGCTGAGGAGTGAACAGTGCCAGTGCATGACCCAATGGGGAGCAAGGTTGGATTATCAGGGGGACTTGGGGGGTCCAAAGCAAAGAGTAAAGGAGCAGTTAGGAGTAGCTTCCAGGGGAGCAGGTGGGATCTTGCCACCCAGGACCTCAGTCCCAAACAGGTAGAAGTAGAGCAGAAATTGCCCAGATGAGAGCGGCATTGTGTAGGAGGCTAGGCATTCTCTGTCCTGGTTCTTCGTCTTTTGTGGGGGGTAGCCAGCAAGGCCACGAACCACAGGTGCCCAGAGCTATTGATTTAAACACTGTGAAACCCTAATGGTGTCCAACCGTGGTGGTGTGAAATGAGCACCAGCTTTGGGGTCAGAAGTCTGGATTCAAGTCCTGGCCCTGATGCTTGAAAGCTTAGTAACTTGGGGCAAGTGATTAACTTCCAGGCCTGGAATGCTGCATCTGTCCTAATGTGGGTTTAACAGTAATAGATGGTGTTTCCTGACTGCTCACTCCATGCCTTGCAGCTATGTAACACTTTCCATGTATGATCCTCACGCCAGGTCTTTGATGTGGTCCTATTAGAATCCCCTTTTTTAATGTGAAACATTTTGGAGATGAGGTCCAGGGGCAGTACACAGGTCATTGTGAGGCTTTAATAAAATCATTTGTTTAAATGGCTGTGCACAATGTCTGGCATGTAGGAAGAGCTTTATGAATGTTTTCATATTCTTTTGGCCACAGTCTATCCTAGGCCTCAGCCTGGAACTCTGGGCTTCCTATAGTCACAGTCAAGACAGTGGGGCTGCCCTGTCTAGCTTGGTAAGGGCATCCTCAAAAAGTAGGCCTGTCCTTATTTTGATGGTCAGTTTATATTGATCCATGATACCTTGCAGTGGGAGAGTAAAAGTAAAAACTATTCCTGGGTCATCATCCTGTTCCAAGTTCTTTATATAGATTAATTCACTGAAGTCCACAACACTCCCTAGGAGGTAAATTCTATTAAAAAGTCCCATTTTACAAATGGGGAAACTGAGGCAAACAGGGCTTTGTTGTTTGTTTTGTTTTTAGTACCTTGTCATAGATGATGCAGCTACTAAGAGCTGCAGATGGGGGGGCCCCACGCAGTTAGTCTAGCTTCTGTCTATCCTTAATCTCTGTGCTAATAGCTATAGGGCACATTGACAGAGGTCATAGTTCTATATCACCTGGTGGTCTCAAAACCATGATGCCAAAGTCATTTACAAACCAGAGATTTGTAGAGATTGATAAAGCTTCTGGTTTGGACCAGGTACTCTCTATGTGTTCTCAGGATAATGCTGCTGAAGGAGAATTCAGAAGGCTTCATGGAGGACGTGGCACAGAACTGGGCCTTCTTGAAAAGGGAGCATTTGGGTATTTGGACACTGGTGGGTGTGAGGAGGGCATCAGGGGTGGGGGGCACTGTGAGCAGTCTCAAGTGATGGAGGGAGAGGCAGTGAGAAGGTGCAAGGGGAAAGACGCCAGAATGGGAGCCAAGGCCAGGTGTTGGAAGTCCTGAGGGCCAGACCACAGAGTGTGCTCTTTATTCTATAATGGAAAGTGGTAGAGCCAGGGGGTAACAAGGTCAGATCTGTGCTTTAGGAAAACCGGTCTGTGTGCCGCTTAAGAGGACTGGTTAGAGAGGGTGGGAAGGGGGAGACCTAAGCGGAGCTAAGAGGTGGGGACCCCAGTTAGGAGACCTCAGATGCCTCAGGCAGAGGGAGAAGGGCCTAACCCCAGTCTGGATCCTCAGGCTGCAAAATACCGTGACTGACTACTCAGGCAGCTTATGATGACACCGGTCAATGGAGGAAAATTGAGCACTTGTCAAGCACAGTTTTGCCTGGATCACCTCGTCAGTAGCCGAGATGCCTTGTGTGTGAGAGTTTATGAGTTACCCGGTCCACCGGGGCCTTTGTCCGCATTCTGTCCGTCAGGCACATCTTGTGCCAGGGGTGCCCCCTGGGCCTGGGCTGGGAATGGAGGTACATCTCCACGTGTGGTCCTGCCAGTGGGAGAGTCAGACCAGAGGTCTTGTGTGAGTCCGGCGGCACCTCAGCTGGTTGTTGCTGCAGAAACGCAGAGCAGGCAAGGGCAGAGCCACCACATGGGCAGCCTATCCCTGAGGGAAGCTGTGCAGGTGGCGGAGATGGGGGAGGGGGCAGTGTTTGTTCTTGGGGGCCGCAGAGCTAGTCCCCCAGTCTTGGACCGAGGCTCACTCTGCCATCGGATGGCGGCACCTCACAGAGTTGGACGTTGGGGCTGTCCATAGAAGGTAGAAGGAAGTCATGGTAAAGCTGTGAGTGGTGTAGCTGGAGCCTTCAGAAGAAGGGAATGCAAAAGGGAGAGGAGAACGCTGGGGCTCTGGCCAGTGCCAGGATGCTGACCTTTAGAGGACGTCCTCTGCAGGGAGAAGCTCTTTGAGAAGCAGTGAGCGCTCAGGAGCCATCAGGTCCCCAGAGGGGAAGAAACATTAGCCTTGATGAAGATGTTTGCTGGGCTCCATCCAAGGATCCCCTGAGGATCACCAACCAATTCCTTCCGCATTCAATACTGAATCAGAGAGGCCCCTCTGGCCAGCAGAACATTCTTTCTGAGCCCAGAAGAGATACTTTGTAAATAAATATCCAGGAATAATGTGCCATCAGTCCAGCTCAGGGGGCTCCTGCTGCATGCATGGGGCACACATTTGGGGAATTCAACTGTCAGTCAACTCCTGCTTGCTGAGCTTCTGTGGGACTCAGGATCCATCTGAAAGCCATCTGTGGTGTGACTGCCAAGTGACAAGATGGTGGGAATTGGTGTCATCACTTCCTAGTCCCCCACAGGATGGCTGAGAACATTGTTGAGGCTCAGATCACTCACACACACACACACACACACACACACACACACACACACACACAAACACACAGGCCTTGGGCCTGAATGTTGTCAAAGTGCAGACACCAAACCCAAACTTGCTACTGGGGTCTTGCCTTCCTTCCCCTTGTCCCACCCCATCCTGATTTCTGTCTGCACTCTTGTTCTGATTCTTTATCACCCACACACTAGGACAGAAGTGGGCCTCGTCTTGAAAAAGCTGAGGAACTTATCTCTATCCTTTATTTTGAGAAGGCCTTAAAGATTATTAGACATGAAGCCTCCAGAGGAAGCAGAAATTGCTGAATGTGACAGCTCGCAGAGGGATGCTGATTAAGCAGCTTGGAAGTAAGAAGCTGTAGTCAATGGATAGGGGTGAGGGCTCATTCTTGATTTTTTTTTTTTTTTTTTTTTGTACGATTCACTTCCTCTCTTCTTAAAAAAGAAATGCCCTTTTTACACCTGTCTGATCCTTTGTGGAATGGTAATCCCAGAAAATCTCATAACCCTTTGCTCTTGATGGTTTCTTCTGGTTTTACCTATTTCTCCACAACCTCATAAGCACTTCACAGTATTGGATTCTGTCAAGTTCAATGGCTCAAGGTTTTGTTTGCACTCAAACATTTCTTACTCTGAAAGTAAATTTCAGTTTTACACTTACAATTCAGAGTCATTTTATTTTGGACATTTCTGATGGCCACCTTATAGTTATGGATGGGAAAGGGACTTTAGCTCTGTAAAGGGTACTGAAACAAAACAAGAAGTTTATATGTTCTTATCTTCCCCCAAACTTTTTGTTTAAAAAATTCAAAAAGGGAAATCAGGGCTTCCCTTGAAGGAAGAAGCCAGGCTTCCTTAGATCTGTGTATTTGAATTTCAAAGGCTTGTTTGAATGTGAAAACTAAGGACATCTTGCCTTCACAGTCTAAAAATCAGAGACTACTGAGTTAGATTATCATTATAAAGTTTATTCCTATAGTCATTAGGGGCATGACCTGTTCTACTCTTTAGTTCTTTAGTGGTAAACGAGAATTATCCCCATTGCTGCATTGGTCCATGACTGGATGGTCAAAACATTGACAAACATTCACAAGTGGATCCAAAATCATAGGGTATGTCTTGGGGATTTGTACCAAGCCGTGTGTGTTGCAGATTCATGCATTGATTTTAGAATAGCCACATAGTACCTGTTCAAACGCTGGCCTAGGGGCCTGTGAGAGAAGCAGTATAGGACAGTGAAGGAGCACTGCTCAGGCTTAGTCTGGATTCGGAATTGAGGGTCTGTGACTTTGGGCAAGTTGCTTGACCTCTCTGAGCCTGTCTTCCCATCTTTAAAATGAGAGTGCTCATCCCTATCATGAGGTCAGCCGTTGAGGCTGCTGTGAAAAGACTTAATAAATTAAAGTTACCCTAGAAGTGTTGTACACTTGGTTCCAGGTCAGAAAGAGTAACAGCAGACAGTGAGGGAACAAGACAGAGAAGCTGAAAAGTTGCTGCTCCATGACCCAGTGTGTGCCCTGATAGGAATTTATCCTGAGGATAGAGTGAAGAGAGTCACAGTGACTTAGTTACCGGTAACTGACAGCAATTGGGAAAATGAAAAACTGGAAATCCCCTAAATACCCAAGCATGAGAAATGTCTAGCATGTGCCACATGCTAGGGGAGAGGGCCACAGCCAGCCAAAGTGGAGTTGAGTGACTCAACTGCAGAATAGTCAAGAGGGGAAGGGGTTAGATATAAAAAGCTAAATATTTGTATTCTCCCCCCTACCCCATTCCTACATACCTGTGTAGGAAAAAAGCTGTAAGTAAATAGATCCAAATGTGAACAATGGTTGTCACTGGAAGATTGGGTATTTTTTCAGATTTTAAAAACAAACATTATTTAATGGCAGAGATACTTTTTGTTTGTTTGTTTTTTGGTTTTTTTTTACAAGCTAATGGTATCTCAAGTGCAGAGGAGAATGAGAAGGTAAGCCAATGCAGGCTCTCTGCCTCTCAGCCCTGCCATCTGAATGAGTTGTTGAACTTCAAAGCCAGGGCTGAGAGTGTCTCATTGTGTTGGAATGTGGGCAATGAGGATCACAGGAAGTGGTGACAAGCCCTTTGTTATATAAGCTCACCAGGCTTGCTCGGTGCCAGCACTGGCCCTTGGTGCTCCATCAGGGCATCATCTGTCTGTGTCCGTGGTCACAGCCTGAGCCTGGGCAGGGACCTATATTATCGGAACTGTGCTGCCAGGCACAGGAAGCCACAACTGCACACCCTCTCTCCTTTAACTGCCACTGGTGCATTGGGCTATTATTCCACGAAAGGAGAAGGGCCATTGTGGAGGGATTTACTGGCTTTATTCCCGACCTGGAAGGTATGGGGATTTTCCCTTACCCCTTTGGAAGGAATATATCCTGGCTGCCTCTAAAAGCCCAAACAACCTGCTTTTCATCTGCTTCTGTTTCTCTGTTCCTATTTGTGTGTGCTGTGTTTACAACTGTGGTTGGCTGAAGGGGTTAGCTGGGAGAGGGGACTGTTCCCTTGGGCTGGGAATGTTGCTGCTCCAAAGGCAGATTGCAGTTTTTCCCCTCTGTTAACTTCCCTGTAGGAGGCAGGCAGAAGCGGGCCTTGCACATGACAGGTGCCCAGTGAAGCCTTGCAGTATTGAGGAGTTTCCTGTATGGAAGGGTGTCTGTGTGTATGTGCTTGTGGGTAAGAATTGTAGAATATTGCAATGAGAAAATATCTTGCTCTCATGCCTGAGATTATGAGCTGCTTTTTTTTTTTAAGATTTTATTTTTTATTTTTTAAGTAATCTCTACACCCTACGTGAGGCTCGAATTTACAACCCCGAGATCAAGAGTCGCATGTTCTATAAACTGGAGCCTGCCAGTCGCCCCAGGCTGCTTTTTATTGAACACCCATTGTATGCTGTACTCTGTTGGGTGCTTTAGGTACATCAAATCACTAATCCTCCCGGGAGCTCTATAAGGAGGATATTATCCACTTTTCACATAAGGAAACAGATTTAGGTCAGGGGGACATGGTCTTCCTTGTTTTCGTTGACATTCCCATCTTATTGGATACCAGGGACTCCGTTCCTGGAGAACATGTACTCATTTTTTTTTTTTTTAATGTTTATTTATTTTCGAGAGAGAGCATGCAAGCAGGGGAGAGGCAGGGGCAGGTGAGGGACCGAGGATCCAAAGCAGGCTCTGTGCTGACAGTAGACAACCTGATGAGAGACTCGAACTCACAAACCATGAGATCACGACCTGAGCTGAAGTTGGACGCTTAACCGACTGAGCCCCTGTATTCATTTTTGATGTACCCCTGAAGCTCCTGGCTTAGAACCTGGAACACTATAGCCACTCTGGATAAAAGCCACCATGGCTGGGTGACTTTTGACAAGTCCTAGCCCCTCTCTGGGCCACAGTGTCTCCATGTATAAAATAACCAGCTGTTCTTCTCTATCACAAGGCCCTGTCATTTTCAAAAAAAACTTTCCGGGACAGCCATCCCCCCTGTAGGTTCCTGTGGAATGTGGTTGGTCTTGTAAGAAGTAGTCACAAGCAACTGAGGCTTTTTTACTGTCAGGCTCGGGCCCAAACATCAGATGACTGTTGTCCCCAATTAATAAGACACAAGGAATAAAGTTGCGTAACTTTATAATGAAACCTCATTTCTCACTGTGGTTTCAATTCATCCAGCGTCTAAGGCACGCGTCCTGCCCCTGGCAAGCTCGCATGTTTCATTCCTTGGCGCAAACACCCACCTTTTCACCTGAATTAGTTTGGAAAAGCCTTGGGCAGTTTCCAGAAATTAAATCCAGAGGATGGAAGGTTTACCACCCCAAGATGTTCAAAGAAATGTGTGGCCTCCTGTGGGGACCCGACTCAGAGGGGAGCCCAGAAGGGCTTTGGGGAAAAGTATGTTGCCTCCCAAGGTGGTCACTTTTTCTGGTTGGGTAAGTTCCCATGTGTGTCACATAGGAGTCACTGAACTTTCTGTAGAGGGCCAGCCATTAAGTGTTTTAGGCTTTGGGACAACTACTCATTTCTGTTTCTGTTGCAGCTATTCATTTCTGGCCTTGCAGGGCACAAGTGGCCAGAGACAATAGATAAATGATCAGTTGGGACTGAGTTCCAATAAAACTTGACTACAAAAATAAAACTTTGCAGACCTCTGGTCCAGAACCTTAGGCATGGGGCTCCTGGCTGGCTCTTCAGCAGAGCATGCATGTGATTCTTGATCTTGGGGTTGTGAGTTCAAGCTCCATGTTGGGTATAGAGATTAGTTAAAAATAAAATCTTTAGGGGCACCTGAGTGGCTCAGTTGGTTAAGTGTCCAACTCTTGATTTCGGCTCAGGTCATGATCTCCCGAGTTTGTGAGATTGAGCCCCGTGTTGGGCTCTGTGCTGACAGCACAGAGGCTACTTGGGATTCTCTCTCTCCCCCTCTCTCTGCACCTCTCCCACTCATGTGCACGTGCGCACGCTCTCTCTCTCTCTCTCAAAATAAATAAATAAACTTAAAAAAAATAAAATCTTTTAAAAATTAAAAAAAAAAAAACTTAGGCACATATCTTCATAATCATAGCCTATGTTCACTTGTTCCTTCTGTGTTTTATACAAACCTGTTTTGACCTCCTGATTGTATGGAAGTCCCCTCCCACCGCCTTGCTCTTACAAGCCTTCTCTGACCTAGACATGCCATGAGATCTTTGATCATTACTTAGTTGCACAAAAGTTGGCCATGTTCTCATGTCAAAAAGTTTGTCCTTTTTTTTTTTTTTAATTTTTTTTTCACGTTTAGGTATTTTTCAGAGAGAGATAGACAGAGTCGAGTGGGGGAGACACAAAATCCAAAGCAGACTGCAGGCTCTGAGCTGTCAGCACAGAGCCTGATGTGGGGCTCGAATCCACAAACTGTGAGATCATGACCTGAGACGAAGTCAGATGCTCAACTGACTGAGCCACCCAGGCACCCCCCAAAAGTTTGTCTTTAAAGATGCATCATATTTTCATACAACTGTGTGATCCTGTATAGGATCTCTTTTTGTATAGTCTGGTTCATTATAAATGTTTAGGAAATCGATATATTATCAGATGGCTCACTATTATAGCCTTTTCAAATGCTGTCAGAAGAAAAACCTCACACCTGACGTCCTATAGTGCTTAAGTCTTGACTCTTGTGGTTGGTCCTTCATCTTCTGTCTTTCAAAAGTGACTCTGGACGTGTCATTTCTTAAACACTCTTCATTGGCTTCTATCATGTCTAGACTCATAGCATGAAGTTCAAGCTGACCCTTATCTCTCTGAAAGGCTTCCCACTGTTTCATGTTTCCTGGCCCACCAGCTGGAAACCTCTTGCCTTCCGCCAGGATTTTACCTACATGCCCCTCTATCTTTACATGTATTGTACCTTTTTCCTCTTCATCCTCCCCAGTCCAGCTCAGCTGTCAAGCATTCAGGAAGCTTCCTGGTCTCCCACCCTTCCTTTCTCTATGTACCCACGTCCATGCCACTGGCAGGAGCTGTCACACATGTCGTGGCTCCAGGACAGCAGCAGTGAGAACACCCCACGCAGCCTGGAGTGGGCCCAGGAATGCTCATCAGATGAGCGGCCTCATCGAGGTTGATTGAGGGTCCAATGTTCTGTGACACCCCAGGTCCCCAGATCTCCAGTAACTCCAGCATAGGGCAGCTCCCCAAACCCCAGGGCCCTCCAGAGCAGCCAGCACACTCTAATGATAGGCACCTGGTAGGCCTCCAGCAGGCAGAATGGCTTTGGTGCCCACCTTTCTAGTGTGGTAGTGAGCTTTATAGGTGAGTGGGTAGGTGGGCATCTGAGAAGAGCATCTTCCTCCTTCCACAGGGGTGGGTGGGAGCAATAATAGCTACCAAGTACTGAACACCTCCTGTATGCAGAGCTCTAAGCTAGGGGCTTGTGTGTGATCTGCACAGGCTTTGGGATGATGGAACCCAGGGATCCTTCAGCTCCTTTAGCATCATTCCCAGCACATAGTAGGTGCTCAACAAAGATTTTTTTGTTTTTATATTTTATTTTTTTATATTTAAAAATTTTTTTTTTTTTTTTTTTTTGAGAGCGAGAACACAACCCGGGGAGGGGCAGAGAGTGAGGGAGACAGAAGATCTGAAGCAGGCTCTGGGCTGACAGCAGAGAGCCCGATCCGGGGCTTGAACTCACGAACCTTGAGAGCATGACCCAAGCTGAAATCAGACACTCAACCAACTGAGCCACCCAGGCGCCCCACAACAAAGATTTTTTGCATGAATACATGCATTAGACCAGAAGGAGGTTTTTCTGGAAAGATTTGTGGCCAGATTGAAGGGCCACAAATGCCCTACTAAGGAGTTAGTTGAGACTTCAGCCCACAAGGAGTGGGGACCCAAGGACAGGTTTGTGTAGGGAGGGACATCTGCATAACATGTGTCGCGCTTACCCCATTATTTGCCCTTTCCGGTGTGGCTGAGATGCCAGATAATGAGGTGTTGAGCTGCACAAAGCTTCCTTGTGCCGGAGAGAGGCAGGGCTGGCCTTGAAGCCAGTTGGCCACTGGCCTCCTCCCTATAATTTATGTGCAGTGGCAGGTTGGAGTGGGCTGCCCGGCAGAGCCAGGGCTTGCCTGCCTCTCCAGGTCGCCGCCTCAGCTTGCTGGCTGCAGCACAGGGGCCATGGCCCTGACGCGAGGCCTGCCCCTCTGAGCCTTCCCTGTTGCCAGCGTGTTCTGAGAGGATTAAAGGCGCCTGCCCAGCTCTCCCCAGGACTTGCTGACTCAGCTGATGGTTCCTGTGGCAGGGGACGGTAGGGGGGAGTACTATTGACCTTCAGTTTCTATCCCCACCACATTCTTACTACACATTTCCAGGCTCGGTCACCTTGGGCTTCCCTTGCCTAAAGGCAGCTGGCCCCACAGCTAAGTGGTTTTGCCTGTCTGCCCTCAGAGACCACTTTTCCAGGGAGGATGCAGCTCACTGTTTTCAGACTGGGAAATACACAGTTAAGATGTCAGTCCCTGGAGTCTAAGTATGTAGAACCGTTAAGTCGTTCACGGGTGTCGGGGGGGAGGGGTGCAGTTAGCAGTTCAGTTCCCTGCACAGGTACTGGGGGAGCCCACTGGCCTGGGCAGTGGAGAATGTAGAACAGGACATTATGGAGTAGGTAGGGAGAAGGAAGCCGGGGGGCAGGGCAGCAGACACCAGGCTTTCCACTGCATGGCAAAATGGTCACCATTACAACGGAATCTGATTGATTGATTCTGGGAAGGGGATGGGGCAGGGTTCTTGGAAGAGGTGGGAGTAGGTCTCAGTCTGGCCCTAAAAAGTGGCTGCAGATAGAATGAGTACTCCAGGCAGAGGGCACAGTTAGGCCCAAATCATGGAAGTGCATGCAGGTGGGTCTGGTGGGAAAGGTGTGGGGTTGGAACTCATAAGGAAAACAGGTGGGACTCTGGGTGATTTTGCAGAGAGAGGCATTTGAGTGGCTCCAAGGACCTGGCCAAAGAGTGATGTGGTTCTGTGACATTAGTAATGGGTCTGAGGGGCCCCTGTTTGGAGCTCCATTACCATAGGGATGCAGGGAAAACCTAGGGCCCGGCTCATAAAGGGAATTAAGAGGAATTTGATTTCTAGACTGGGCTATGTGTCACCCCAGGAAAGCCTGCTTGGCCAGGCTGGACATGAGCCCCTGCTGTTCTGGCTGTGGCATCTGTTTCCTTGGGCTGGCCTTCGAAGAGCCTGTCACGGTGATTTCTGAGGGAAGCCAACAGATGGGCAAGTTGGAAATGCCTCTCCCGCTGAGGCAGATCCTTTCTTACGCTCCCAGCTGAAGTCGGAGGCAGGGGAGCACTGGCCCCTCACATGGGTACTTGATAGTTTGCCCTGGGCCCTCACATTTGTGTTGTCTCGGCCACTCCAGGAGGCAGAGCGAGCGGGCCTCCTGGGGTAGAGAACTGAATGGCTGGAAATCACCCAAAATCAGGGAGCCCCTTGAGCAGGGCTGGGCCTCCCCACTCCCAGCCCAGTACATTAGTCATCACACAGCACAGTCCCTTAGTAATTAAAGGGCATATGCACAGTTTGGAGTTGAGGTTTGCAGTTAAATGACAACTGGAGATAATGGGTGATTTCACTAATACATACTAAGCTCCTACTTTGTGCCAGGTGCTGTGCTAAGCTCTTCTTTGCTTCCTTCTTGCAACAACCCTTGTCATAGGTATTTTTATTATCCCCAATGAGGAGACCCAGGCACAGGAGTTTATTGAGCAACACGTGCAGCACCCCAGCACAAGACAGACATGGCATTTGATCCCATGTGGTCCCACCATGGGCCTGTTTAACCCAATGCCCCAGTGCGTTTGTGAGGCCAGACATGGGCACGGTCCCCTCGTCTGCCTTGGCACTCCGAGCATGCTTTATAATTAGAACAGACTGCAGCTCCTGTTAATGACTTCCTCAGGGGATCCATACTCACAAACTCGGGAGAAAATTGAAGAATGAGAAAGGAAATAGGTAGAGAATGAGGTTGTTTCCACCGAGGCCCAAAGCACTATTCATAAAAAGTGTATTTGAAAGCCAACTGCGGCTGGCTACGTTTTGGTGATCCACAGGCGTCTGCCGTGACTCCTTCTCCGCTGTGCTTCGTGGGTTCAGTACCGGCCCACCTACGACCCTGTCCTGGAGGACAGCTGACATTACATGCCTCCAGTGAAAGCACAACTCTTCTCTGGTTACTTGGCTTCTCAGAATCTCTGAGGGCTTCCCACTGCCTTCTGGAATAATGTTGAGTTGCTATAACCTGACATTCAGGGCCCCCCACAAGGTGGTCCCTGTCTCCTTTTCCTGCTATGCCAGAGAACGTCCTTCCCTAAACTCACTGGATTGCTTTCTTTTTTGTTGTTGTTGTTTAAGATTTTATTTTTAAGTAATCTGTACCCCCAACGTGGGGCCCAAACTCACAGCCCCAAGATCAGCTAGGCATGGGACAGGTGTCTTCTAGATCAACCTGGTCACCTTTCTCCAGTATGGCTACTTTCCATCCCACCCCTCACTCCCCCCACCCCCCATACTTCATCCCCCCTCACCCTGCTGAGCACATGGTTCCCCTCCACTTCCAGACATTGACATGCTCTCCATTTCCAATAAAGCCCCAAAGCAGAGCCCTCAGAATCCACCCCAAACTCCATTTCTGTGTGTCTTTGCTGTGCATCCACCACCCAATCTCTCCAGCATTATTGCCTGGTCTCTTTACTGCTCTGTCCCTCACTTCCACACCTGCCTCCAGATGCCTTACGCTGTTGCTCCCACCTGAGCCCGGGGGAGAGCTGCCCACCTGCCCACTCTCACTGGTGTGGAGCACAGTGGCCAGAACAGCTTTTCAGGAGCTTGTGTCTCATCCCCTCCAGCAGAGTGGTCAGAACCTGTGGACTTGTCCCCTCTCTGAATCTCCTCCTCTGTCTCACACGGTATAGGTGCTAGTGCATGTCCGAGGAGGCACCCTTCTGCAGCCGGCTTCAGTGATAATGGCCTCCTTGACCTTTGTGTAGCTTCACACACATGGTCTCATTACCTCCTGACAGCCCTCGGGTGACTGTCTGTCTTCCCCATGAGGCTGCTGAGATTTGCCCAGGGTCAGATGGGTTGCCAGCCAGTGGCCTAGGCAGGACCACAACCTAGCCTTTCCTGGCTCTCTGCCTCTCTGAAGCTGGGAGTTTGCCCATTGTTTGCATTTCTCTGAAGGAACTGAGGCTCTGGGGAGGAACTCTAGGGGTGGTTTGTGAATTTCTGAGGACAAATAACAAGTCTTGTCCTCTGGGAACAATTGCGCTGCAAGAGCCAGGCTGCTACCATCACTGCTTTCTGTGGTGCAGCTCTAGAGTGTGGCCCCGGAACCTGGACCAACGATTCTTGCTTAAAACTGTGGCCCAGGGATTTGTGGAGGGCAGGGCACAGGCTGCCAAGCTCCTGTTAGGAGCCCCCTGGCAGAATTCCTCCTGCTCTTCCCCGGCCTATCATGTCACCGTGCATGGCCCCTGCCAGGGCTGGCCATCAATCGATGGCAGGCCCCAGGCTAGGAGTGTCTTGGACTTACAAGGTAGTTGAACTTCCCCGAACTGTTTCTTACATCAGAGTTGTTTCCGGACAACTGCGGGTTGTGTGGTCAGATTAAAGAGGTCGTTCAGAAAGCCAGACTGGCATCTACAGGAAGTAGGATTACAAGGGGACCTTGTGGCTTTGTGACCTCTGCTCTGTAGATGGGGGAGGGCGCGGGTAGGGAAGGGCAGAGGGTTGTAAAATCAGAGTGCCTGAGCCAAGAAGCATGGAATCCATTCATTCACACACTCCTTTGCCACAAAATAGGATGCAGTCCTTGGCCCCAGGCCATGGCCCCCTTTCTTTGGATCTTGCAACCTTGAAATCTGCTGTAGCACAAACAGGCTAATGACAGTCATTCCCCTCAGCTTTCTCTTGGGATTATCATTCAAAGTACACTTTTTGATAAAAGAGTCTGTTTGTCACTTTTCTCCTGATTTAGTTGCAATGACAAATCAGAATTGAGTTTTGAAATTTGTTTTTTAAGATGCCACTCCCTGGGTTTGGGACTAAGTATTGGAGGCGTAAAGGCCCAATAGCAGCATATGACAGAACACTTTATCTTTTTTTTTTTGATTTTTCTTTTAACGTTTATTTATTTTTGAGACAGAGAGAGACAGAGCATGAGCAGGGGAGGGGCAGAGAGAGAGGGAGACACAGAATCTGAAACAGGCTCCAGGCGCTGAGCTGTCAGCACAGAGCCCGACTCGGGCCTTGAACTCACGGACCGTGAGATCATGACCTGAGCCGAAGTCGGACGCTTAACCGACTGAGCCACCCAGGCGCCCCCAGAACACTTTATCTTAAGGATGGTTTTCATCATTCTAACAACAAATTATCTACATTTTTCAGGGAAAGAAAACTGGCAAACCCTTTCCTGCGTTCCATTGTCCCGGGCTGTCACGCCCTCCTGTCAGCCCTGCCTGATAAGCTTCAGGAGTTTAGAAAACTGTTCTTCACAGCTGCCAATCTGTCTCAAAACCTTCTATCTTCTCACTCCCTCTGGCCTTCTCCAGCCAGCTGAACCCCCGACCCCTCCCCCCCTCCCCACCTGTCTTTGTTCTCTCTTGGTCAGATGAAACCTCCCTGGGGTTTCATCTGCCTTCCCCCCCCCCCCCACTTCTTTTCACCTTCCAGTCACCACTGCCAATGGCCCCTGCCCACTGTCACTCTCTACACCCAGCTTCTCCTTGTCCCCAAGCAGACCTGCTGGTTCTCCTCACTGTGTGACCTTTGGCAAGTTTCTTAATCTCTCTGAGCCAGTTTTCTCACCTGCAAAATTTATTTTTTTCACTTACTGAACACCTTATTGTGCGCCAGGCCCTGCATTAGACACAGGTACCAGAAATATGCATGGATGTAGGCCCTGCCCTGGAGCCCCAGTTTAGGAAGACTCACTAATCATGGCATGATGACTTCAGGGGTTGTTGAGAAGAATAAGAGACACTCTGACCTGGAAAGAGTGTTGGTTACTAGGGCTCCTGGGTCCATTGCTTTTATGATAGAATAAGGCCTGCCTTGTGGCGCTTTTAAGTCTGGAGGTCCCTTCCAGCCTCGTGCCTGTGAACCCACCCTATTCTGTGGCTGCTGAGCTCTGGTGTGCTTGGAATACATGGGATGGGGCACACGTCTTATGGGGGCACAGGGTGGGAGAGAGTGGGAGCGGGACAGCCAAACCCAGACTGCAAAGTAAGGGAGGGAGAAAATTCTGGGAGCCTTTTGGAGCTTTCCAAATGTGGTTTGACCTGATTTTTTAAAACTCTTATACAACTTGTCAGGAGTTACTGAAACTGACTTTAGTCAGTGGGAAAAGAGCCAGATTTTTAAAAAATCTTGTGAGTGTGACAGGATGTGAAATGTCACTTCTTAGCCCCTCACAGCTATTTGTGAACTTGTGTCTGTCCCCCTGACTAGCCTGGAACTCCTGCAGGACCCCAGTAGTATCTGGTTCTGCTTCATGTCCTGGAGCCCAGCACAGAGTCTGCCCCAAGGGTGGCCCAGAGAGGCTGAGTGGAGGTGCAGACAGAACTAAGATAATACAGCTGAGCCCCTACCATTGCCAGGCACTGAGTCGGGCTCTGTCACTATCCTCACTTTATAGATGAAGACACTGAAGCCCAGAGGGGTTGAGCAAGCTTCCCAAGGTGGCACAGCCAGAATTTGAACTCAGATCTAACTCCAGAGCTCATGTTCTCGAGCACTGTCCCTTGCAGACTGGGTGGAACTTGAATGTGCGGTGATTAGAGAAGGGAGTACCCTAGGAGGGCGAGGCTGGGCAAAGACCCATGGTGGGAAAGCTGAGGGCAGGCAGCTCTGTATGTGAGCTGCATGACTCTGGAAACAAGCATACAGCCCTCCCCACCCTGGAGGTGGGATGAGAAGTTCCGGAAAGACAGGGGGTCTCCTGGACAGGCTGGTGGACAGATCCAACCCACTCTCCAGTTGAGCAGGCCCTCAGCATCTTGTGTGAACCCATTGCTCTGTGTCATTGGAGATGGCAGGCCCCTTCTCGGTGAAGAGAGAGGGCTCTCTGAGGGGGTGGTACCTAGAACTGGTTTTTCCCAGCCCCTTACTTTCCCTGAGCCTGTTTCACCATCCCTGCAGGGAGGCTGTGCATTGGTAGATTCGCTTTGAAGTCCTTTGAGCCTGAATCTGGGACAGAGCAGCTGAGCTTGAATCCTGACTAACTCACTGACTCCCCTGCCAACCTGTGCGTCGGTTTGTTCATCTGTAAAACGGGGACAATATGAGAACCTACTCCATAGGGTTGTTGCATTAAAAGAACTGAACACAGCCCCTGGTAGCTGCTTATTGTATTAGGCCAAATGCTTGCTGTCTTGAGCCCCTGACTGTCCCCGTGGCTCCAAGGACAGCAGGGAGGGTCTGGGGCTCAGAGGCTCCCTGGCCACCCGCAGAGCTCCTGCAAGGCCAGGGATGCCTGGGTTTGCCCTGTCTGCCTGAGTGCGTTTGCTCTGTAGACGTTGAGATCATCACTGCCAGTGGCTGCCCAGCCTCAGCCAAGCTCTTGCAACATTCCCCAGGGTTCTGGGGGTTCCTTGTGCCCAAGTCCTGTGTGGGCAGAGCTCTGGGCAGGCGGCACGTTTTGGCAGGTCCTTAGTGGTGTCATTGGTAAAGAGTTTCCTGTGGCTGCACTTCTTAGGACTGAGGAAATACAGTTTTTACAGTCCTCTTTTGTTCCTCCCAGATGCCAATAAACTGTTTAAACTTTGGTTAAAATGGTGTTTCTCAAAGGAAAGGGAGATGTTTTGGGAATTCTGTTCCTGTGTTAGTATGAGGTCACTGAGGTTCAGCCTAGGGAGAGGTTAGGTCCCATGCATTAGAGTGGGTTGGGTGAATGTGGTTGGTATTTCTCCCGGGTCTTTATTCTCCTGGAACAAGGGGCACTTGCATCCCAAGCTCTGGGAGGGAGTATGAGCCCATCTGTGTGTCTGCTGTGGTGCAGGGGAATGCTCATGGGCTGGGAATCCTTGCCTCTTGACTCACTGTATGACCTTGAGCGAGTCACTTCCCCCGGGCTGGGTTTGTGAAATACTGTGGATTATTGTGAGATAATAGTTGGATTACAAGTGCCTGTCTTCTGCTAGAGATCAGTGATTCTCAGTCTTGGTTCCATGGTACAATCACTTGGGGGAGCTTTTAGAAAATGCAAATCTCAGGCCCCTATCTCTGACCACTTAAATTGGAATTTGGGGTGGAGTTCAGGCATTGCTGTTTGTGAAAAGCCCCAAAGGTAATTCTAATGTGGAGCCTGTTGAGAGCCATTAGACTAGACCAAAGGTGGGCAAACTGTGGCCCTTGGGCCAAATCCAGCTGCTGCCTGTTTTTGAAAATAAAGTTTTATTGCCACAGAGCCACACCCATTTCTTTCTTCCTCGTGTGTATGGCTGCTTTTACATTACAGTAGCAGTTGAGTGGTTGCCATAGAGACTGCAAACCAAACTGTTTACTATTTGGCTCTTTATAGAAGAAATTTGCTGACCTCTCTTACTAGACTCTCCCCTTCTTGAGGGCAGGCACTGAGCATATTTATTCTTCTGTCCCCAGTACCTTACCCACCATGAGCATTGCTGAATTCCAGTACAGAAGTGTTGTGAGTATGATTCTGTGCCTCCCCTGTAGTACCCAGCCTATGTGATGTGGTTAGAGTAAGAAGCCCTGTCTTGGCTTAGGCTGAGACCCTCCTTCCACTGAGTGGCCCAGGGCCCCCCACCTTGCAGATACCTAGAGATGCTGAGCTCATGCTCACCTCCTGTGTCTCATCTTCACCTAGACAATGATGGTGCCTCTCCGAAGGCAGGCTTATCTAGCCTCCCACCCTCACATGTTTTGGGGGAAATGAACCAGTACAACTGGTACTGCAGAGCTGGAATGCTTGGGGACTTTTTGTGGAAGTGAGAGAGATGCACTTTTATAAGGTTGGGCCGACCCCTTCAACACTGTCTCCCATGCCCTCAGTCTCATGCTTTGGGGTACTATGAAAATTCCAGGCGACACACAGTTTCCAATGGCGAAGAATCTTAATCTAGGTCCTTCTCCTGGCTCAACCAGGTTCTGCCTAGAGATTCCTGTGGCTGGAAGCTCACTGTGTCTCAAAATATCCTGTTCCGTTTTGATCAGCTCTGTCTGATCAAACATTCTTCCTAAAACTGAGTTGAAATCTTTTCCATAACCTCTGCTGTTTGTGCCTCATTCTGTCCTCTTTAACCCAACAGAACACACCTACATCCGGTTCTAGGGATTAACCACCCATCCTGCACCGTGCACACATATCCCTGAATATTCTCTAAAACATGCATGTTCCTTGGTCTTGTCCACCATGCTCATGACACATGGAGGCCAGGCTCTTTGTCCTCCCAGTGGCAGCTGTAGATCTGAAGTGAAGGACCCAGAGCTGCATGTGGTGATGGGTGACCACATGGGTGGGTGATGGTGATTTGTTCAGATTGAGGAAGACCATCTTCCTCCCCAGTAGCACAAGTCATACTGTCACACACACTACTGTCAACACAGCCTGTGGGCAGGTTTGCCTTTGGGAAGCTACGTTAGACCATGTGAGCAAAACATCACTTTAATAAAGGTCCCAGGCAGCCAAGACCCCTGGGTTCTTGCACACCTGTGGAAAGTTAAGGCCTTAGTTCTCCCTCCTGCCCACCTGCGGTTGGCTCTGTGGTGTGTCAGTGGCCTTTCCAAAGGACTCTGTCCCTTTCCTGGCCTACCCCCAGGGTGTACCCACCCCCCTCACCTGGCAGATGGTAAGTGTGGTCATGAGAGAGCTTTGTGGGCCCTGGGTTTATGGGTTTATCACTGGGCCAGGAACAAGGTTAATATTTTTAATGACGAAGGGTGAGCCCCATTATTACCCCAGCTCATTAATCAATGGCGGAACCCGTTTTACCTGTTAGGTGCTTTTGATATGGGGAGTTCATGAATGGGAATCCAATTTCTCTTTAAACCCAAGCCACCTCTCTCCTTCTTAAATCTGGGAGGCGGTTCTGGGGAGGGTGTTGGCATTTTATAGCAAATTTTTCTTGGGTGGAAAAGGTTGGGGGCAGCCTTTGAGGACCCTTCCTGCCTTACTTACCACACCAACTCTCCCAGGCAAGGGTGTGGGGAAGGTGGTAGGAGCTGTACAGCCTGCCCAAGCCAGTCCATAAGCCCATGACACTCCAGTTATGGGGTCCAGGATGGATGGGCCAGGACCATCTGTTTTGACCTGTTGTCCACAAATCAGAGGATGGGCCTGACATTAATGTGAGGAGACAGGGAGTGTATCCAGACCACTTAGGTGGGCCCAGTCCTGGCCCTTTCAAAACAGCTGGTCAGCGGGGGCATTGGTTTAAATGTCTCCAGGAAGCGCATTCTTCTTGTGGGAGGGAGGCGGGTGTTGAAAGGACACCTCCTCCGAGTCAGGTTGCCCACATCACCTGTGTTATCCCCAAGAAATGGGCATGATGGAACCCCCATAAAGATGATGGGGTGCTCACTTTTATCTCAGGAGACTGCCACTTTGAGTTATTCCTAGACCCCATCTCAGGAACCATCACAGCCAACACCACCTCTGGGCTGCGAGGGCCCGTAGGGATTTCAGGCCGGCCACCTTGACCCCAGGCCTCCTCTTTTACAGATGGAACACCTCCAGTTCCTCTGGTCCTCACAGTATGTGTGGACACTTGTTTTTTTTTCAAATCCAGCTGGGCTTACCCTAACAAGATGAAAAATGAACCAACTCTACCATAAAATTCCCTCCCACTTTACCAGGAGAACAATGAGGCTTACTTTACAGGCCTCTTTGAAAATAACAATAACTTAGTGCATGCTGGGCACTGTCCAAGTAGTAACTCTTACTAATGAAACAAGAGGTGAGGTCACATTCACCTTCTAGCTCTCCTTCCCCTCCTATGCTGCATGGGGCTTCCATGTTTGGGGTTTGGGGACGTGAGGAGGGAGGCCCCGGGGCCTCATTCCCTCTAATGTAAGGATTCCTCCTGTGCTATACTGTGCTATTTTTGGTGGTGGTTGTGGGGAGGTGGAGGAGGTGGGATCTTTCTGGCAGGAAGGACGAGGCAGTAGGGGATGGAGGGAGGAAACGCAGAGTTCCAGGCTGCAGGCGGAAGCGGCTGCTTCCCCAGGTGTGGCCCAGGCAGGTTGCAGGTGTGCTCCAGTCATAGGGCGGCTGAGGAAGAGGAAGGGAGACTCCCAGCACCCAGCTGACTGAGGGAGTGTCAGGGGTGGCCCTTGCCCGAGGTTGGCACATCAGAGCCAAATTGGCAGAGCTTCCTCCTCTTCCTTTCAAACCTCCCTTCAGAGATTTCCTCCTGCTGTCGAGAAGGAATCCAGGGTATTAGAAACTCATGCAACAGGCCGTGGGTGGCATAGGAGAGCCAAAGATTTGGAGTGAAGCCTGCACCACCTTATGTGCTCTATGGCCTTGGGGAAACTACTAAACCTCTCTGAGCTTTGATTTTGTCATCTGGAAATGGTGTAATTAGCAAGAAGAAATAAGACCCTGTGTGTAAAAGCACATAGGCAAGTGCCTGGCACATAGGAGGTACTTACTTCATCATCAGCATCACCTCAGTAAGCCTCTTGCTGGTTCTAATGCTCTAAGAATGCTCTGGCTCTTGGAGGGTCTAGTCTGAGGTTCTTAGGTCCTGGCACCAAAGGATCCTCATTCCCAGGAGTCAGTCCCTGTGAGTTATGCATGACTTCAGCATGACTCTACAGAGAGATGTGTAAAGAGAGAAAGTAGAGGGTTGGGGAGGTCTTGAGATAGGTGTGTTATCAGCAAGAGGCCGGGCCTCCCCAATCACTTGATTAGCACAGCAGCAGTGGATTAAAGTTTGCTCTTTTGAAATTGATAAGTCTGGGATTCAGTTCAAGATACCTTTGCCCCCCTTTAAGGATAGAACGTTTCCGGCAGTGGGTGATTTATGACATTCCATTTGGAAGGTAATTTTACCATGTGCACCAATAAATTAGGGCCAGTTTGTGCCTGATACATGAGGCTACTGTCCAGCACTGTGTTGGTGTTTCATAGAGGCCAGTCCTCAGTGGTGGTCTCGAATATGCTGTTGGAGTGAGCGGGAGGGGAGGGGAACTGAGCAGGAAAAGCCAGTGCCCTTAGGCCATAGATATACACCAGAACTTTGTGTCCTAAAGGAGGGCTTGACTTTCAAAATAATGTTGGAAGGACTGAAATGTCCATGTGGTCCAGTGCTTTCCCTGAAGGTAATTAGAAAAATGAAAAGTTAGGGAGTCTTTTTATGAAGTTAAATTCATTCTTTAAATTTTTTTTTTTAACGTTTTATTTATTTTTGAGACAGAGAGAGACGCAGCATGAACGGGGGAGGGGCAGAGAGAGAGGGAGACACAGAATCGGAAACAGGCTCCAGGCTCTGAGCCATCAGCCCAGAGCCCGACGCGGGGCTCGAACTCACGGACCGCGAGATCGTGACCTGGCTGAAGTCAGACGCTTAACCGACTGCGCCACCCAGGCGCCCCTAAATTCATTCTTTAAAGAATTGTACTTTATTCTCAATTTCCTTTTTACTGTTTATTGTTCTTTCCTTTAGAAAATGTCAATAGGGATATATGGTAGTTGGGTTTTAGTGTTGTGATCCTGTGTCTTTTCTCCTCCCTCTTTTGGTAATTATAGTGGTCTGTGAAATCCAGAATTCTGGCCCTGAAGTTTGCTGTCTCCTTCCCATTTTACAGATGGGGAAACTAAGGTCCCAACAGGGAGTGTGACTTAGCCAGTGGTGCCCAGTTGGAGAGAGGAAGGGATTAGAGTTTGGGTCCCAAGTTCCCCATGGGAACTTCTGGATGTGGAAGACCATCAGGATGAGCAACGTAATTTGTAGGGCTCATTCCACTGAAAAATAAGAATCCATGTGGGCCCTCACTCAAAAATTATTGACGGTTTCAAGATGGCAACAGAGCGTGAAACCACGTACAGAGCTCCATGTGACTGCAGAGGCCACAGGCTTATGTAGCTGGCCCTGGGCACATATATGTCAAACTCCTGAAGTACTGGCATGTAAAAATAAGAACCTGTCATACTAAGCCCAACAAATAGAATGCTTTGGACTGGGCCTTTGAAACTCCCTGAAATCCCCACTTAGACATCTCCTCTGCTCTCCCCATCCCTCTGCACAGAAGCTTGAGGTCAGATTAAGAAGCCTGTGGAGAGGATTATAGAGGTGAGGCCTCTTACAAACCTACAGGAAGGAGGCAAGACAGGCAGAGTTTATCTGGGCTCTCTGTGTGCTCTTGGCCACCGTTGTTTGCTCTGGTAGCTCCGTATCTCCAGGCAGAGGTGTCATGCATCGCTGAGGTCCAGTGGGTCCGGAGTCACCTGTCACAGGGTTGGGTGGGGCAGGGTGCTCTCTGACTGGAGCAGCATACTGGTGTAGAAAAGCCTGATGGATAACTGGATTGGTACAAATGACCAGGGTTCTCAGTCATGGCTATTGGTCAGTACACTGGCTAGACTTTACTCAGTGGGTTATTATTGTTTAGGGCAGACTGTAGCCCTTCTCTCTTTGCCCATTGGCTGTGGTAGAGTACACATATTTGACCTCAAAACCCGTCTGGAAAAAGCAAATCAAGGTCATGCTCTGCTGGAGCACATGGGAATGTGAGCATGTGTGTTTCTGTGGACATTCATGTGCACGCATGTCTAGGTGCAGGTGCATGTGCTAGACATGTATGTATATATTTACTTATTTTATTTACTAAATACTTCAGTGATGCTTACCTTTGCTGTGTGCATGGTTCTAAACATTTGACAAATATTTTTTTAATGTTTTTATTTTTGAGAGGCAGAGACAGAGCATGAGCTGGGGAGGGGCAGATAGAGAGGGAGACACAGAATTGGAAGCAGACTCCAGGTTCTAAGCTGTCAGCACAGAGCCCGACACGGGGCTCAAACTTAAGCGCAAGATCATGAGCCAAAGTTGGGCGCAAGCGAATGAGCCACCCAGGCGCCCTAGCATTTGACAGATATGAAAACAATTCTCACAGTGAACTCGTAAGGGAAACCTTAGTATTATTTATCCTTTATCAGTGAGGGAAACTAAGGACAGACAGTTCAAGTAAGTCATATGGCTTGCCTAACGTCATGCAAGCTAGTAAGCAGCCAAGCCAGGAAGTTTACAAATGCTTGAGTAAAAGTGTGCTTGTTTATAATGCCCTACTGTGAGAGGCCCCTTATGCCCTTATGGGCATGGACATTGGGCTTCCCTGCAGAGAGAAATGGCCCAGTAGACCCTCCCTGGATTCATTAACTCACTGACTCATCTAGCATTTGCTCGTGCCCCTTTATGCTGTGACTAGACAAGGGTGGGGTGGGGATGGACAGAGCCAATCAGACTGCCCTGGTGTTGAAAACTTCTGGCACGGTGGCAGCACTCGAGGATTTTCAGGGCAAAGGCCAGAGTGGTCTGAAATCATCACATGTTTACAAAGTAGACATCTCTGGGTAGGATACAGCAAGGGGTCCAGGTCCATGAGAGGAGGCTCTGAGACCATGGAGTGGGTGTGGAACAATGTGTTCCCTGAGCGTGGAAAGCTCAGTGGTCCTATTGTCTTCTAGTCCATTGCCCAGGTGCTGGAGGTCTTGATCAGAGAGAAGGCTTGTGAACCAGCAGGTGACAAGTGCTGTGTTTTACTGTATTTCCTTCTAGTCCTTTTTCTATGCACATAAGCACATTTTTCTTTCTCCATCTTTTTTTTTTTTTTTTTGGTGTTATACTTTAGAAAAATGGAATCCTCCTGAAAGTACTCTTGAAGTCTGATTTTTGTCACTTGCTGAGATGCCAAAAAGCATTTTCTTTTAATCCATAAAGATTCCGTAACTTCTTTGCTTGCTGCATTGTGGGTGTCCCCAGGTAACTTACCCCATCCTAGGATGGGCATTACCAGGTCAGAGTTTTTGCCCTTCTGTACTTCTGGTTGTGCCCTGACCTATATATGTGTGGAAAAGGAGGAGATTCATTTTTCTATTATCTCACTGGAGGCCACTACTTCTCTGTCTAGGGGGTGGGAAGCCAGCACCCCTGGCTGCAGGGTAAGAGACGTGGGGTCGCTGTAATGCTTTGATGTACCACTAGCCAGTCGTAAAGAGCTGCGGCCTGTCCACACACAGGCTCACTGTGGTGCCATCTGCCCGGCGTGGCCTTCCCAGGTACTCACATGGTACACCAGCCCCGCCCGTTGGACAACAGCTCTTCACGGGCAACAGCTGCCATGCTGGCATTTGGTCCCCCAAAATTGGTTTTGTCCGGGTGTTTCCTTGGGGAAACTTGATCTTTGGCCCAGGAGAAAATGACCCATGGGACTTCGTGTAGGGAAGCTTACCTGTACTGAGAAGGGTGGCTTGTGGGGATAGCCTGATTCCTAGATTCAGTAACAGTCCCCATTGCATTTGCAAAATGATTATCTGCGCTAAATCCCCAGAGGGAGATGGGACAGGGAGATCTTTCTTCCCATTTCACAGATGAGGAAACTGGAACTCAGAGGAAAGCAGTGAGCTGGGCAGGTGAGGGGTCAAGTGGCATAGGAGCCCAGGTCGATCTGACTGGCCCTCCTATGGCTTCAACTGGGTGAACTTACCTGGTGGACCTCTCCTCTCACCTCACTCCTTCTCCATGAGGCTTCCTCTGTCCTAGGCAGCTATCTGATGCTGTCAGGCCGCACCAAGTCCCTCCCACCCCTCCAGTCTGACCTTCTTCAGTGGGCTTGAACCCATACCTGCCCCAGGGCTTCATGCAGAAGCTGGGATGCAGATAGCCACCCTTCCCACAAACACCAGAGTGGCCAAGGGCAGGGACCCAAGAGTAGCCTCCAGTGGTGACTCCGGGAGTTAGTTGGTGTTTGCCCCCCCCCCCCCACCCCAGTTTTCCTGTGGGATGAAGTTCTAGTTGCCCACCTTGGTAGTTGGCTTGATTAGCCAGCTTTTCTGCTGCCTTCCCTGGCCCATTTCCACATCCCTCATAAGTTTCAGGTCACAAATAAAGGGCTTTCACCTGAGTCCTGGCTTCAAGGTCTGTGTCTGGGGGAACCCAAACTAAGATATGTGGCCTGTGGCATCTCAAAGGTGAGAACAGCATCCTTTCCTTGTTCTCCAGTGCCTCCTACCTTGCCGACACAATGTGCCAGCCATTGTGTTACCCGTAGGTCCATTGATTCAATCTCCTCCTGCTCCAGGAGGAAGATGTTCTCCCAGTGAAGGTGGGTGAACTCAGTCTCGGAAAAGGTAGACACCCTCCCAGAGCCCTACAGCTGGTGAGAAGCCAGGAAGCACTGAAGCTCGAACCTCTGAATCCAGTACCACCCTCAGCATCCCTGCCTGCCCTGGCTCCCGCCTGGCACACCTTGTAGGGGCCCTACTGCACGCCAGGGCTGTCCGTGGTAAAGAGGGAACCGGCTCCAGAACCTGCCTCCCAGGTTTGGCGAAGCAGACAGGTGTCCACATGGCTGCAATTCAGGAAAGGGTACGAAGGGGCCTCACCCGTGCACATACTCGTCTGCCTCAAACAAGCCTGCTGAGTATCTCCTGCCCTCTTCGGGGAGGTAAACTGATTAATACTGCTCTCCCTGGAGACTGGATGCTCCATGAGGCAGGGGTACAGGCCTCCCTCTGCTCCTTGCCGCATCCCAGCTCAGAGCTCATTGCCTGGCAGGTTGTGAGGATGGGGTAAATGTGATTGAACAAGGCTTTGACACCGTTACAGACAGGTTTGTTGTCGCAAAGCTCTGTCAGCAATAACTTTCCTGTACTTACATTGGAAAGTGCTGAGTACATATGAGAAGTGCTTTGGGGTTCAGGGGCAGTTTCTTAGCCTAGAGGTCTGCATGTGAGAAAGAGTTAATTGAAGCTTGATGGCATCATTTTAAAAAGTGAATCACCATTTATTACTGAGCACCCACTATTAAGCGGAATATAATTGGGAACCCTCAAATCTGGTGGTGGTAATTATGGCCGATGCTGCATGTCTTCAATAAAAAGGTGGTGACTTTGGGGGGAGGGCAGCTGTTTAGTGCTGCTTGTGTTTTAAGATGCTCTGGCCTGCCTTGCGGCTCTTGTGTTAGAAATGTGCATGCATCATCCTAATGGGATCCATTCAGAGAGAAGTGCCCCTTCATTTAGTACGGATCCCGGGGCCGGGGTTGCCAGTCACTTGGGCTGCACCTGGCCTGAGCCCTTTCTCCCCTTAATCTCAGCTCTGGGCACGGAGCTCACATGGGTTGGAGAGATCCCGCCTCACCCAGCCACTGCAGCTCATCTCCACAGCCTGCACGGAGGCCTGGCTTTTAAAGGTACTGTAGCTCTCAGGAAGGCCTTTGGCTTCTAGGCTCTGTTTTGCTTTACATACTTTTCCTGTGAGAACACTGGAGAAGTTGTTCTTACTGTACAGAGTCTTCTGTTACCGTGAGAAAGCCTCACGGGCATTCCTGATCCTTTCTCAGGAAGAAAGCAGCAGAAGGGCCGGGCCTACCAGGCACAGAAAGATCACTTAAATTCAGTTGTCCAAAACTCATTTTGGAAGCAGGCAGGCTATACATACATACAGATAACAGGTTCTCCTGTGGTTATGATTTGGTGGGAGTTTGGTTTTGTCACTCCAGTAATGAGCATTCTCTTCCTGGATATCCAGGTGACCTCCATAAGCCCCTTTCCCTCTCCGGGCCTCAGTTTCTTCCCCCATAAGACGAGGGGATCCATCAGGCTAGATGACAGTTGAGATGATGATAATCACACCTGACATTTCTTGAGCACTTGCTGTGTGCTGGACCCATTCTAAGTCCATCACTTAATCCTGGTCCGTTTAGTCCGTATCCTCTTGTCACCTTATAAACAAGGCAGCTGAGGCATGGAGCAGTAAAGGACTTTGAGAGCCATCCCACATCCCTGCTCCAGATGATATGTTCTCCAACCCTAAGTGTTCTGCAAAGGAAAGAAGAAAATCCCACTCTTACCCTTCTTGATCCAGGGCTGGTCTGAGAGCATTTTCTAGGCAGTGACCCCAAACCCCAGAAGGAGCACTTGTCCCACTTGAGCAAGAAACATGCAAGAAAGGACTGTCTGGGAAGCTAGGTGGAAGTTGATGGGGTTTGTCAGAGGGCTGGGCAGTGCTGAGCCAGAGCCTAGGGGAGGACAAAGGGAGGCTCAGTGGATGCTGCTGCCTGGGGCCCACCTCCCACAGGGAGCTGTCTTGGGGGACGGCGGGGGGGGGGGGGGGGGGGGGATGATAGATGGATGTTAAGAGTGGTGGTCCTTGCAAGAGGCGCTAAGCTTTTCCTAGGGGTGGGGAGAGTGCTTGTGCAAATTGACAATGTTAGGAAGGATTTCTTTAAACTTTATTTATTTATTTATTTATTTAGTCAGTCATCTCTACACCCAACGTGGGGCACAAACTCAGGACCCTGAGATCAAGATTCATATGCCTTCCTGACTGAGCCAGCCAGCTTCCCCATGTTAGGAATGATTTTAGAAGAAACATTAGATAGCCATATAGGTACTACAGAAACAACATGGACCTGTGTATTAGGAAACGTTGGGTTACCTGTTTTGGGTATTGACCTTTACCACCCCTCCTCCTCGGGGCCTCCTGCTCCCCAGTAAATTCAATGTTTTCAGATTGGGTACTGGTACATATTGGGGTTCCATGTGAGGTTTCCTTTACACAATTCCACACATAAAAATTTGAAACCCAATGGACTTAGATTATCTCCCAGGACTCTTCCACTCTGACCTCACATGTAATGCCACTGCAGACCCCTGTGTGCTTCTGTCCTCAAGAGGGATGCAGTGAATTCCGTCTCTGGTCCTAGCTGAAGGCAATTAAATTCTAGGATTGAGCTATTTCTGAGTTCAAAATAGAACCTTCCACTGCTGAGAGATGCTGAGAAGCCAGTCCCTACGACCTATTCAACAAGCTTCTGAGGTAAACAGAGGGCTGAGCTGGGCTCCACTCCAGCAGCCTCCCACCCAGGACGCAGAGCCTTCTCCACGGGGTTAAACTGAGTGAGGGTGAGGAGTGTGTGTGTGTGACTGTGTGTGTGAGAGAGAGAGAGAGGGGCTGAGCAAGCAGGGCCTGAGAGGAGCTGACAGAGGCTGTAATTTGAAATGCGTTTTTCCTAACAAGTTGGAGCCTGCAGGTGTCTAGGCAAGCAGCTGTGGCCGTGGGAGGGGCAGGACTGGAAAGACCAGTGGAGACCACTTAAAACACCCCTGGCCTCCTGACATGTGGGGCAAGATAACTGGCTGGTCTGTAAAGAAGCGTGTGCAATAGAGCCCCCAAGGTCTGCACAAAGCAATGGGTGGCGCCTGCCAGAGGAAGATTGCCCACATGACTGAATTATAAAGTCATGAACTCCCAGCCACTGGAAGCACTTGACCTCCAAGCATGAAAAGAGGGGCTTAGAACTTTGGGCAGAATTCTGAATTCTGCATGGCTGAATCAGACCTCAGAGGAAAGAAAGGGAACCAGTCCTAGGTCAGTGTGAAAAAGTGCTCCCCTCCATCTGATTTCCAGGAGTTGCCGCTGAATGCGAGAATGTAGCTAATTAATCTTCCCCAGATTAATTTCCTTGCCATGTCAGAAATGATTTATTAGTTCACCTGTAAGGAGAGTTGTCTATGATGGTTAAAACCAGGGACCGGGAGAAATGAGCAAGGGGGTGCTTGCTTGCATCTCCACTTGGGGCATCTCTGCAGCCCCATGTGTGTCCCAGCCTGGTTCTCTGGACCGCTCGGAGCCCTGGACACAGTCTAGAGACCAGGAGCACGCTGCTGCCTCCCAGCACACAGGTGGGGTGGCCCCGGGGGTCCCACGAGGTTCTCTTCTTCTTAGCCAAGTGCCCCCGAGTAGGAGGTACATCTTACCCAAAGCCTAAAAGGAAAAAAAGGATTGTTCACAAACATTTTTCTTTTTGTGGTTGAGAACTCTGACAGCTATTGTCATGCCTAATTGCAGCTAGTTTTCTCTGTCACCACTGGAGCCTTGATGGGTTCTTCTTAGGTCTCTGTTTTGTCTTCTTCACTAAATCTCCACCGCTTGTGAGCAGAGACTCTCCCCAGCACTTAGCTCCATCCTGGGCCCCCAGAAGTTGCCACCATCGCCTTTTCTTTGTAAACTGCTGACGCGTCCCCAAATCATCTCAGTGTTTTCTCCTCATAACATTCATGTGAAGCTGAGAAGCCAAGCCATCTTCTTGTTCAGTTCCACAGGTGAATTGATGAAACTCAGAGATAAAGCAGGCTGTCCAGAGTTACTCTGAAGGGCCATCCCTGCTTGGTGATGTCCTTCCTTTCTGCGGTGCCATTTTCTGTGTATTTTCACGGCCCCAGGCAGCTGCTGCTGGTCAGCTTTGAGCTTTGGAAATATCGCCTACCTTGGTCACAGTGGGGGTTTGCAAACAGCCACCCATCTAGGCGGTTCTGGAAGCTGAACTTCTGCTGCAGGGCGGCTGAATCTGTGCTAAGAAAACAGAGCACAGACAGGTGATAGCCAGTGAGCTGAGCTCTACCCAAAGCAGACACCCACCTTGGCACCTCTGTTTGGACACTGAAATGGTAGGAACTCTGGTTTCCAGGCAGCATGCCCCTTTATGGCCGTTAGATGTCCTTTCTGACTCCCCGAGCTTGCTTCTATATAGTTTCTGGGTATGTGCAGAACATTTGTCCACTGTCTTTTTCTTAGACAGCCTGCTGGTCATTTGAAGCCGTCTCCACACCCCAACATTTCAGTTTCTTTAATGTCATCTCTTAGTTGGTATGGCAACAGAGCCTCCATCATGGGGACATCATGCCTGCCAGGGTTTGTGTCATGGTGGATCTCAAAGGAGGACCAGGACTCCGGTCTGCCCAGTCCCCTACTGGGGGACAGAGGCAGGGAGCCTTCTGGCTGCTGCTGCCACCTCATGCCCTGCATGCTGTTCGGTCACCTTCAGGGATCCCTCCTGACCTCCACAGTGAGAGAAGGAGCCAGGTTGCCTTGGGTGCTGTGTGGACTCATGCTGTCCTTTCCTGTGCCCCCCACTCCCCACCTCCAAATGAATGGGAGGCCAGTCACACATCACACTGTATTTTCAGCAGGTGAATGATGTGTGTTGAATTATGATAGAGTCTGCACCCACTGCCTATATAAGGCACAGAGAGTATGTCCCATCTTAGCTGTTCTCATCTTAGCGGTACTCTTGACCTTTCTGACATGAGCCCTGCGGCTTTGCAGACATATATAAACTGGAGGGAGCCACATCTTCAGCTGTCACATTTCCAAAGAGGTCTGTGACCCACAAACTGTTAAGAAAACTTGTATAGTTTTAATGGCAAACTGGTGAGGAAACGGTCTGACTGGGACCATGTAGAACATTCCCAGGTGTGTTCAGATGCAATTTGCTCTGGGGTAGAAGTCATGGGCCTGGAAAGGACCCAGGACCTCATGGGTTGCTGCCCCCTCACTTCCCAGGGAAAGAAAAGCAGCACAGAATGAGGGAGAATTCTCTTGCCTCATCCAACAAGTGGTTGAGCTGGGGCAGCCCAATGCCACCAGTTCCCATAGGCAGCAGAGCTCGTGGAAGTGACCACATGGCTCAGAGGAGGTGCCCGTGGAGCAGAAGGGACAGCGTGGGTGACCCATTCCCAGAAGGTGGTGCTTTTCTGCCTCTCTTATCACACCTTTTTTTTTTTTTTTTTTTTTTTAAAGCAGGGATGCCTCACGCATTTCAGCAGTGGCTATTGTCCACAGTCCTGTCAGCTTTCCTGGGGCTGTGTGATCTCCCTGCAGAGTTTGCTGAGAGCCATGTTGACATAACCTAAACGGGTCTATGCTCCAGGACAGAGAACCTTGCACATCCTCATGGCCCAGTCTCCCCTCATGGGGCGGGGCAGGGCAGGGTCTTGCCTGGTAACCCTCTCCCCCCTGCCCAGGCTGTGTTGCTTCATCTGGGGCCAGCCCTCAGAATTACACAGGGAATGCCATTACCTCTACGTCTTAGATTCTGGAGATCGACCAAGGCATGTTGGGTCATCTCTTACTCTACTTAATCCCCAGGGAAGAAAGCAAGAGAGAGCTGAGTTTAACATTGACTTCTTACTTCAGTTTAATGAACAGGGCTGAGAAATACCTGGGGAAAGTGAAATTCCAGAGTAATATCTGGAGGTTTAGCTTTAGATTGGTGGGGGAGGGGGCTGGCTGTAGCTTAAAGCTTCTCAAACTTTCCTGGTAAGAATCACCTGGGTTACTTATTAAATATACAGATTATTGTGGCTAGGGATCTGTTTTTTTAACAAGCATTCCAGGCCATTCCTATCTCTAGGCAAGTTTGGGAAACAGTTTATCTACTGTACCAAAAATAGCCTATGAAAAGAGTGCTTTTTTAAGAAGTTTAATTTTGCATGTAACACATTAATAAGTTTTCCTTATTTGAAAAATACATTAACATTACAGGCAAATCTCCTTTGATTTCCTCTAACCACTCAATCTCAGGCCTTCGCTGCCCCAGAGGAGCTATCTGTTTAAAGTTTATATCTCCCTAGAGATGCCCAACTGGCTCAGTCCATAGAGCATGTGACTCTTGATCTCAGGATTGTGAGTTCACGCTCCATGTTGGGTGTAGAGATTACTTAAAAAATATATAAAATCTCTTTTTAAAAAAAGTTTATTTCTCCCTAGGTCTTTTCTTTACATTAATAGAGCTTTCTGTTTCATTTTTCATAAGTAGGTATCATGTTGTATTTTATTATTCTACAACCTGCTTTCTTTCCATTCAAAGCTATGCTGTAGAGAACTATGTTCGTGCATATAGAGCAACTGCTTTTTTTTTTTAACCTGCTGCATAATATTTCATAGTATGGAACTAGCACGGTTTATTTAGCAATTCCCCTATTGATGGGTATAGCAGGCGCTTACAGTTTCTCATTATTATGTGCTCCCGTGAGCATCCTTACCTGGCTCCTTGTGCACATTTGGGAATAAATATCATGAAATGAAATTGCTGGGTCAATCCATGTGCATTTTTGGATTTTCATGGGCTTTGCCAATAGCTGTCCCTTCAAAGAGGCTTTGCCAATTACCTTTCCGTTGAGAGCATGGGAAGAGGACCCGGCTCTCCCCACAGGTGTGGCTGTCTCAGAAAAGCATGTGGCCAAGTGTGGTCAAGTGGCAACACCCATCTTCCTCTAGTGCTTCCCTTTGGGCGTGAACAGGAAGACTACTTCCTATCACAAAGCAAAATTCCCAAGATAAAAACACCCAGGCCTCAGACTACTGGAAGGGAGGGACCAGTTTCACATAGCAGTGTGTGCAAACCAGAAAAGAGGCATGTGGAGCCGACTGCAGTCTGCAGCCAGCTCACAGAGCCTATTCAGAAAGGCAGCAAGCATGGTGGAATTCTGAAACCCTCTGGGTTGCAGTGGGCTATTACAAAATGAGAATTTAAAGCAGGTCTCTCAAGGACCCCCATGAACCCACTGCTTTATAAGCCTGTGAAAGTCCTCTGGAGCACTGGGCTGACCTGAGGTCTCTAGTTTTGTTTGAAAGCAAGGAAAGCCTTGCCTAGGGTTTAGCCATAACCCTCTTCCTTTTTCGGAGATGGACCAGTGCACCCATCCCAGGAGGCCAAGAAGGCGCTTGTGACCCGCTGGTTGGACAGGCTCTAACAGCCCACCTTTCTGCTGCTGCTCAGCTGCATAGTGGAGTTGTGAGACCAGTAGGCTGGCCCCCTCTAAGCTCTGTGCCTGTGGGACCATGAGCAGGGCCGTGAAGGGGTCCAATGTCCAATGCCAGTCAGGTCTTCACCAATCCAAGATGGAAATCAAGGAAAAGTTCTCACAAGCACAGGTAGCCTGACCTGCAGAGAAGTCCCGACTGGCTCCCTTTGGGTTGAATTGTTCTATTAGATTCAAGGACATTTTAAAGCAAAGCAGTGTCAGCCCCAGTAGGAATCCAAACCCACATCTGGGGAAACTGCTTCCCTTTCGTTTAACTCAGAAAATCAGCAACGTTCACTCAAGCCCCCTGCCAGCCCTCCTGACTTGCAGTGCGAGCTGGGCAATTGGGACAGCAGTTACAATGCTCAGTGCTTGTGGCCCAGGGCCTGTGGCAAGTTGCTCGGGCACTCTGGTTAACTGTCTGCTCAACTCTCCCAGCACCTGGTTAAACTTTTACTCCAAAAACCAGGACATGATTTTGCAAAAGGTCAGACAGCCCAGTTAAGTGTTTGCCAAGTTTCAGGTTGCTCAAACCTCAGATTCCCTCCCCTCCACCAACCTCACTTTGAAGTTGGAAAGCAAATTGATTAAATATACATTTTAGGAACCTTCCGATTTGCTTCTTAAACTAACAATTCTAAGCTTTTTTTTTTTTTTCTAATGGAAGGATTTTCAACTGTCATCAGGTATAACTGGAACCATATGTCAGCAGAGACCAGGGGCTTTTCCTGGTTTTAGGATTTGTAAATTCTTATTGAAACGGAAGTAAGCAGGGCAGGCAGCTGGGGGCCCCTTGACAACCTGAGCTCAGATCTCGTTTTAATTAGAAAATACAGATAGTGTCTGCTGAACTGAAGGCCTCCCAGAGCTCCTGTCCCAGGGCGAACAAAGATTTGGTTTATATCCTGCAAGCCTTCCCTGTTTGCAAATTACAGAGCACTTCCGAAAGGAGCTGGAATGTTGATTTCCAGATTACGGAGACTGCAGCCCACTCCCTCCCCTGTCTTCCCCCTTCCTCAGCTAATCCCCCCAAAATAATTTGGTTTTCTTGGGGAAATATTTGCTCCCTTCCTGAAATAGATGGAGGATGTTCATGTTGAAAAGAGAGGGTAAGGCTGTGTGGAATAGATGTCATCCACATCAGGCTCATGGTTTTCTCCATTTGGACTTCTAGTCGCTTGAACTCTGAGACACAAAACCCTACACCAGATCAGCCTCTGAGCTGTTCTGTTTGACAGTGGTTCACGTGTATAATTTTCTCCCTAATGTATTCTGCAAATGGTAGAGTAAAAATATCAAGTGAAAGACATTGCCAGACCCAGCGCTCCCCCCATCCCCATTTCCCCCTGCCTGGTGTCATTTGAGCTCAGTGAGTCTCAAGAAAGGCCACGATTACAATGTCAGCATCTGGAAGTGTCCCCGCTGGGACTCTAAGCCTGTCCCACTGCCACAATAAAGCAGTGGCAGAGCAGTGGCAGTGGGGTCACACATACTCAGATTTCGGGCGCTCCCGCCCTGGGTCATTCCCTGATAAGCTTGCTCTTGTTCAGGGAGCAGTGACTGCTATGTGCCATGCCTCCCATCAGCTCCCCCCCGCCCCCACCGGCCGCATGCCAGTGACAGGGCTGCTGCACGCTGTCCCTCCGCGGGCATCACATTCCTGGCAGCTGAAGGTCACTTGCTCCCTCTGCCAGGGCTGCTGCCACAAGCTGCCATTTACCAGGCAGACAAAGGGGGATTTTCCCTTCCCCTGGGTTTATAGGCCCCTCAAATGCTTTACATTCCAGGAGCTGGGAGAGAGAAGAGGCTCCTGTGGTTTCTAATTAAACCCACAATTTAAATAACAATTCATGTAACCCCAAGGGTTGAGAGAAATGCTAACCTATCCCCTCTCCAGAGAGGCAGCTGGGTGGCCCTGGCTGGGAGGCTGAGTACTTGCCCTTTGCCAGATGTGACCAAAGGGGCAAAGAACTCCACGGAGGTCACAGCAGCTTTGCTGTGGGGCTAGGGTGCTGTGACAGGGAGTGGGTTTCCCCACTAGTAAGTGTGCCCCTTTATGAAGCTTAGAAAGTCAGAAATGGGAGGAGAAACTGCCATGTTTACTCTTAGCCCAAGAATTTTTACTCTCCTCCGGGGAAAATGTGGAACTTTGTCTCCAAAGTGTTCACATCCCAGATTCTCACGTGCTCCTAGGACTCCCCTCCCTGCCCCCGCTGCCTACCCCGAGGTGACTCTGTATTTGGTGGAACTTTGCTTTTTTCTGAAATGCTGACTAGTGAGGAGGCCGAGAGAACAGCCCTGAGAGGCAGAGGATGTGGCTGAGGGTCTTAGTCAAGCCCCTTCCCTCTCTGGACCTCAGTTTCCCCATCTGTTACAGAAGAGTCTTCCAGTTTATTGCTTCCGAGCCCCTTTCTGACCATGGCAGTCTATGGGTCCCTGAGCTGCTTTTGTATTTTCTTTGGGTCTGCCTGGGGCCACAGTCATGTTTGCAGTGTGTTGATCTCACCAAATTGTTGTCTGATTACCCAAGGCATGCTTGTGTTCCAGATTGGGGGAAGATGGAACGCTGAACATAATTATCTCTAGGCAGGCTCTTCTAGGCCTCAGCCAGCACCAGGAGCATGTCAGCATCTCTAGGCTTTGCTATCTCATTTCCAACTTTCCTCCATTTCCATTCCATTAAATTGAGCAACTCACATTCCCCAAAGACGCCCTCCAGGTCCTTGCCTTTGTGCTTCCCTACCCAGATGCCCTTCTGTTCTCATGGCTGTGCCCGGAACAGCCAGGCTGCCTGCTCAGAGGCCCCTCCCTTGTAAGGAGCACTGCCAGTGTGGGTCTTTTTGTTAGGGGTACGAGAATTGGAGCTCCCTAAGGGCAGGCACCAGCTCTTTCCTGTCTCCACCTCCCCCTCCTTGCTGGTATGAGGCAGGCTCCATTTATGTTTGTTGGAACAAAGCCTGGTTGTGAACAGAAGTGAAGCAGAAAGCCAGAGGTGGATTCACACACTCCTGCCATCTTGCTCCCTGCAGGTGACCATTGCTGATGACTATTCTGATCCCTTCGATGCCAAGAATGATCTCAAGAACAAAGCAGGAAAGGGAGAGAGTGCTGGCTACATGGAGCCCTACGAGGCCCAGAGGATCATGACAGGTAAGCAGAGCTGCTGGCACAGGGACTCAGCAGGGAGGCAGAGGGGCCGCTCCTGGCAGGTGCCCAGCCAGCCTCAGCAGGGGAAGGTTTGCACTTGCACCACGGTGGTTGGAGGATAGTGCTGTGTTGAATCTTCACTACAGTTCACCAGTTCATGTCTCACCTACATCAGGAAGAACCTGGCAGGGCACACTGAAAGTCCAGAAAAGTACAGGGCACCAAGTAACAGTTACCCAAGGTAAGAACTAAAAAAATACAAAAGGAATTTCTGCTGAAGAAAAATACAGCTTTTGAGATCGAAAACTTAGCCTGGAGCTTCCTAGCAGCCAGGGCAATCAAAGAAGCATGCTGGGTCATCTTCCTTTCACTCCCTAGTCCACGCAGGGGGGGGGGGGCAGTGGTGTTCGATTGTTGGGGACAAAATTATCCCTGGCCCCACACCAGGAAATCTTTGGCATATAGCTGGAAGCAGCATTAAGTCCTCTGGTCTACATGGCAAGTTTATAGAAAATACAGAGACTTTCCCCACTGTGGCTGTTTTCCTGTTGGCCCCAGATGACAAAACCTTGTCCAAATAGTCATGTGGGACCCAGAAGAAAGTGGCTATGTGTGCATTACCCTGCTTAGGGCATCTTTAAGGAGTGAATGGTTATGAGGTGTCTGCCATCTCAGACCCTTGGCATGAGCAGGCAGTAGGGAGAAACCACACACGTGGGTCCTCCTGGCTCAGGAGGATGGTCCAGAGACAAAAGAATAGTCCTATGGATTGGCCCCCTGTGACCCCACACTGGGCAGGAACATGAACAGGGGTACCACATGAGACTAGAGTGCAGGAGCGTGGCCAGTAGCAGGTTGGGAGCCGCTTTGACTTTTGAGGCCTAGTGAATTGGTGCCCTGTGTGTCTTGGGATTTGGGTTACAGATGCCACTTTCTAAAGTGGCCCTCTTATGGTTTGCTCGGTGTTCATGTCTTTGGGTACATTCTCTTGATTCCTCTCAAATTAGAAGAAGAAAGGGAAAGGAAGCAACATTGAGCACTTAGTGTATGCTGCGCCCATGCCGAGTGTAGCTCATAGGGTTGAGGAGACCGCATGCAACAATTGCTGAAAAATACGGGTACAAATCCAGACCCTGCCTCTAAGACTCTGCCTCATGCTCTCCCGTTCCTGGGTACTGATTCTCTGGCCACCAGTGTGGCCTCCAGAACACTTAGCCACTTTGCAAAAGGCTGAGGCAGGGAGTGATTAGACCAGACTTCTGTAGGGCCTCCTGCTCTCTCCTGATCTCTCCTGGGAGAGTGGCCTCTGTGGGCAGCAAGAGGCAGAGAGCTGGGGCTGGCGCCTGGCAGAGGGGTAGCCTGCTCTCCTCCAGTGACTTAGGGAAACAGGTCTGCTGGTGGAATCTTGTTCACCTCAGGACTGTAGTGATACCCACTCCCGCTGCTACATGCCATCATCTCCACTGGGTTTGGTGAACTGTCAGCTCTGTGGGAGCACCGGGGGCATGTCAGCCCAGGGTTAAAGGAGTGGTGGTTACAGGAGTGACTTTGGGACCCTCTGCCACATTCAGATGTCAGGCAGCAAGGGATATTCAAGGCCACTTGAACCCAACAGCCTCATTTTATAGATGGGAAAACTGAGGCTACAGAGGGAGAGATACTTGCCTGAAGATACATAGTAAGTTGGTGGCAGAATGGCAAGTGTGGCCTGTGCTTGGCAGGGCAGTCTGTGGGGTGGAGTCCTGGAGGAAGTGTATGTTTGTGCTTGATGCTGGGGTATCCGGGACACAAGGAAATGGTGGGAGCCATCTGAGGCTGGAACCCCCGCCAAGCTCCAGGCTCTGTACTGGGCCCTTTGACATATATACTTTTAAGCCTCACCATATCCCTGCAAAAGGAAGTAGTGTCTCACTTTACACAGGAGGGAAACAGGACAAATCGCTTCCCTGGGGTCACACAGGTACAAGTGAGGGGCTCAGACCTACATCTGCAGAACATGGGACTAGGGTGGAAGGGCACATCTGGGAATCCAGACATTGTGGACATGGCTGTCTTTGGAATGGAGCTGGTTCCTCCTTGGTGCATCTGTGGACCTCAGTGTCAAGTAGCTGCTTAGCTGGACAGAACTGTTCTGTGGGACTTTGGCTTTTTAATAAGACACACCCACGGCAGCTAGGTCCAAGGCAGGGCGGTTTGATTTAATTAGAGATCTGTTAAGATCTTATGCATTCTGTCTCCAAAGAGTCATCCTTGTGTTTGCTGCTCTGCACTCTCTTCCTAGCTTACAGGCTATGCCCAAATTTACCCACATTTTCGGTTTCTAAGGAAATAGGTGATTAAACAGGACGTTTTCTAGCTGTAACGACCTTACTGCAGCTCCCTTTGACTCAGAATTCTTTGTGTGTAACGTCATCGCTCTGACTGATGGCAGGGAGAGGGGGCTGGGGTGAGCCAGTGCTGTGTAAATGTTCTAGGAAGCAGCTCGTCAGGGGAGAGGGGGGCAGTGGATCACAGGGTGCATGCTATAACATTTACGTGTGCATGCAACTTCTAGGAACAGGGCAAGCGTCTTTGGTAGATAGGAATAACCCTGTTGGGAAGAGCATCCCCTCTCTGCCTGAGATGGCATACCTCTCTGTACTACTGCAGAAGGAACCCAGGTGGAATCAAGCAGATCTGAGATGGCCACTTGCCACCTGAATGACCTTGGGGCTCAGTTTCCCTGTGCAAAGCAGTAGTCTTAGAGCAGGCAGTTCGTCATACTTCTAGCTGTTTGGTTTGCAAACTGGCTGTTTGAGCTTTGGCAACACATTTTGTGCCTCTGTTTTTACCTATTTGTGGAGGTAGCTGCTAGGCTCTTGTACTTGTTTACAGCATTTGATGTGAATTCTTGTTGGATACTCACCATCTCTTTCTTTCTTTCCTTCTTTCTTTCTTTCTTTCTTTCTTTCTTTCTTTCTTTCTTTCTTTCTTTCATGTTTACTTACTTATTTTTGAGAGAGAGAGAGAGCAAGCGCGCACAAGTTGGGGAGGGAGAGAGACAGACAGAAAGACAGAATCTAAAGCAGGCTCCAGGCTCCAAGCTGTCAGCTCAGAGCCCAACACGGGGCTTAAACCCACGAACAGTGAGATCATGACCTGAGCCAAAGTCGGACGCTTAATCTATTGAGCCATCCAGGCTCCCCTCACCATCACCCTTTAAAGTGTAGCTGCCCGTTTTACTGATGCAGAAACTGAGGCACAGAGAGGTTAAGTAAGTAGCCAGATAGTGAGTTGTGAGGCTGACTGTTGAGGCCCTATTTCAGCCACTGTGCAGGACGTTTTGTCCAGGGCCTGTGCAGCCCTGGGGTGCTGCAGCTTGATTTTCAGAACCCCCCTCCTACCCCGGGTGGCTCACACAGCCCGTGATTAGCTGATGGGGTTTTGTTCTTGCCTCCTTGACTCCATGCAGCGGGTGGATGGGGGAGGCTTTGGGGAGGTGTGCTTTTGTGAACAGAGAACTCAGCCCAGCCCCACAGGCTGTGGTTGCAAAAGAGGGTGAGGAGAAGTGCACCTGTTTCCTCAGGGGCTCCTCTCACCTCTTCCCTCTGTCTGCCTCAGTTTCCCTCTCCATAGATTCCCCTTTGTATCACCCACAGGAATTAGGTTCTGGTTCAAGATGGAGGTGAAGCTCTCCACAGAACCTCACAACCCAAATGCCCATGAATTGTCTGGGCTTTGCTCTCTGCCCCCATTGCCCCTCTCATCCCAAAAGCAGCTTCAGAGGTAGCTACTGAAAACCCAAGGGCTCTGTGGAACCCAGTGGGGAAGCTCGTGACCCAGTTCAAGCTTTCCTTTTTATAGGTAGAGAAACGGGCTCAAAAAAAGTCATAATCCTTTTGAGATGTTTTTGAACTTACCAATTAAATATGAAGCTGTCCTGTGAGGCAATGTGTTGCCCATCCCTAGAGGTATCCAGGCAGAGGCAAAACAGCCCACATTGAGAGATGACATAAAGATAGTCAAGTAACAGATGGGTGGTGGGCTCAAGCCACCCCTGAAGTCTGTGTCAACCGTGAGTTCCGAGATGTCATGATTCACTGTGCATTGCATCATCATTAGACACCTAAGACCAGGCCCGTGAAGGGAGTACCGGAGACCAGCTCTGAATAGGAAAAGGATCTGGCAGCTTCCTTTGTCAGTGCCAGCCTGGCTTGTGCTAACATACAGCCCTAATTCCCCTTTTCATCTTGCACAACCCTTCTCTCAAGGTCAGATTCTGGCCTTGGCCTTTTCCATGCCATCTGGGCCTCAGTTTCCTTCCTGCACCAATGTCTTTGGTGTCCCCAGGCCAACCCTCCGTCCAAAGCCCTACCTCACAGCCCATTCTTACCCTCTTCCCTGTGTCTTAACCCCAGGCTTGAGGGCCCCAGGCACATGGAGCCTGCTGGTTTGGTGAGAAGGGCGCTGGGCTCCCAGTCAGGCTGACTCAGGTGCCTGGTGGGCCAAGATGCTTAGCCTCTTGATGGCCACAATGTCCTCATTGTAAAATAGGGCACACAACACTGATGTGAGTCTCGGGTGGAAGAACATGCTGCTCTGCACATGTGTATGAGAGTATTGTTATTGGGGAGCAAAGGGCCTATTTGGGCCTTCACTTGGTATTACGTACTATTGAGTTCTCTGGCCATTCCCTGTTGGGGTCCCTACCCACCTGGAGGTAGGTGGCCAAATTAGCAGGATAGTGGAGCAGGTGGTCCTCAGGCCCTCTGCAGTGCATTTGGTCAGCCGAACCTGGAGCCCTTGCCCTGCCCTGTTGTGTTGTGACCATGTAAACTAGGCACATACTGTCACTGCCTTTAGGAATATCTATGAAGAAGGGAGACATGCATGGACCCGGGTGGTCAGTGGTGGGTGCGTGGAGATGAGTGGGTCAATCTCCAGGAGCTCAGAGGAGGGGTGAAGGCTTCCGGTTTGGGCAATCCAAGTGAGATGGGAGGGGAGAGGTGGTAGGAGGTAGTGATAAGAGCTGGGTCTGGCAACCCAGGCAGAGGGAAGGGCTTGAGCAAAGGCATGGAGGCAGGCGTGGGATCTTTCTGCTGGAGAGGAGTGGCAGGAAATGAGGCTTTTGATAGGATAATGATAGGAAAAGCACATGGGGCAGGAGCTTAGTATAAAGACTGATTGGGTCATGAAACTCTAGTTGACCTAAAGATGCAGAATATTTCTCAACTGGGACCCTTTCTCCCCAGGCTTTCAGCCCAGAAGTTCTCAGAGGTACCCAAGGTAGTGGTGGTGATTGGTATGGATGGTGGCCATTCACTTTTACAGAAAGGCTTCTGTGTGTGCCAGGCAGTTCCCCAAGGACTTAACCATGATTAGCGCATTTATTTATTTTTTTTAATGTTTACTTATTTTTGAGAGAGAGAGAAAGAGGGAGTGCGCCAGGGAGGGCAGAGAGAGGGGGATACAGAGGATCCAAAGTGGCCTCTGTGCTGACAGCAGAGGACCCGATATGGGGCTCGAACTCACAAGCCATGAGATCATGACCTGAGCTGAAGTCGGATGCTTAACTGACGGAGCCACCCAGGTGCCCCATAACCATGATTAGCTCATTTAATCCTCACAAGGAGCCTGTAAGGTAGAGGTACTTCCAGCATCCCCATTTTACAGACAAATCTACTGAGTCTCAGGAAGGTTAAATAAGCAGCAAAAGTAGTGCTCTTAGCTGCAGCTAAAGCACTTACATCTGTCCTGTACTCCCAAAGGGCCTACAGAAATAACTGGGAATTGTACCATTACTTAGGCCCCTTTTTTAGGTCTGATTCCCCCCACCCTAACATTCTTTAAAAAATTGTTCAAAGTATCATTTTGCAGGATGAATCACGTAAACATTACTTGAAAGCATTTTCCCATAATTTTTATTATTATAAGCAATTACACATTAAAAAGTCTTTAGCATGTTTTTATTGTTAAATCAACTTTATAGCATAATAAGAGGAATTTAAAAGTAAACCGTTTCACACAGAACCCCGCTGCCTAGATGTGGCTGTTTTCCTTGCTCACAACTTGCCTTCTGCCCATTTTTCTCCTATATGCTAGTAGGTACCGTCAGATAAAGCCAGTCACAAATTTTTTTTTAATGTTTTTATTTATTTTTGAGACAGAGAGAGACAGAGCATGAGCAGGGGAAGGACAGAGAGAGAGAGGGAGACACAGAATCTGAAACAGGCTCCAGGCTCTGAGCCGTCAGCACAGACCCCGACGCAGGGCTCAAACTCATGGACTGTGAGATCATGACCCGAGCTGAAGTTGGACACTTAACCGACTGAGCCACCCCAAGCCAGTCACAAATTTTAAAGGCAAGGGGGTGGGGGGAGGGACATCCTTTTGTATCTTCTCATCCTCTGGTACAGCGTCTTCTAGTGGCAGTGCGCTTTCTGAATGATGGTATGTACCAAGTTCAAGTGTCTGTGTTCCGGCTGTGGCATGTTTCAGGAGGAAGGAGGCAGACAATGTGAGTCTGGCTCTGCCCTGGTCTACTGTGTGACCTCAGGCAGGTTGCTTTTCCTCTCTGGGCCTTCATTCCTTCATCTGGGAAATCAGATTTTGCCTTCTTCCCTGGGCACCATGAGGGCCTTTATAAATTCTTAGGTTCCCTGCTCCTGTGGTCACACTGGGCTTCTCCATCCTGGTCAGGACTGTACGTCCTTTCACCCCACCCCCATTACTTCCACATGGCACCAGCCCAGATCTTGCCTGACACCCTCCCAGGAGCGTGCATACTGCGCTCTCTGCTCTCAGGACAGACAGAGCTGAGAGCTACGGGTCTGCACCTTGAAAGACCAGCAGACGCTTCTCCAAGTCTTGACTAGGTGTCTAGGAGGTCATTTCTGGCCACCCCACCTGAGATTTCCACCTTCCTCGTGTGTTTGACGCCATCTCTGCCCCCTGATTCCAGGCAGTGCTGTTCTCCTTCCCTGTTCTTCCAGTGGCTAAGAAAGTAAAGGGCCTTTCTGTCTGGGCCCCTGAGTCCAGGCCCTTCCCAGCTCTGCAGTTCCTGTGGACTCTGCTCCCAGAATGTCCACGTATTGTGTCTTCCTCACCTCACCTGCTCTGCGCAGCTCTGCTCCACAAACCATCCCCACGACCCCTCACTTTCACTCCCCTCCCACCCACCTGCCTCGCCCCCTGCAGGCCCTGTGCTTCACACCCTCCCCCCTCCCTGCTGCCCTCTCTCCATGCCGCTCCAGGCTTCAGCCAGCCCTGGTGGTCACAGCCCTCCCTCAGCTTGGGAGCTGTCAGGATAGAACTTTCCTTGAAGAGCAGTCCTTTTCACCCAGCATCCTCTTTCTGCTTGAGGCGCAGAGAGGAGCATGACGAGCTGGCCAAGGTCACACAGCAGCAGGCTGCGGAGTGGGTCTCCTGACTTCTAACCTAGGGCTCCTGGGCCTTGTTTTGAAACCTGCCCTTCCACCCTCTTGCCTGGCTTGTCATGGACTGTGCAGAGTTCCCTGGCTGGTCTGTCATTTACCAGAATGACCTACCTACTGGACGGGAAGGAGATAATCAAGTGTAAATAGATTTTGTATTAGTCACCCAGTGGCTTTCCTGTTGTTGAGAAACAGCCGGCTCACACACCCAGCCCAGTGGTGCTCACCTGAGGAGCTCTAGGCCTGGGAAGCAGTGAGCTGGGGGAGTAGAATGCTGAGCAGGACTGAGAGCAGAGAGCGGGGTAGCCTGGGTTTCCATGGTGACCACTGGGCCCACTCCAGCAGCCACTTTCCTATTCTCTCACTCCACCTGGCACCTATCCCTTTTGGCACTACCCACCCCCTCCAACCCCGACATCCTAATCCCCTCACCCCCCTACCCCCCTGCCCAAAGCTTGCCCACCTTTTCAGGAAAGTTGCAACAGGACCGGGACAGGCCTCAGAAAGCTGACATTTATTGGCAGCACACCTGCTGTGTGCCAGACATTTGTCCCTGGTGCCCCCCATCACAGGGGGGAGGTTGACAAGGATTGATATCTGTTGTATAAAACAGGCAGAGAAGAACATCACTGGCAAGAGACAGAGGAAGGGGTAGTACTGTCCCCTGAAGACCAGTATAGACCGCATGGAAAGGGTGGCATTGAGCAAGGCCACACTTAAGGTCTTGACTCAAAATGGCCTTTCCTGTAAGGCCTTCCCTGGCCACTTATCTTAAATTTCAACCCACTTTCAACACTTCCCACCCTGTTTCTCTGTTTTATTGTGTTCCTTAATACTGGTTACCATTTAGCATACTACATATTTCACTTATCCTTCATCTTGTGTTTATAGTCTGTCTACCACTAAGACGTGGGCTTAACTAGGGGAGAACTTTGTTCCCTGCTGGAACCTCAGGACTAAAGCAGTACCTGGCACAAAGTTGGTGCTCAGTAAATAGTTGTTGAATGGATGAGCATGTTAATTAATTCTAGGGACCCAGGGCTGATGCACAGACATGCTGGGTCCCCCTCAGGATCCCAGAGACCTCCCATCCTCCTCTGAAGATTGCCGTATCTGGAAAGTCTGAGTGTAACCAGACTGCTAAATGGGTGGGGAGTTGGGGAAGGAGCTGGTTTGGCCTTTGGGTGGGAGTCAGGCCGGTGACCCTTGTGCCTTGCTCTGTCTCAGAGACCAGTTCTGTGTCCATGCTGGAGGACTGCATGGGGGTGTCTCGTCGTGCCTCTTTTCCCTGCCTCCCTCTCTGGGCTGAGAGCTCCTTGAAAGAAAGGACTGGGTCTCACCCATCTTCATTTCTCTTCTGGGCCCAGTAAATATTCACCAATGCAATGACTGAGTGTAAGAATAAAAGGCTATATGGAGAATAAATGAAAGAAAAGGAAGCAAACAGTAAACAGTTACCTGCTGTAAACAGCCTTTCCCATTTTGCCAAGAACTGCTTGCCTAAAGTCACGGCGTCTTAGGGAAGAAACTGTGATGCATTCAGTCACTGCATGGCTGTTTGTGAGTACCTGCTATGTGCTGCTGTGTACACGTTCTGTGTTCTGGGAGCTGTGCAGTGGACAGAACAAAGTCCCTGTTCTCATGAAGCTTATATACTTCAGCATCAAGGGGAAAGTGTTATTGAACTGTGATTCCTATAAACTCATTTCTGGGAGTGCTGGGACAGGAAGGTCTGTATCCAAGACACTGGTGCCTCCCCTGATCACAGCAGCTCTAGGTTACCGAGGCCTAGAAGTTAGAATCTTGCTCAAAGTCAAGAGCAGAGTGGAGATTTGTCCCCAGGGCCCTGGCCACCCTCAGGAGGCAGGATGGTCTGCATGCTGTCTTTGGGGGATGAGGGGCACGGCCTTGACCCAATGGCTGGCAGCTGTATTCCTCTCTTTTCCTAACATTGGTGCAGGCCAAGACTCTGGGGGTCGCCATGGAATTTTCTTTTTTTTTTTTTTTTTAATTTTTTTTTCAACGTTTTTATTTATTTTTGGGACAGAGAGAGACAGAGCATGAATGGGGGAGGGGCAGAGAGAGAGGGAGACACAGAATCGGAAACAGGCTCCAGGCTCCGAGCCATCAGCCCAGAGCCTGACGCGGGGCTCGAACTCACAGACCGCGAGATCGTGACCTGGCTGAAGTCGGACGCTTAACCGACTGCGCCACCCAGGCGCCCCGCCATGGAATTTTCTAGAGCAGTGAGTATCATCCTGTGCTGTGGCACCCAGCCTCATAGGTGTGAGGGCCCACAATGCTAATTGCAGTGTCCTGCTGGACACTTGACAGTGAGGGCCCAGACCCCCAGGAAATCAGCCCCTAAAGCCTTTTCTTTCCTGGCAGCTATGAAAGAAGTCAGCATTCTCCTAAAGGTAGAAATAAAGGGACAGGAACTGGAAATAGAGGAGCTCACCTCCCCACCTTTGCCCTTTGCCTTTCAGAATCCCAGAGACACATTAAAAGATCTGAAGGCACAGAAACTGTTGATAATGCCCACTCAGAAATAGACTAGGGAGACTTGTGTGGATCAGCAGCCTAGCTCCTGGCATCCTTCAGCCACCCTACAGCACCCTGTGCAGGGGGCAGACCTAGGAGGCTGTGGGGAAGCCCTGCCTGTTCCTGAGCAGAGGTGTGAAGGTGTTAGGAAGTTGTTCAGGAAGTTATGCATGCCTGGGTGCGTAGGATGGATTAGAGCCGAGAGAAGCCAGAGGCAGGGGGACTGGTTCTGTGGCTGTGTGGCTACAACAGTCATCTAGGCCAAGGGGTGGGGTGAAAGAGCCTGTCGGCCATTGAGGTGCAGTGGATGAGAGAGAGGGAGGAGCTGGGATTCTGGTGAGTGATGAGAGGGTTACCCCAGAAGGGGAAGGACAGTTCTTGGGCAGAAGTCAGTGGGTTCAGATGTGGGCACTTTTGCATTCAGATGTTCAAGAGGGTCCTGGAGTCAGGTCAGAGGGGAGCCCTGAAGTGCTCCCAGTGCCCTGGGGAGAGGAGCTGGTTTGCAAGGGCTGTCCAAGGAGTCCACAGGCCACAGTTCCTGCCCCTCCAGAAGTCTGAAGAAGGAGATTCAGTGATTTGCCCCACACCCTATTATTTGACTAATTAATTAGTACTCTCCTCTAACTCGGGCTCAGGCTGGCTTTCTGGAAGCTTATAGGGATGACAGAGGGCTGTATTTAAGGGCGCCTTTTGTAGATTATGCCAGGAATCTCCCTAAGGCTCTAGGAGGGAGCAGTATGATTATTTCCATTTTGCAGGTCAGAAAGCTGAGTCATGGAGGCTGACTGGAACCGTGCCCCATTCTGGACCCCCCTCTCCCTGCAGGGCCTCTGCCTGGATGTATGAGGGAGGGGTGCTGAGCAACAACAGGTTTGCTGGGGGGTTTTTATGCAGTCCTTCCACCTCCGGGGTAACTTGGCAGGTGTCTGAGGTTCAGTTCCCGCCGTCACCTCCTCCCCCTCCTCCCCCTCCTCCCCCTCCTCCCCCTCCTCTCCCTCCTCCTCTTTCTGCCTTTCAGCTCTCTCTCACCTGGCTTGGTCCAGGTGTTTTAATGTGGTACACTGCCTCAGGTCCTTTCCCCTAACAGGCAGCATGAGCATAAATAAGGAAAAGGCCGCTTCTGTCCCTTCCAGAGCACAGGCTTGTAATTATACCTGGCAGCCTAAAAGATGACGCACTGGGAGAAGGTCATCTCCCAGGGCCTGAGCTTCATTGTGGGTCCTCCCTGTTGTAGCTACCACGATCACTCTCTGCATAATCACGCTGATACAGTACTCAGTGCACTACATCGTAATTCATCTGCCAGCCTGGGGGCCCCCTGGAGGGTAACGACCACAGGGCTTAGAACTCTTCCCCCAGACTGTCGGCGCCCAGTGTTTGAGATATTGGCCCGGACCTTTCCAGCAAAGAATGTCCCCAGGTCAGAACTTGCTGGTTCTGGTAGAGTGTTGTGCAAATGATCGTAAACTCTTCCCTGAAGATTAAAGGCTATCTGGGACTTGAACTGGGTGTCATTGCCTCCCTAGCCAGCTTACCTCTCAGTCCTTGCCAGCAGGTCCACATGCTCCTCCCTTGGGTCCTGGGCTCACCTGTGCCTCTGTAGGCTCACACCTTTCACCAGGCCTTGAGTCCCTATGAGGGGACTGGCACATACTCACATGTCCCTGAGCCCCAACCACTGAGCCCTCCGTGAAGCCACCTTATCTAGCATCCCATTACCAGATTGGGGGTCCTTTCCAGTCGGCGTGATCCTTTTTGCCCTCCTGTGGCCCCCGTGTCACCACCTTCCCCTCCTTCTCCCCCCCCCCCCCCGCCCTGCCCCAGCTGAGTGTCTGATCCCTACTCGTCTTCACCTGTCACACTTTTCTTCAGACTAGCATCTTGCCTGTGAAAGCTGGAACAACCTCTGACCTGACCCCACATGACCTTTCCAGCCAACAGTCCTGGCACATAGTGGGAGTGGGAGAGAGTTTCTCCTGTTGATTTCTTCCTTGCTTGGCTCCATCTTGGTATCTTTGCTCACATTCTGCCCTTCCCTTCTAAAACCCACCTGGCCTGCCAGCTTTGGATAACCTTCCCTTGAAGCCCTTCTGCATGCTCCTGCCCTCACAGCCCTGCTTCTTGCCCCCACAGATGCAACCAGAACTGGACCGGTTAGCATTCAGTCATGAACCTGGCCTCAAGAGCACCCTTCCTCAGCCTCCCCAAGGCCCAGGCAAGCCGTTGCTGGGATTGTTTCCATTTCACTGACGAGAAAGCAGGATCAGAGGCCTGAGCAACTGCTCTGGTCACAAGGGAGGATTTCTGGCATCCTGGGAGCTGTGTTCCAAAAGCCAGGTCAGGTGGGGTAGGGGTAGGATCCCTGGCTGAGGGAACTCCATGGGTCTGAGCATGGTGGAGACAGGGACAGGCAGCTGTGGGGTCAGACAGGCTGGCTCCATGGGGGCCAGATCCTGCCCTCCTGAGTAACAAAGAGCAGAAGCCTAAAGTGCGACAGGGGCCATAGCGGCAATAACTTTACAACCTAGCTGAACTGAAAAATAGTCAAGGTAGCTTTGCCCAGCATCTGTTGAGCCCCTGCTGTGCCAGGAGGCGGAGCCCACCTGGGCCTTGCCCCTAGGAGGGTCATTCTCATAGAAGAAGGTGGCCATGTGATGTGTAGTGGTAGTCAGTTTTTGAGGTAAGTCAGGTGTGGGCATAGGAGCCTGTACCTGGGAGCTGCGGGGGCGGGCATTGCCTGCCCTGCTTGGGTCAGGGGATGTGGGTCAGAAGAGAACTTCACCTGGACACTGGGCTGGTGAGGATGGTAGGAACAGAGGCAGCGAGGGGTGTGGCCCAGCCCCATGTTCTAAAGGTAGACCTGGAAGGAAGAGCTACTGGACCGGCTTCAACAGGACCCCAGGGGGCCCCTGTGTTGTACCAAGGAGACCTTATCATTGAGAAAATCTCCCACCCGGGACAGGTGCTTATGAGGCTGTTGGCTCGCCCACCTCTGCCCCATCCCCAGCTCTACCCAGGCTGCCATGGAGAGGAGCCTTGTCGAATTGAGCCTCAAAGGAAACTAGGCAATGTTTCCATTATTTTCATAATTTACACCCAGAGATTAGGAGGAAAGGTTTGTTATTAATGTACTCAGCCTGGTTATCCCCTAGACTTGAAACCAATTTTTTTATGTGGACCAAGATTTGCTGTAAATTCCCGAGGCTCCCGGTGCTAATGAAAAGCTCTGGGCTGCCCTTTGGGCCCCAGCCCCATGCTCCATGCTCAGTCCCAAACATCGGCAGAGGTGGGGAGTCTCTGGGGCTGAGGCTGAGGTGGGATTGCCTGTGGTTCCGTCAAACTTTCGGGCCTCACAGCCTCCGCGGGGACTTGATGCCATGTTCTAGAGTCCCCGGAGCTAGTGCTGCTGACTCTGGCCTGAACTGTGTGTGGTGCTGTTGGGAAAGCTTACACTCAGGTGGTAAAACCTTTCCACTCTCCGGAAATCTTCCTTCATAGAGTGAGGAGTTTGGAGCCAGGACTATGTGGCTGCCCCCTTGTTTTATCGCTGAAGAAACAGAAGGCATGGGAGCGTGGTGGGGGCTGTCTGGGCAAGGCTGGAGAGGGCAAGTCCTTGCCCAGGCCTGCCTTTGGTCCCCACCATGTGGTCCCATAACTGTTCAAAGCTTCCCACAGCCAGTGTCCCCTTGCTTCTGGGGAGTTCATTACCTAGAAACGACCTGTCTTCTCTCCTTTGTGAACTCCTGGGGCTTTGCAGTGGCTCACACCCTTGGGAGTTGTCACCCCTGTCCAGTCATGGGGGAGTGTGAAGCAGACCCTCCGCCCGCCTCCCCTCCGTGGATGCCCCATCTTGGTGGGTCCATCTCTCTGCCGCCAGGGCCTCATCTGCGGGGAGTGATGTATTTTCCCTTCCAAGGCTTAAGAGTCCAAGGGAGGCATTTTAGTTTCAGGAAATCTGTTGGTCTGCATATATTTCTTTTTTTTTTTAATATGAAATTTATCGTCAAATTGGTTTCCATACAACACCCAGTGCTCATCCCAACAGGTGCCCTGCTCAATATTTCGAATTAATACTGTCAGATTAGTTGGCCTTCCTTTAATTTTTCTAGGACCTCAGCTATCAGTTGTATGTGTGGGGTTATTGTCATATCAGTTAATGTTTACTTTTCCTTTTACTGAGCGCTTTCTCAGACATTATCTCATTTCATCCTCAGAACAGCCCTGGAGGCAGCCTTGTTCTCCTTGTTTGTAAGACAGCTGAGAAACTAAAACCAGAACATCAGGGCAGCCCACACAGGGTCACCCAGCAGCGGGCCCAAGGTGTGAGCTCCAGTCTCAGGACTCCCAAGTCCAGTGCTCCTTTTGCTGTATCCCCTCAGTCTCTGAGCCAGATCTTGCGGGGAGGGTCGAGAGATTAAAGACAGTCACAGAAGCTCCTGCCCTCCAGAGCTCACAGAATAGAAGGGAAGGGAACCTCTTATCTACAGAGGTTTTGGTGGCTACATGTGGGAAACTGCCAAAGTGCTTAAGTCCTTGGTGGACACTGGGCGAGAGAGCCCTGTGTGCCGGCCAGTCCTGCTCTCAGGTCAGGGACTGCCTGTTGCCTCTGTGTCCCCAGCAAGGGAGGACTGCAGAGGACCCAGCTCAGAGAGTATCCAGCCCAACTCTCCTGGACCAAGCTTCCAGGTAAAGCATCCAAAGAGCTAAGCCCACACAAGCCACCCTCGGCAACAGGATAGAGCTGCGCAGGCTCTTCCCGTCCACAAAGAGCCTTGTGTGTTTTCGCACACAGGGCAAGAAAGCCGCAGTCGTGTCTGGAAAGAGCCCCGGGTTTGACACTAGACGCGGAGCTATAATTATCATCTTTAATTACACGACAGAGCCTCTGCCAGGGAAACGTGCTTGACGATTATCTCCTCTCCTGACAAGGGTGGTTCCGTCTGCCTTTATAAGTACTGACATAAACATACACGCTCACTTGAGATTTCAAAATTATAAAGGGCCATTTCAGAGTTGCCTGCCGAGGACCTCAGGTTTCTTTTCCAGGAGAATTGGGTGAGCCAGGAATAAGCCATGCAAATGCTTTCTTGCCTACTGCTGAAAAAATAGTGCCTGTTTACCTCTAAGTTGACTTGATCTCTAAAACTTCAAGAAAAGAACAAGCCTTTTCCTGAAGACTTAAAAAAAAAAAAACGAGAAAAAAATCTATGTAATTGTAATGCTGTGTTCACGTTGACACACTGAGTCAATCTGTGCTCCTTTGATTTTCACACACACCCCCACCCCGGGAGGTAGACCAGGCCTGTGGTGCCATCCCTGTTCTGTAGGGGGGATAGGAAGGCTCAGAGAGGGTAAGGGACACCCCTTTAGCCCCCGCAAGCTAGGCTTCCATGCTCACAGGGCAGTTTTTGTGGTTCATTTTGTAAGCTCCCCCTACCCTCGACTTACTCTGGGGCCCAAGTCTGGTGAGTAAAGTTTGGAAGGCAAATGGCACTTGAGTCCCCAGGTGGACTGTACAGGTTAGCTGTGAGCTTTGGGCAGAATTGGTCTGCTGGGCTTCAAAGCAGGCCCACCAGGGCAGGGGACACAGTGTAGGAGGCTCAGTGGGACACCTGCTATGCCATCTGTCCCCAACTGCTCTCCCAGAGGTTCCTCACCACAGCCACTCTCTTAAGACTTAAGGAGTGTCACCTGCCCACCACCCTGGGCCAAGGTGAAAGACAAGCTGCCCTCAAGACCCATGAGTACAGGGCCTCCCGACATCCATTTGTACCATAGTCACATGGGAAGTGAGGGTGAGGTGGGTGGGCAGTGTTGAGAATGCAGGTCCCTAGGCCCTGCCCCTTACAGGCTCTCAGTGGAGTCTAGGAACCTGTGTTTTAATACAGGGCTCCATGATTATGGAACAGATGGTCCCATGGTTTGAGAGGCCCTGCTTTAGCCTGGGGTCTCCTCAAATTCTTGAAGCCCTGGTCCCTTCTGCCGGCTGCATCATTCTCCCTGACTTCTTGACTCATTCTCTTTCTTCCTCCATTGCGAGGGCATGGACATCCATTCTGTTGTCTCCTTGACATTCCACATACACATCCTGAGCACCTGGGGCTGCAGAGAGGCGCAGAAATCCTCACCCTGCGAGTATGGGCCGAGAGTGTGGGAGTGAGGGCCCAGCTTTGCAAGACCATCTTGTTAGCTTCGCAGAACTGTGATCTTACAGCTAGAACCGTGTAAATCTTTGAATGACCAAATAGAGCAGGGCTGGGTGCAGGGTGTGGTGTGGTTAGGGGTAAGAATCTCACCATCTCAGCAGCTCATCCCAACTCATCCACTGATTCCTGGTTTGAGTGTGGGTAAGGCGCTGCCTATGCCTCTCTTGGGCCTTAGAATCCCCGTCTTTAAAGTCAGAGTTCCAACCTGATCCTGAGGTGACTTTAGTGCTGACCTATTCCAGTGGTGTCAGTAGTAGCAGTAAGACACCTGGAGCCCTCAGTTCCTACTAAGCTCAGGGACAGGAACTCCCGCAAACAAAAAGCCTTTCGTGTGCTGACCGTTGCGTTTGGCTAAGTCTATGGGTGTCTTTCTGACAAGGTGACAGTATTGGCAGATTCCACCCAGCACTCTGGAAACTTGTTTCTGAGCTAAAGTCACGCTTGACTCCCTAGGGGATCTTTTCACAGAAGCCTGCTTCCAAATGGAGCATAATTTCACTGTGCCCACTTAAAAAAATTTTTTTTTTCTTATATATTTTAAAGAGCTGTCATTTTGTACATGCATCATCCTAGTAAACAGGAGCAGCCCTTCAGCTTCTGGATACCCCATTAAGTGCAGCAGTGTCTTTCTTCCTCACAGGGCAGCTCTCAAAGAGGGAAGCCAGATAGGGAAGGTTCAAGGACCAAGTAAGGGGCTCCCCTTCACTGTCACCGGATGATTTTCCCAGGCATGGTCTTTATTATTTTCCTGCTCAGAGGCCTTCAGTGGGTCCCACAGATCCAAGTGCAGACTCTCTAGGCCTTGCTCAAGCCTCACCTTCCTCTGCATCCAGGGTTCCAGGCAGCACCCCCAACGGCTTCCTGCTCCCCTGGGTCAGTTCTCAATGTCAGCTCCTCCCAGGAGCCTTCCCCAGATTCCTCACTCCCACCACTTGCTGAATACTTCTCTTCCCTCTCTCTCATTCTTTCTCTTGCTTCTGAGTCCCAGGCCAGCCTCTTGTCTCCACCAGCAGCATGGGCAAGGTCTGAGTGACTCAGTCAGCTCCTCAGAGCCCAGCACGAGGCTTGGCACTTGGGCAGAGCTCGTTGAAATGGGATGAAAATGAGCTTCTCCTCTGCATCCGTCTTAGCCTTGTCTTTGAAGGTGATTTAATGGCTGCAAACATAATAATCATTTGGACTGTTGGATCTCCTATTTGTCCCTGAAAACTGAGCCCCCCCCCACCCCCCCACTTCCAACACACACAAAAATGAATGATTTTGAGGCTATCAGAGCACGTGCTGTCCTGAATTTAAAAACAGGCAATGCAGAGGTGGCTGGCTTGTCTTGTTCTGGGGGGAAATGTTGTGAGTCTCTAGGGCGCCTGTGGTTCTGGGAAGTTTACAGTTTATGGAGCTATTCGTGGTCGGGAAGCTCAGGCCAGCAGGGTAATGGTCTGGTCTGGCCCTGTCCCTAGTGCCTCCCTTCCCTCCTTCCCCCTCCCTCCTTTTCTCCTCCCTCCTGCCCTCCTTCCTTCTTTCCTTCCTCCCTCCTCTCCTTCTTCCCTCCTCCCTCTTTTCTCCTCTCTCCTCCCCTCCTCCCTCCAAGCTGGTCACTGGCCTTGGAATTATTCTGAGATCTTAGAGCGATAGAAATGCTGTAAATCCCCATCACCTTTCCCTTTACAAGAATGCAGGTGAGCAGGGTACTGCTTTACAAGGGAGAGAAGCTCTACCACAGCAAAATGCAAAGTGCCTGTCACACAGCTTTCCTGCCTTCTGTTTCCCTTTGCTTTGTTGTATTCAATGGGTACCATAAGCCAGGAAGAAACATAGCTCATATTTGTCCCCACCCTTGTTTCAGGGCCCTCTGTTCCTCAGCAGGGTCTCCAAGGCCCTGTTGTGCAATCTCCCTCTTGCCCTTGTCCCAGTGAGAAACTTCTGTCCACCGTGGACAAATTGACCAACAGCCTTGGGGTAAAGGAGCAGATATGCATCTATCCGTCTGTGTGAAGTGAAAGGCATAGGACTCCAGGTATTAGACAGAGGAGGATGGAGCTGGACATCACCTCTGGGCTTCTCAGGGCAGCCACAAAGATAGACAATTTGGGGGTATCATGGCAATACTCCGGGAGAGCTTTGTCCATTCGGTGGTCATTTTGCAGCCTCCCATGTGCCAGGCACCAAGGACACTAAGATAAATGAGACCCCGGGAGGTAGCCGTGGACTGGGTCAGGCATCAAAGTGTCTTAGACTTAGCTTCGTGGGGTGAAGGTCTCCACAGAGATGGCACAATCACACAGATTCCAAGGGAAGAGGCAGGAAAGGCTTTCTAGGAGTTGAAGCTTGATCTAAGTCTTAAAAGACCAGCGGTCCAGGAGGAGGGTATCAGCATGATGGTCCTGGGGACCCACCAGCAGGTCTCATGGGTCCCCATGAGCTGGGTCCTGAGGAAGCTCAGAGGTGGGTGCTGTGTGGTGAGGAGGGAAGGGATGACCTTGCAGGGGAGAGAGAGACAGCCTGTGCCATGCCCAGAAGTGAAGAGAGCAACCCAGTAGCCAGTGTGGCTTCAGCATCAAGGTATGTGGGGAGATGTGTAGCTGCCAGGTTGTTTGATGGCCAGTTCCTGGAGGGCTTTCTGAGTCCCTGGAAGGAGTTTGGGCCCGAGGTCAAGTTGGAAAGTTAGTCCAGGATATGAAGTTGAAGAAACGGAGTCACATAGCAGTTAAAGCCAGCACTGAAAGAAATGTCTTAAGGCTTTGCGTGATTAATTGACATGTGAATTGGACAAATAATCAATGCAAGAGTGTGCAGCAATGGGGGCAAAACGCCTCCCCAGGGAGGCTGGGGTCATTACTTGAAGGAGGTAAGATCTAAGCCTGGCCCTGAAGGCCTTTGGTGTCAAAAGGAGGAGCTGAAAAGAAAGGTCATTGCTGGTCAGGGGGGTAGGGAACGGGCTCTGATCTTGGCCAAGGGCCCGGCACAGAGTGGCGTGCTAATGTTTGTGATTCTGAACCTGTATAGCGTTCAAGGTTTGGGGAGTTAGCCAGTGTTAGAGAGATGAGGGTTTTAGACTCTCACCTAAGTGTTAGTTGAGTTATTTAAGAACTATTTAAGTACTTAAAATAAGTCTGTGCGGTCAGGACACCATGTGCGTTAATTCTGCACAGAGATTCTGCACACAACCCAGGCCTTGGGATCTGGTTTAGGGACCCTCCATCCAGGATCTGCATCCAATGGCTTCAAGGCCATTGTCCTAATATGCTGCTCCTGCTTCCTGAGCAGGCTTCCCCTGGACGTCCCAGCTGGGCTCAAAGGTTGTGGTGAGAGCCTGGGGTGGGCTTCAGATCTTCCTGCAAATTGAGATGCTCACCCAAGCCTATGGATGGGAGGCCACCCAACATTTGCTCCAGCGCATCTGTAGACCATGGTTGGCTGTGGGCTTACCTAATGGCTACAGCCATGGTAGCTTGGACGCTTTTCAAAACAGCCATTTTGTATTGTCCACCACAAAAAAAAAAAAAAAAAAAAAATCTTCATAAAGCACCCCGGTATGTATTTAAAACAGCAGGAGCTTTCTGGTGAACCCTGTAAGAAGAATTAGTTGCAAATTAAACCCCCAGGAAACAGAATGATTTGACCTATGGTATAGAACTGTTGGATGTGAGCCAATTAGATGTTGAAAGACATCTGCCTAAGATGATGATTTGACTCTTGGAGTAATTGGTCTTAAGCCATTCCTTCTGGTAGATGTAAGGGAGTGCAATTGAGGGTCCTAACAACAGCGACCTTCTCCACAGAGTAGATAGGAATGACCGGAAATTGGCCAGCTCCCTTTTGGTGCATAACTAGGGCCCCTGCAGGTGCTGGTGGGTTTTCTTAGTACATTTGTTCTCCTCCTAGTTTTGAACACCCCTCTTCTCTCTACTACTCCTGCCCTGTCCCCCACAAGATTACTCCTGCTATTAATTGTACTCGATGTTGTCCCTGAGGAAGGCAAGAGAGGCAGAGGGAGCCTTCTTTCAAGTGGAGATGGATGAGATTTTAATGGACTTCGGTGACAGGAGGCTCCTCAGCAGGACCCCTGAGGTCCTGTCCTGCCTCAGGCTTGGAGCACACTGTGACCATTGCCTTTGGAGGGGCATTTTTACAGACCGCAGCCAATGGCCAGCCCTGCTGTGTTGGTCGTGAGGCTCAGCACAGCAGAGACTTCTCCCAGGCGGCAGTGGGGCAGATGGCTGACACATCAGGCCCAGAGTCCAGCAGGTTTAAACACCAGAGGAGACCTTGCATTAAAGGGGAATTGAGAGATTCCGTGGGTGGTTGGGATATCTCTGGGGAGGCACAGCCTCTTTGTCTCACCAGGAGGACGAGTGTGGAGTCCCCAGTCATGTGGCCTGTGCCTGGTGCCTCGTCAGGGGGACGTGAGTGAAATCTGAAGTGTGTGTCTGCGTGGCGCGGCTGTAACGTGACAGCTGCCACCCTCCCCCCACTCCTCCTTCTTCCCAGCTCTTGCCGCCCCCGCCCCGTTTCCGAGTGAGGAAGCCTGTCTGGCAGCACCGACTCAGCTGTCATACCACATCAGTTTTTGTAGGTTCTCAGCTAGTGGAAAAGTGCCAAACGCAAGCAGATGATCTACTTAATGAAACGCTCAGGAAGAAAGCTTCAGTTCCAGTTATTAGGGGGTTCACATATGACATAAAGGCAGGCCTTTTCCCAGAGCCTTACCGAATTGTTCGTGCTAGATGCCATACAAAAACTGTGATGTTTCTGAACCCTGGAATCCGACCGTGGCTTCCCAGAACCTTGTCACACATTGCAGGGTCCTTCGCTTTGGGGGCAAACATCAAAAATATTGAACAGTGAGAAGTTGATTCTATTTGTTCAGCATCAGTGAAAGGCACTGTACCCGACTGATACCACAAAAGAAAAATGAAATGAGACATCTCCTTGTGGACATAAACCAATTGAACAGCGAGTCATTTATACCAGATGTCAGCTCGAAATCAGGTTGTATATCTATCTGTGCACATGTATGCGTATGCCGCCCTAATCTGTAACATCTGCATAGGGTTTTATGGTTTACAAGGCTTTTTTATATCCTTTGTCTGGTTTTATTTCATAACAGCTCCATGGAGTTGATATTAGTATTCTCCCCACCGCACAGCAGAGGCTGCCGAGGCTCTGCTGGGGCAAGTAACTCCCCACAGGGTGTGAGCCAGTAAATGGCAGGGCCTGAGCTTGAAGTGAAATCTCCCAAGTCCAGTTCCAAAATGTGCACACCAGTATACAGAGTTGCCAGTGTGTTCGGTGCTTGGGATCAAAGTGCTGTGTTATCGGGGAAGGTAGGAAGTTAATCACATGCATTACATTTTCATTTATTCCAAGGTAGTCAAGATCTGAAAACTACTGGAGTAAGGGATGGGGCAGAGGACAGTATTCATGTGCACAGTGCTTTTCATTGTTACTCATTGAGGTCTAGTGACGTCATTTGGCTGTTGAGGACCTGGAGGCCCAGAGAGGTTGGAGGACTCACTGAGGTCACCCAGGTGGGAAGTAGCCATCTGGGGCGCCTGGGTGGCTGAGTTGGTTGAGCGTCCGACTTCGGCTCAGGTCATCATCTTGCAGTTCTTGGGTTCGAGCCCTGCGTCGAACCCTTGCATTCGAGCCCTGCGTCGGGCTCTGTGCTGACAGCTCAGAACCTAGTGCCTGCTTTGGATTCTGTGTCTCCCTCTCTCTGCTCCTTGCCTGCTCGTGGTCTGTCTGTCTCTCACTCTCAAAAATAAATAAAAAACAAACATAAAATAATAATAATAAATGCTCTCTTTCCTAACTTTCCTGTTTAAAAAAAAAAAAAAAGTAGTCATCTGATCCTGTGGACACCTTTTCTCCCCTCCGGTGCTACTGGGTTATGACAACCACATAGAAGTATAGAATGTAAATACATTTTATATGAAGAAATAAATGAAAAAAAGGGATTCAGTAAATAAATGAACAGCTAAGATCAGTTGGCCACCTAACCTGGAGCCACTTTGCAGATGAGGAAGCAGCAAGGAGAGGCCTGCTCGGGGTCTGGTAGCAGCGAGCTCGAGCCAGGCTCCTGACCCCCAACCCGAGTTCCGCCCTTTGACCCACCCCCCACAACCTGGGTCTCAGCTTCAGACAAGCCGTTGGGTGCTGAGTTTTCCGTAGGTCTTTGAGCTGGCAGGTAGGAATGTTCCTGGGGTTCATCCAGTTCTCTATCGCCAGCTCCACTGCTGGAAGAGAACCCTACATTCCACGCTGCAGCAACTCCCCCTAATAAGTGAGACGGTAATCTCAGGCTCCCATCAAAAATTCCGTATTTCTCAATGGTGAGTCCACACTAGGACTCACAGTTATTTTTAGATGGGAATTTGATATTTTCTGTTCCATCCCACTTTGTTTTCCCGCCTAGCTGGGGTGATATTTTCTGTCTAGCAATAATTTGGAACTGCCTTATTTTTAGCTTCGTTTTTCTTCCTGTGATTTCCTGTCTCTTCCAGTTTAATCCACACTCAAGTAGGCTCCCTTTCCCACCCGACCTTCCCCCAGTTCTTGTTCACTGTGTCACAGAACTGGATACAAATGGCAGGTGCTCAGCCTCATCTTGTCCTAGGCACAAGCAAGAGGGAGAGTCTTCTGCAAGCCCTGAGTAGCTGCTTGTAACCTGGGCTGCTGCTTGTCACTTTATGAAAGCTTCTTCACCTGTCACTCGCCCTGGGTGCCCCGACTCCCTGCACAAGTACACACCTGAGGAAAAAATGCTTCCAACCCATGCACCCCACCCACCTCCAACCCACCTCCACAGAAAAACCGACAGACCAGGGGGCCTGAGGGGCTCAGGCATTGGGCTACTAGAGTGCCTAACACATGAGCATATAACTGTGTATGTGTGTACATATATAAATGCACATACTCCCATAGACTCTGGTGCTTCACATGGAGCAACGACCCATGGTTGTTACAGCGCATTGCCTGTGTTTATTTCATTTACACTGCCCCATGTGCAGTGGCAAAGCAGCAGTGAAAATCTAGTTTAAAACTTGAGGAAACAGGTCCCAGGGGACCTGACCAGCCCAGCCTCAGGCACAAGCTAAGGATGGGGGGGGGGGGGGGGCCTGAACACCAGTTGGCGTCCTCAGAAGCCTTTGATGGCTCCCTATTGCCTCACCACTAAAATGTGAGCCTCTTAGGCTAGCAGTACTTGAGCAGATGACACACTTAAGTAAATAGCCCTAGAAAAGATTACGTTTTAGGCTGTGAGCTCCTCCTTTAGGGAAGGGACCAGGTTTGATTGATCAACATGTTCCCATCAACCATCGGCACAAGTGCTCACTAGGGTGAGTGAGTAAAAGAACAAACTAGTTAAACTAGTTGCCATATATGGTCCTCCTTCCTCATTCCCTCTTGCCGCAGGGATTTCCAGAGTCTGGGCTCTCAGTCCATTTCCCAAAGTACATTTCTTATGTTGGAACCTAGAATCCTGTGGATAAGAACTTTTGTACTGCTTGTAATCCCTCTGATCCCCCTCGGCAAGGAGTCACCTTTCAGGAGGCAGCCACTTCTATAACTGGGCATCAAGGTGTAAACCCCACTCATCCCTGAGCACACCTCCTCTCCAAAGGGCCACCTGTTTGCTTATCGCCCATCTTAGGTTGATTTTGGTTCACAGCTTGCTGATCAACATTGGTTGATGGGAATTAGCTTGACTTGTGACTTAGAAGAACAGATCTCAAGCTCCTGGGAGAGTGGGGACACTTTGTGGTGAAACCATGGGCCCCCAAAAGTGATCAGACTCACCCCTGCAACTGTGTGTCTTGGGAAAGCTTTCATCATTTGTGGTGCCCAGACTGTAACTGCAGATCTTTCACATGTCTTTAAAACTGGAGTGACTCCCTGGATGACCAGGGCCGTGTTTGGGGGTCACATTATAATTAACATGTACATCTTAGAGCTAAAAATCAAGACAGAATTTCTTCTGAACTCTATTTCCTAAACTACAAGTGTGTAAACATGACATGAAATGGAAATTGTTTAGAAACAGCCACAAAAGCAGAAGCTGTCGATCTAAAGCCTGTTCCACCGGAATGTTAAGTAAAAGATGAGGGAGTTCCAAGGCGGTGGGCGGCCGGTGCCTCCCGAAAGCAGCAGGGAGTGAGTGAGCGCTTTGGCTCTGATGAAAGCAGTTGAAAGCAGGTGTGGCAAATCCCAGCTCCCCAAGCAGCCTTAGTTCCCTCCCCGTCCTGACGCAGCCTCCGTTTCCTCATCTATCCAGGGTTCTAAAATTCCTGGCACAGTGCCTGGTGCAAAGCAGACCCTCAACAAGTGCAGTCACCACCACCAGTAATAATAATAATAATAATAATAATAATAATAATAATAATAATAATAA